>NC_072436.2:15804924-16107954 GCF_028878055.3 Symphalangus syndactylus | reverse complement strand
CCGGGTGTGGTCCCAGCTACTTGGGAGGCTGAGGGGGGAGGATCGCTTGAGCCCAGGAAGTGGAGGCTGCAGTGAGCCGTGATTGCACCACTGCACTCCAGCCTGGGTGACAGAGCAAGACCCTGGCTCAAAAAAACAAACTAGCTTTCTTTTTTTTTTTTTTAACTTTGGTAATATACATATAAAATGTACCGTTGAAAGCTCATAAAGTATACAAAGTATACAGTTCAGTGCATTAAGCACATTAAGAACGTTGCGCGAGCATCATCATTTGTTCCAGAATTCCTTTCACCTCAGAGGGAACCCCACACCCATTCACAGTCACTTCCTGTCCCCCTCCCAGCACCCACTTTCTGCCTCCATGCCTTTGCCTGTTCTGGACGTTTCACTTCAGCAGGATCCTACAGGATGTGTCCCTTTGTGCCTGGCTTCTTTCCCTCTGTGTCATGTTTCAGGGTCCCTCGTGTGGGGGCGTCCGCACTTCATTCCTTTCCATGGGAAGAGCTCCCTGGTGGGGGACGGGCCACTGTAGGCATTTGTCCATCAGTTTGATGGACATTTGGATGGTTTCCGCCTTTGGGCTATTGTGAATAATGTTGCTGTGAACATTCAGTTCTCTTGGATGCCTCCCTAGAAGTGGCCTTGCTGGGTCATGTGGTGATTCTGTGTCTAACCTGATAAGGAGCCACCAAACCGCCTCCCATGCCCACCAGCTGTGCATGAAGGTTCTGATTTCTCCACATCTGCACCAGCACTTGATATTTTCTGTCCGTTTTTTTAATTAAGAATATTTTTATTGCGTATCTTTAAAAACTTTATTTTTTTAATTTAAAAAAATGTCTTTTAAAAATAGCTCATTGTGTTGCCCAGGCCAGTATCCAACGCCTGGCCTCAAGGATCCCCCCACCGGCCTCCCAGTGTGCTGGGGTTACAGGTGTGAGCCACCGCGCCCGGCCATTTTCTACCCTGTTGATCCCAGCCAGCCTAGTGGGTGTCAGGCGGGATCCCATAGTGGGCTTGGTTTCACATTCTCCTGATGACCCATGGTATTGAGTGTCTTCAGAAGCTTTTTGCCCATACGTGCATCTTCTGACTTCATGGCTTTTAAATTCAGGTGTTTATAAACCAAGGGAAACATGTTCATTTCCAAGTGTCATCTTCAGGTTCTTTTATTGCCTGGAAGAAACTGATGCTTGAGGGCCCATCTCGGGATGTCCACAGGGCAGAGCTAATCCTGCAATGCTCCTCAGATGTTGATCATAAGCAATATGTTCATCATGGCTAACTTCAAGTTAATTGATAAAAAAGCTTTAAAAATTTTCTGTTTTGGCCAGGCACATGGCTCACACCTGTAATCCAATCCCAGCACTTTGGGAGGCCAAGGCGGGCAGATCACCTGAGGTTGAGAATTCGAGACCAGCCTGACCAACATGGAGAAACCCCGTCTCTACTAAAAATAGAAAATTAGCCAGGCGTGGTGGCGCATGCCTGTAATCCCAGCTACTTGGGAGGCTGAGGCAGGAGAATCTCTTGAACCCGGGAGGTGGAGGTTGTGGGGGCGTCGAGATCGCGCCACTGCACTCCAGCCTGGGGGACAAGAGCGAAACTCCGTCTCAAAAAAAAAAAAAAATGTCTGTTTCAATTTCCAACACGTGAAATGTCAACAGTTATAAACACCCTCCAAAAACCTTGTTGGAATCCTCAGTGAGTTTAACCAAACTGATTTGTAATCCTGGGAAATGTTATTTCAGTAATTATGTCTTCTGATGTGCCTGCTTAGAGAAGGAGCAGATCTTTACATAACGTAACACGAATGGAATTGATGAAAGGATCTCGTTTGATGTGGGGTAATTTCTTTTTTTTTTTTTTTTTGAGACGGAGTCTCGCTCTGTCGCCCAGGCTGGAGTGCAGTGGCGCAATCTCGGCTCACTGCAAGCTCCGCCTCCCGGGTTCACGCCGGGTTCACGCCGGGTTCACGCCATTCTCCCGCCTCAGCCTCTCCGAGCAGCTGGGACTACAGGCGCCCGCCACCACACCCGGCTAATTTTTTTGTATTTTTTGTAGAGACGGGATTTCACCGTGGTCTCGATCTCCTGACCTCATGATCCGCCCGCCTCAGCCTCCCAAAGTGCTGGGATTACAAGCGTGAGCCACCGCGCCCGGCCGACGTGGGGTCATTTCTAAGTAAGCTGGCGTGCCGAAGCTTTGAGTAGAACCATCATTTTTAAGTTGTTATACTTAAGCTTTTGCTTCTTTTTGTTTGTTTGTTTGCTTGCTTTTTGAGATGGAGTCACCCAGGATGGAGTGCAGTGGCGCGATCTCGGCTCGCTGCAACCTCTGCCTCCCGGGTGCAAGCGATTCTTCTGCCTCAGCCTCCCGAGTAGCTGGAATTACAGGTGCCCACCACCATGCCCAGCTAATTTTTGTATTTTTAGTAGAGACGGGGTTTCACCATGTTGGCCAGGCTGATCTCGAACTCCTGGCCTCAAGTGAGCAACCTGCCTCAGCCTCCCAAAGTGCTGGGATTACAGATGTGAGCCACCGTATCCGGCAAGCTTTTGCTTCTTTTTTGTGCCTGCCACAGAAAGGGAGTCTCTGTGCTTCTGTTAGCGAATGTGCTTGCTGCCCCCGCCGTGAGGACGGCAAGGGCTCTGTGTGGCAGGGGCGTGGCATTGTGTGTGCAAGAGCTCTACCGAAATGCTGTGTGTCACAGTTCACCGTTGTCCGCCACTCCCCAAGTTCTTGATGTAATGGAAGTTACTTTGGTTTCGAAAAGGAACATCCTGTTCTTTCTGAGTGTTTGCACTCAGCACAAGAGGAATCCAGAAGTGATGCACAGAGAACAAACTCTGTCCCCATCCCATTCCCAGGGTGGCTGTTGCACCACACCCTCCCTCCTGCCCCTGAGGCCCGGAAGCCAGGCGAGGAGCCCAGGAGGCCTTTGGATCGCAGCCCACCTTTGGGACAGGTGCAGCCCCATTTTGCAGCTCAGGTAACATCCCTTCATCTAAGACATGCATTTTTAAAAATATTTCCCTAATTGTGTTGTCTTCGTTACAGAAACTTCAGATTACAATAAACACAATATAAAAAGCCTCCAATTTTCAGGATCCAGATATAGTTATCAGTAACATTTCAATGTGTTTTCTGCTGGGCTTTTGTTTTGGTTTGGTTTGGTTTTGGTTTTTATTTGTTTGTTTGTTTGTTTTTTGAGACGGAGTCTTGCTCTGTTGCCCAGGCTGGAGTGCAGTGGTGCAATCTCGGCTCACTGCAACCTCCCCCTCCCAGGTTCAAGCAATTCTCCTGGCTCAACCTTCTGAGTTGCTGGGATTACAGGCATGCGCCAACACTCCTGCCTAATTTTTGTATTTTTAGTAGAGATGGGGTTTTACTATGTTGACCAGGCTGGTTTCAAACTCCTGACCTCAGGTGATCCACCTGCCTCAGCCTCCCAAAGTGCTGGGATTACAGGCATGAACCACCACGCCCAGCCCCCTTTTTTTATTTTTTTAATTACAAATTGTATCATATATATGTTTTACTATAGCTTTACATATCTGGGTACTATTTTTTCAATCTTTACCAGTATGATAAGTGAAAAAAAACCCGAAAACTTCTATCTTTTTTTTTTTTTTTTTTTGAGACAGGGCCTGGCTCTGTCACCCAGAACCCAAAAACTTCTATCTTTTTTTTTTTTTTTTTTTTTTTTTTTTTGATACAGGGCCTGGCTCTGTCACCCAGGCTGGAGTGCAGTGGTGCAATCACAGCTCACTGCAGCCTCGACTTCTAGGCTCAAGTGATCCTCCCACCTCAGCCTCCCAAGTAGCTGGGACCACAGGTGTGCACCACCATCCCTAATGGCTAATTTTAGTATTTTTTGTATAAATGGAGTTTTGCCATGTTGCCCAGGCTGGTCTTGAACTCCCGGGCTCAAGCGATCTGCCCACCACGGCGTCTCAAAGTACTGGGATTATGGGCATGAGTCAGTGCACCCAGCCACAACTTGTATCTTTAAAAAGATAGCAAGATGGCTGGGTGCGGTGGCTCACGCCTATAATCCCAGCACTTTGGGAGGCCGAGGCAAGTGGATCATGCGGTCAAGAGTTTGAGACCAGCCTGACCAACATGGTGAAACCCTGTCTCTACTAAAAATACAAAAATTAGCCGGGTATGGTGGCACTCGCCTGTAATCCCAGCTACTGGGGAGGCTGAGGCAGGAGAATCGCTTGAACCCAGGAGGCAGAGGCTGCAGTGAGCAGAGATGGCACCACTGCACTCCAGCCTGGGCGACAGAGCAAGACTCCGTCTCAAAAAAAAAAAAAAAAAAAAAAAAAAAAAAGCAAGACTGTCTCTACAGAAAGATAAAAATAAATTACCCATGTGTGGTGGTGCACACCTTGTAACCCCAGACTCAGGAGGTTGAGGTGAGAGGACTGCTTGTGCCCAGGAGTTCAAGACCAGCCACAGCAACACAGTGAGACCCCGTCTCTACCAAAAAACAAAGAAAGAAATTTCTTATATCCTTAGTGGCATTAAATGCTTTTAATCTATTTATTGGCCATTTATAGTTCTTCTTCTGTGGGAGATTTACGTGTGTTCCTTGCTAATTTTCCGTAACCTCAGAGCCAGTCCAGAATTCCCACTGCATCTGGCTCTTGTGTTTTCATCCTTTAACCCAGAACGCTCCCTCCGCCCTTCTGTGTCTTTTTGAAAAATCAGGCAGTGTTTTGTAGACTGTGGATCTGTCTGATGCTGCAGCCTTGAGAAATTCAGCTTCTGCATTGATTTTGGGGTTTTCCACACAGTTCCAATGAGTTGTCCCTGAAATGGTACTATACTGCTTTAATAAAATACTGTGGCTTTGTGACATATTTTAATATCTCTTAGACTCTAAGAGATATTAAAATATGTCACAAAGCCACAGTATTTAAAGCTTGACTTATTTCTGTTCCTTTACAAAATTTTCTTGGCTATCCTTTCTTATTTTTTTTTTTTTTTTTTTTTTTTTTTTGAGACAGAGTCTCTGTCACCCAAGGCTAGAGTGCAGTGGCATATATTGGGCTCACTGCAACCTCCGCCTCCTGGGTTCACGCCATTCTCCTGCCTCAGCCTCCCAAGTAGCTAGGATTACAGGCGCCCGCCACCATGCCTGACCTTAATTTTTGTATTTTTTGTAGAGATAGGGTTTCGCCATGTTGCCCAGGCTGGCGTTGAATTCCTGAACTCAAGTGATCCTCCTGCCTCAGCCTCCCAAAGTGCTGAGATTACAGGCATAAGAAATAACTCTTAAAACTGAGAAAAGAAAACTCTATGGAGCCAAGACCCCTTTGTGTTTCCTTTTTTATTTCTTTTTAAGATTTATTTATTTATATTTGAGACAGGGTCTTCCTGTGTCGCCCAGGCTGGAGTGCAGTGGCACAGTCTCGGCTTACTGCAAGGTCTGTCTCCCAGGCTCAAGTGATCTTTCCACCTCAGCCTCCCCAGTAGCTGGGACTACAGGCATGCACCACCATGCCTGGCTAATTTTTGTTTGTTTGTTTGTTTTTTAATAGAAACGGGGTTTCACCGTGTCATTCAGGCTGGTCTCAAACTCCTGGACTGAAGCAATTTGCCCACTTCTGCCTCCCAAATGCTGGGATTACAGGCGTGAGCCATCAGGCCCGGCATGTATTTACTTTATTTATGACAGAGTAAGACTCCGTCCCCCACCCCCCCCCACAAAAAAAAAGGGGGGCTGGGCGTGGTGGCTCACACCAGTGATCCCAGCACTTTGGGAGGCTGAGGCAGGCAGATCACCTGAGGTCAGGAGTTCGAGACCAGCCTGGCCAACATGGCGAAACCCCTCTCTACTAAAAATACAAAAATTAGCCAGTTGTGGTGGCAGGCACCTGTAATCCCAGCTACTTGGGAGGCTGAGGCAGGAGAATCGCTTGAACCCAGGAGGTTGAGGTTGCGGTGAGCCGAGATTGTACCACTACACTCCAGCCTGGGTGATAGAGCAAGACTCCATCTCAAAAAAAAAAAAAATGTTTAGTCCGGATGTGGTGGCTCACGCCTGTAATCCCAGCACTTTTTGGGGCCGAGACGAGCAGATTACTTGAGGTCAGGAGTTCGAGACCAGCCTGGCTAATTTGGCAAAACTCTGTCTCTACTAAAAAATACAAAACTTAGTCAGGCATGGGGGTGGGCACCTGTAATCCTAGCTACTCGGGAGGCTGAGGCAGGAGAATCGCTTGAACCCAGGAGGTGGAGGTTGCAGTGAGCTGAGATCACGCCACTGCACTCCACCCTGGGTGACAGAGCGAGACTCTGTCTCAAAAAAAAATGTTTTGAGACAGGGTCTCTGCTCCCCAGGCTGGAGTGCCATGATGACATCACAGCTCACTGCAGCCTGGACCTCCCAGGCTCACATCATCCTCCCACCTCAGCCTCCCTAGTAGCTGGGACCACAGGTGTGCGCCATCACACCTGTCTAATTTTTAAAATTTTTTTGTACAGATAGGAGGTCTCAATATGTTACCCAGGCTGATCTTGAACTCCTGGATTCAAGGGATTCTTCCACCTTGGCCTCCCAAAGTGCTAGGATTACAGGTGTGAGCTACCGCGCCCAGCCTAATTTTTTATTTATTTTTTGAGACAGAGTCTCGCTCTGTTGCCCAGGCTAGAGTGCAGTGATGTGATCCAGGCTCACTGGAACCTAGAACTCTGGGCTCCAGTGATCCTCCTGCCTCAGCCTCCCAAGGGGTTCCTCTTTATTTTTAATAGTAAATGGTGCCATATGAGAAGAAATAAGATACAAATATGGAAAAGAACTCCTACAAATCAATAAGAAAAAGACAAATCACCCTGTGAAAAACAGGCAAAGGGTCTGATCAGAAGTCACCAGGGATGAAGCCTGGGGCGCAGCAAGCATCAGGCTGTGCCCGTGATCACTGGCACCAGGGCCCTTACGTCAGACCTCATGCATGTGCATTCCTCAGGTGAACAGGCAAACGTTAGTAAATGTGGGCCGAGTACACTCTGCATCCACGGTTGTGGGCACGCTCATGGTGTGCCTCGGAAGGGGCAGGGCTGGGCTGGTTCCACAGCCTCCTTGCAGGCCATGCATTGTCCATGGCTCTGTATAGGTCCCACTGGTTTGAATTTGCCTTTCTATTTTCCTCCACGTTTCCTTTCCATGTTCTTAGGGTTTGCTCCCTAGTGCCCCCTTTTGGCTTCCTTCTCACAGTCTCCCCTCCAAAAGGAGGGAGACGTCAGGCACGGGGCGGGCAGAGGCACCAGTGATGGGTTCAAGAAGCAGGATCAGGTCGGGCACGGTGGCTCACACCTGTGATCCCAGCACTTTGGGACGCCAAGGCGGGCGGATCACCTGAGGTCAGGTGTTCAAGACCAGCCTGGCTAATATGGTGAAACCCTGTCTCTACTAAAAATATAAAAACTAGCCGGGTGTGGTGGTGGGTGCCTGTCATCCCAGCTACTTGTGAGGCTGAGGCAGGAGAATCACTTGAACCCAGGAGGCGGAGGTTGCAGTAAGCCGAGATCGTGCCACTGTACTCCAGCCTGGGCAACAGAGCGAGACTCCGTCTCAAAAAAAAAAAAGCAGGATTGGCCAGGCGGTGTCACTGGGGGCCACTCGTGCCGATCTTGGGCCAGGGGGCTCTCACCCCAGGCAGGCCATGCACAGGCTGCCCTGGCCTTGCAGAGGAGGCTCCTGGGAATGAATGACTGGGGAAGCCTGCTCCATTCCTCCTGTCTGGGAAACAGGTCCTTTCAGTCCAGGCTGTCACCAAATGATGTGAGTCTTTAATACCAGAAATGTGGGAAGGCATTTCTTCCCAGTCTTGTGGGAAAACTCACTGACATGCACCATCGGTGACATGTGAATACCAGAGTCCTCTCATTTAAATCCCCATGGCAGGACGCCAAGAGTGCCAAGGATGAGTGTCCTTCCAGACACTTGGGAAAGCACCGGCCCCGCTCAGCACAGGTGGGCAGCAGACTTGACGCCCTGCAAGGCCCGAAGGTGAGAGTGGTGGCACCCGTGCAAGTGCGGCTATGTGGGGTGTGGCCAGCAAGGAAGCCGGGGCCTGGGTGCTCTTGGCCTCTCGGAGGGGCGTTTGCTCTGCATGCCTGCCTCTGTGCCGTCACCAGGGACTGCTCGCAATGGCAGGGTGAGCTGCAGAGCATTTGCCGGGTGGTCCCACAAGGGTGGTAAGGGTGTTGGGAGGGCCCCGGGACCCCTAAAGCACATGGGGCCCACGCTGGCTCTTCCTTTCTGTGCCCCTCAGGGTATCTGCCCTGCATTTCAGCTCATTCCCCATCGAAACGGGACAGCCTCTGCCCTAGACGTGTTTTGTCATTTAAGTGTTGAGACGAGCACTGAGATTCAGGCCCTGCCCACACTCAGCATTCCCAGCGCTGAGACTCGCTCCCCGGATGCATCCCTGTCTGCAGCTGCCTCTCCTGGGTGATCCTGGGAGCATCTGCCTGGGCCTTTAAGCCAGGCCCACTGCCTCCTTACTGCTCTGAGGGGAGTGGGTGGGGGGAGTCCTGTGGCTTCCTCTGGGTTGGAGAGGGTGGCTTTCAAGACTATGATGTCTTTTCTAGACACAACACAGCATCCACACGGTGACCTGTAAATCACCTCAGCAGCAAGAAGACAGGTCCCCAAAGCCACCCCAGGCTCCCGAGCGCCCTGAGGAGCATCGTCGCCAATCCCACAGCTCCTCCTCCTTTTCCAGTGGCGCCCTCCAGGACACGTGGAGGTTGCTAGACCTGGGATCCAGCCCTTCTGGTCTCACCTCCCAGGGTGACTCAACTCCAGGTAGGAGACTGCCCTCCCTAGGAGCTGCCCACAGCTGGCAGCTGGCGGGGGCCACCCTCTCCGAGGGGCATGTGGAGAGTCAGCACCCTGCGTGCCTCCTGCACCCTGAAATCCCTGCACTTTGGTTGAGTAATGCATGGAGTCTCCTTACCTCTCATTTGGCAGCTGAGTGTTTCCCGGGTTATGGTGCAAAGCCCTGAAGGGCAGAAACCATGCCATTTCCTAGCGCAGCACTGTACACCCGGGCGCACGCTGACTTAGAATGCAGCACCGTACACCCAGGCGCACACTGACTTAGAATACAGCACTGTACACCCGGGTGCACGCTGACTTAGAATGGAGCCCAGGTGAGACGCGCAGGCATTGGTGCACTTTAGACGGCCCTGCTCCTGGGGAAGAGCCAGGCCGACCCCAGTGATGGTCCCAGGGAAGAGCCAGGCCGACCCCAGTGATGCTCCCGGGGAAGAGCCAGGCCGACCCCAGTGATGCTCAGCCTCACGGGCCAGACAAGTGCCAGCCACATCCTCATCCTCGTCCTGCTTTGCTGTGCGGACGTTGCCGCCCTGAGTCTCTTCTCTGCACCTAAGTCATAGGCCTGGTAAACTCAGCAGGTCACAGTGCCAGCTTCTGCTAGTGGTCTCAGGAAGTTTTCAGGAAAGTCTGTTTGAAGGGTGTACCTTGTGGGGACTGCATGGGTCTATGATGTAGCGAGAAGGGTGGAGGGAGACAGATGCTGCTTCGAGGCAGCTGGAGTTGCGGGACGTGTGATGTGGTTCAGCCGGGAGCATGCATCCATCCTGTGTGCCTGCATGGAGGGCGTCCCCTTCTTACCTTATGGCTTCTGTCTTCTGTCATGAGGATGTGTCTCATTCATTTAATCATTCTCTCCTTCATGTGCATTTTAGGCTATTTCTAGTCCTTTACCATCACAGATACTGTTACAATAGTGACCTTACAGGCTGCAGTGTGTGTGAAAACACACGTGTAAGTGCCCCAGGGGCTTGCTTAGTCAAGGCTGCCCGCATGCTACATGTGGGGGACAGCATCACCTCAGCCTCACTGCCCACCCAGAGGCTGCTCCCAGCAGCAGTGTCTGAGAGTCATGTAGCCACATGGAACTTTTGCCGGTGGCAGCGGGATTGGCATCAGCCCCTCTGCTGGGAGGTCGTGCACCTTCGTGTGTGTATAGGAGCCACTTCCTTTCCCTGTTCTTCAGTTCTCTGCCCATTTGTATATTAGATTGTTGTCTTTCTTACTGATTTATAGCAGCTCATTACATGTGATAGAAATTAGGCCTTTTCGGTGACAAAATTTAAATGTTTTCTCCCAGTTCTTCATGTTTTTAAATGTTTCTTATGGTGTTTTTTTAATGTTCGTATTTTTTATTTTTATGTAATTTAATGTCCTTGTTTTTTATCTTGTCTGTCTTTTTTTTCTTTGAGACGGAGTTTTGCTCTTGTTGCTCGGGCTGGAGTGCAATGGCACGATCTTGGGTCACTGCAAGCTCCGCCTCCCGGGTTCAAGCGATTCTCCTACCTCAACCTCCCCAGTAGCTGGAGCTACAGGCACCCGCCACCACTCCAGGCTAATTTTGTATTTTTAGTAGAGACGGGGTTTCACGATGCTGGCCTGGCTGGTCTCGAACTCCTGACCTCAGTTGATCCGCCCACCTCGACCTCCCAGAGTGCTGGGATTACAGGGGTGAGCCACCGCGCCCGGCCAGAACCACTTCTTATTAACCCCCAAAGTGGCAATGGCTCCCAGTTTTCCATCGCTCATGCTTCCCGCGTATTCAGACTTCCACCTTTGTTATGCTAAATGTTCCATGTGTATTTGGAGCTATATCCGGACGGTTCATTCAGCCACTCTCAGTCTGTTCATAGGCAGTTCCATCGGGTCAGAATCAGTGTCACTTCCTGGTCCTTTTCCACGTCTGGCTGATGTAGGATCTCCTCTTTACCCTTCTCTCTCAGGATTTTCTTGGTTATTTGCATGTATTTGTTTTTTCTTTTTTCTTTCTTTTTAAATTTAGTAGAGAGAGGACTGGAGGTGGTGGCTCGTGCCTATAATCTCAGCACTTTGGGAGGCTGAGGCAGGTGGATTAGTTGAGGTCAGGAGTTCAAGACCAGCCTGGCCAACATGGTGAAACCCCGTCTCTACTAAAAATACAAAAATTCACTGGGCCTGGTGGCGCATGCGTGTAATCCCAGCTACTTGGGAGGCTGAGGCACGAGAATCGCTTGAACCTGGGAGACGGAGGTTGCAGTGAGTTGAGATTGCACCACTGCATTCTAGTCTGGGTGACGGAATGAGACTCTGCCTCAAAAAAAAAAAAAAATTTAGTAGAGATGGTGTCTCCGTATGTTGCCCAGGCTGATCTCAAATTCCTGGGCTCAAGCAATCCTCCCGCTTCAGCCTCCCAAAGTGCTGAGATTGCAGGTATGAGTCACCATGCCCGGCCTATTTTTGTATACAATTTTTAGACTTGGCTTGTCTGAGTCTGGTTCCCCCAGCCCCTCCCCACAAACACTATTGTAAGTGTTCTTAGGATTGACACAGCTTCCCTTCTGCCTTAGGAAGGAATGGGGCTGCGTGGCTGGCTTCCGTTCCCCATGTGCTCCGGTGCTGGCATCACGAATGTGGCACGTTTCTCTCTGTCTTCCACGCATCTGCGTCCCACTCTGTCTTCCTGACCCTCCCACCTGCACTCCATGGCTCTCCTCTGTGCTCAGGATTCTTAGGGGCACCGCCTCCTTGCGTTTTTAATTCACCACAAAACATTTTGTCCAAATTTTCATCAACTCAATGGAAAGTTCTTCTGGAGACGTTTGTGTTCATTAGTTTGCTTGTTTCCTTTCTCCTTTTCTCTTGGAGCACTTTTGTTTCTTGGCTCCTCCCTCATTTTTTTTTTTTCTTTTTAGAGACAATGTCTCATTCTGTCACCCAGGCTGGAGTGCAGTGCCACAATCTCAGCTCACTGCAGCCTTGACCTCTTGGGCTCAAGTGATTCTCCCACCTCAGCCTCCCAAGTAGCTGGGACCACAGGGACACGCCACCATGCTCAGCTAAGATTGTTTTAGTTTTTTGTACAGACAAGGTCTCGCTATGTTGCCCAGGCTGGTCTCGAACTCCTGGGCTCAAGCAATCCTCCCACCTTACGCTCTCAAAGTGCTGGGATTACAGGCATGAGCCACTGTGCCTGGCCTCATCTTTAAAACAGGTAAATTTTTACTTGACTAGCTATTTGAAAAAGTTTGTATGGAAAATGAAGCCAGAGCCATTTTCTAGTCTAGCAGAGTTTTGTTGTTGATTTTAGCTTCAAGTACAAGTCTCCACCTATCAGGCTTTTAACAGCTGATACAGCTTCTCTCTTCCCTTTCCCCACAGACACTGCACTTTGCAGACAGGGCCTGTTCTGTTCCTGGTTCGCTCTCCCTCCTCTCTTCCGGGAACGGAACAAGGTCAGGGAAGCACTTGCTGCCAGCCCATGTTCCTACTCCTGAAACAAGGAATTAGGTCCTACCCCCAGGGCGTGCCCTTGCCTTTGAGAAATGCCCTCTCTGCTCTTTCTGGGGTCTGTAACAAGGCATCTGTATGTCTTTGACACAGCCCTTGCCGAGTTCCTGCGGCCTTTGGTAGCCCCCACCACCACCACCATTTCTAGCTCTTAGTTTTAATGAAAATGAAGTTTGCATTTTTGCTTTTCATTTTTTTTTTTTTTTTTTTTTTTTTGCTTTTGGATGATTTACAAGGATAGTGGAGGAGTGCTAGCTTCGTGATGCCTTCTTCAAGTCTGAAATCTGTCTTGTTTTCTGATCAGTGCAGCCAAAGAAATGCATATTCCTCCAAGCGCTGCTTTACTTTTTTTTTTTTGAGATGGAGTCTCGCTCTGTCGCCCAGGCTGGAGTGCAGTGGCACGATCTCGGCTCACTGCAAGCTCCGCCTCCTGGGTTCACGCCATTCTCCTGCCTCAGCCTCTCCAAGTAGCTGGGACTACAGGCGCCCGCCACCACGCCTGGCTAATTTTTTGTATTTTTAGTAGAGACGGGGTTTCACCGTGGTCTCGATCTCCTGACCTCGTGATCCGCCCGCCTCGGCCTCCCAAAGTGCTGGGATTACAAGCGTGAGCCACCGCGCCCGGCCATCGCGCTGCTTTACTTTAACCATGTCTCATAAATCTCGACATCCTCATGTTTCCCTTGTCTTTCCCTTGTAGGACTTATAACGCAATTTTGCTTTAACTTAAATGGAATTTTTCCTTAAGTTTCTAGATTTGTGGAATTTTATTTCTTTGTCTGTTACTGATTTCTAATATTTTTACATTCTGGTCAGAGAATTAAATTACTATGATGTTAACTCTTCTGAGAGGGAAATATTAGTTCTTAAACTACAATTATCAATTTATCTGTTTTTGTCAATTGTTGCTTTATGTGTTTTGAGGTCCATTGTTAGGTGCATATATGTTTAGGTTTTTTGCCTTCTTGATCTTTTCCTCCCTTTACCAGTATGTAACATCCCTCATAACCCCTCATGTTGTATTTCACCAAAAAACCTATTTTGTCTGACATGAAAATGGCTATAAGCTGGGCGCGGTGGCTCACTCCCGTAATTGCAGCATTTTGGGAGGCTAAAGTGGGAGGATTGCTTGAACTCAGAGGTTCCACACCAGCCTGGACAATGTAGTGAGACATCATCTCAAAACAAAACAAAACAAGAAAAAGGGCTGGGCACAGTGGCTCATGCCTATAATCCCAGCACTTTGGGAGACAGAGGCAGGAGGATCACTTGAGCCCAGGAGTTCGAGGCTGCAGTGAGCTGTGATTACATACTGCACTCCAGCCTGGGTGAGAGAGCAAGACCCTGTCTCTACAAAAAAAAAAAAAAAAAAAAAAAGTTATAGGGAGGGAAGGAGTGGTTAACCTGTGCAGTGGAACGCTACAGGTAGGTCCAGTTAGGTCAGGACAGAGAAGCAGCCCCTGCTTTTTTGCAAGATGAAGGTCACTGGTGGTCTTAAGTGTGGTTTCAGGGGAGTAGTAGAATTGTCACTCAATCCTTCCTGGCTTGGGGAGAGGATGGGAGATGGGATGGACAACATATCCAAGAAACTTTGCTCTGAAAATCAGCAGTGAAAAGAGGCCATATTTGTGAAGATGTGGAGTCAAGAGGGGAGGCTCACAAGCTGTCATGTAAAGCCTGCCAGTAGGCAGTGGGAAATGGGATGACTCGGGAGAGAAGTCCTGGAGGTGGCAGGGGAAGGGGCTCGGTGCCCATGTGCAGGGCTGGCCTTTAATAGGACAGAGGCAGAGGTGGGCACCGAAGCCAGAAGGTTGATGGCAGCCAGCGCTGTGCACTTGCCCAGCCTGCAAGCTGACAAGCAAGCCTGGCGGGAGACAGGAGGCTCCGGGTCAGAGACCAAGGGCTCTGTCCACATAGCAGGCAGCTGGGCAGGCAGTGGCTGCAGGTGCAATGGGCGTGCATCTCAGCTGAGGAACCCAGGCCTGGGGACCGAGTCCTAGAGCAACCACAAGCACCTGCCCTCCGAGTCCTAGAGCGCCACAAGCACCTACCCTGGGCCTGAGGGAGATGCTTGCTCCGACTTCTGAGCTGCTTGCTGGACAGACACCCTTGCAAAGGGTCTGCAGCAGTGGCCGGGGCAGCCTTCATCGTGCGGGAGTGCACAGGCCCCAGGGAGGCTGTCCGTGGCCCCAGCAGCTGGCCTGGTGGTGGGAAACGGTTCTGGCAGATTACTTTCCTTTCCTCTTACATGCTCAGCATCCAGGCTGAGAGCCCGAGGCCAGCCACAGGCTCTGAAGGAGGAAGGAGCAGTGTAGGAGGCTTGAGAAAGCGGGTTGTAAAATGGTGGGTTGGCGCCTCAGGAAGCAGATCAAGCAGAGAGTGAAGAGGGCCACCAAGCTCTGTGTGCGACCAGGGAGCTGGTGACCACAGGAGTCACCTGGGGCCGAGGCCGTGCTGCAGGAAGGAGCGTTCCTGACACAGTGGCACACGTCCACCGAGGCTGAGAGTGTGGGTGGCCTGGGAGGGAAGGCGGTGCTGGTGTGGATCAGTTAAGATGCTTTTAGCTACAAGTCACAGGACAGGATATGAAAGTGACGTGAACCAGAGCTTCCCAGCCTTTATCTCCTCGTGGTAACTGTGGAAAATGCCACGCTTCGCTAAAATAAAGAGAGAACTGAGGGGTCCATATCCCGAGTGCCCAAAATGGTCTCAGCAGGCGGCAGGCACGGCCTCCTGAGGCACAGGAGCTCATTGGAGCCCTCAGTCCCAGGTAAATGGGCCTCAGGTGGCCCCTCTGGGATTCTCTTTTCTACTAATGGCTCTGCAATGGCTGCAGACACTCTCACCATCCCCTGAGAAGGCCAAAAGGTGAAGGGCCTCTCTCTCCTGATTCTTTTTCTTTTAGTCAGGGGGGGAGAAGCTGCCCAGAGCCCTCAGCAGACCTGCTGTCCATCTCCTGGATGTGGGGTCATGTTGCCTCCCTATGACCCGGCTCCAAGAGCCTGTCTTAACACAGTCTTAGACCCTGAGCCCTGTGAGTGAGGCCATGTCCCTGAGAGCCTGCTGCCTGCAGCTCAGTAGCACTGGGGCCTCTTGGCAGGAAAGCTGGGGAAGCACTGGGGGCCTCAGCAGGTGGAGGAGGTGGCCAGACGCAGGCCCTGCCATGCCCCTGCCTCCCTAGGCTGAGACAGTGTGGCTGGTATTTATTTTTTCTTTATTATTTATTTTAGAAACAGGGTCTCACTATATTGCACAGACTGGGCTAGAACTCCTGACCTCAAGCAATCCTCCTGTCCCAGGCTCCTGAGTAGCTGGGATTACAGGCGGGAGCCACCATGCCTGGCAACAGCTGGTATTTCTTAGCAGCGGTGTTGCAATTAAAAAGCAAGCAAGAGGCCGGGTGCGGTGGCTCATGCCTGTAATCCCAGCACTTTGGGAGGCCGAGGTGGGTGGATCACGAGGTCAGGAGATCGAGACCACGGTGAAACCCCGTCTCTACTAAAAATACAAAAAATTAGTAGGGCGTGGTGGCAGGCACCTGTAGTCCCAGCTACTCGGAGAGGCTGAGGCAGGAGAATGGCGTGAACCCGAGAGGCGGAGCTTGCAGTGAGCCGAGACTGCGCCACTGCACTCCAGCCTGGGAGACAGAGCGAGACTCTGTCTCAAAAAAAAAACAAGCAAGAAAGATACATTTCAGCATAAGTCCATGGCGCTTTTGATTCACCCTGTGAAGGATTTAGGAAAAGACTAAAGTGGTTAATGCAGTTGAGTTGTTTAATGATCTGCGAAGTATCTTGATGGTTTCCTTGTGTTTTGAATATTTAAGCATGCTTAACTGAATTATCTGTGTGATATTTTTACTTCATGTAAGAATACTTTCCTTAAAACCTTGGAAACTGCATTGGTTGAGGTAAGGGGTACCACTTAAGGGCACCAGGTTTCTCGTTAAGTTGTGACACTGTGCCCTCCAGTGCACTGACACTAGAACAGAGCGCAGCTCGGGAGTCGCTCACCAGACAAGCAGTTTGAAAGCTCCATTCTAGAAACGGAGAGGAAGTTTCCTCCTCTTTTTAAAACATGTTCCATGCATTGTGGGTAACAGAGTATGCACACTACACAGTCATGATTAGAGTTTAAAGTAATAATGTTGCCAGGCACAGTGACTCAGCCTGTAAACCCAGCACTTTGGGAGGCTGAGGTGGGTGGATCACTTGAGCCCAGGAGTTCAAGACCAGCCTGGGCAACATCTCTGCAAATAATAATAATAATAATAATGAAATGATACTGAAATAGTTAACAATTTAGTGGCATCTAAATTAATGACATGAACGACTATTGTAGGACATGGTGTTTAGTCACGACGTCACACAGCTGTGTTGAACAGCCATACTCCTCTTGGACCTGGGATAGGCCCCAAGCCACCCTCCTGCTCATGTCCTCAGCCCTCCTTTGCCAACCTATCCAGACCCAGCAGTCACCCCGTCCCAGGGCACGGCCAACCTCTGAGGCTGGAACAGCTGCCTGGAGTTGGGGCTCCCCCATACACCCTGGATGCGGCTCTTTGGAGGACCCACCTTCAAGCCTAGCCTCCTCTCTCACCTGCGTTTTTATGGCAGCCTCAGATAGGTCTCCCACACAGACTGGTGGGGCCCAGCACATCCAACCTCATCTCCCTCCCTTCTTCCCCCAGCCACCTGCACTCCAGCTCCAGCCTGCCTGCACCTGTGGGTGTCCCCCAACCCCTGTGCACCTGTGGGTACCCCACCTGCAGACCCTGCAGCACCTGCAGGCACCCTCCTTGTTTGCCCAGCACCTGCCTCCTCCAAAGGCTGCACAAGAGACCTGTCTCCCATCCAGCTTCCTTCCTTCCTGCACCAGCCCCAGGCCATGCCATTTTTCTTCCTAATCTTGATTCCATCAGTCTGCTTCAGAATGTCTCTGAGGGCAGGAGCATGGTCTGCAGGTGGGGTACCCGTAGGTGCACAGGGGTGGGGGGCACCCACAGGTGCAGGGGCGTGGTCCTTGATTCCTGTCCCTTCCACGTACACGGAGATAACTGGGAGGGATGGGAGCATGGGAGGCCCCGAGTCTACAAAACCCAGGAGTCTCAGAAAATGTTAGTCTCAGATAATGCTAGAGAAACTACCGAGCATTATCCAAAAAAATGTGAGGCTTGAAAAAATGACACTTCCTGGAGGGAAGGATTAAATATATAAAGGCAGCAGTTTTCTCCAAAGTGAAGTAATCTGTAGTGTCATTCTAATCAAAATACAGACATAATTTCTCACCACCCCCACCCCTACCCCCGCCCCTACCCCCACCCTACCCCTACCCCCACCTCCAGCCCGCTCAGTGGAGCCTGGTAGATAAGAATGTAGTTGTTCTCCAGGAGCCAAGGAAAGAAAGAACCATTCAACAATTGGCAGGGTGGGAACACAGCTCACTCTGATCTCCGCTTCCTCTCACGGGGACCACACACTACCAGGCATTCCAGGCCGAGGGAGGGACTCCAAGGCAAACCACGAAAATACGCAGAAGTAGAATGGAGTATTTACAAATGGCCGCAAGAGGGTTAACCTTAGATAAGGGTGAAGAAATCACAGATTTCTAAGGTAGTGTTTTTACCTGAAAAATCATAAAACTGGAAAGATATTCTTCAGCAGCACAACAAAAGTCAGTGTACATAAAGAGCGTGGCAGGCTGAGTGGCACCCAGTGAGGACGGAAGCTCTCCCTAAGGCAGTTCCAGAGAAGCACCCAGGCAGATGTCTGACCTCACCCCAAAGAAGTACCTGCTTCTGAAGCCGACCCCCTGCAGCATGCCTGCCTCCACCTCCTTAGAGTGCACCTTATGGGTGTGTATCAAGTGCCCAAGTGTCCTTTCAGGAGCCGGTACAGAGACCAGCCACCCAAGAGTCTGTCCCACGTGTGTGGGCAGCTAAGCACCGCAAGTTCTGGAGCACTTCGCTGGGGCAAAGGATGCTCCAAACCCCATCTCCAGATGCGTGGGGCATCCTGCACTAATGAGTAACACCGCATCAGGTTTCAGTCCTGCACTAATGAATAACACCACATCGGGTTTCAGTGGACTGTCTTCCTTCTCCTTCTTCTCTTACTCCTTCCCAGTCCCTACCCACCAGGCCACGACTGCCCAGTCCCCCTGCACCCCTCCAGACTCCCCAGCCACCCTCAGAACAGAAGTGGTTTTTTAAATATATGTGTATATCCTCTTTTATTTTCAATTGCATATTGTGTGGGCAGCTTGCTTTTTTATTTATGTCTGCAGTATTTTTCTATGTCAGTACACACAGAGCTGACAGATCTTTCTGGTAGTTTTGTGAGCCAATGCAGCGGCTCACCTCCCTTTGTTTTGGTGTCTGATGTTTGTGGACACTTGGACGGCCTGTCGTTTTTAGCTCTTAAGACAGTGAACCTCCTGTGCGTGTGCCCCGCGTGCTCACAGAGGCTGATGTTAGATCAGTATCTAGAAGGGAACTAGCTGGGTCAAAGGTAGGGCAGTTTGAGTTCTGAGTGCTGTTACCCAATTGCCCCCAGGACATTGGCCCCTGCTCCTGGTTGCAGGCGTGAGGCACCTTTCCTCACTCAGTACTGGTGGATTTAGCAAATGGTTTGGGTGTTTTTTTGTTTGTTTGTTTGTTTGTTGGCCAATCTGGTAAGTCAAAACTGATACTTCGTTATTGGTTGTAATTTGCCTTTTTTTTCCTAGTCCATTTTATTTTTTGTATCTGAGATGGAGTCTCACTCTGTCGCCCAGGCTGGAGTGTAGTGGCGCAGCCATGGCTCACTAAAGCCTCAACCTCCCAGGCTTCTCAACCTCCTGGGCTCAAGCATTCCTCCTTCCTCAGCATTCCGAGTAGCTGGGACCACAGGCACGTACCACCACGTCTGGCTAATTTTTTACATTTTGTAGACAGGATCTTGCCATGTTGCCCAGGCTGGTCTTGAACTCCTGGGCTCAAACAGTCCCCCCACCTTGGCCTCCCAAAGTGCTGGATTATAGGCATGAGCACCTGGCCTAATTTGCCTGGTTGTCGTTTGAGTCAGGATCTCCCTCTGTTGCCCAGTACAGTGGTGCAATCTCAGCTCACTGCAAGCTCCACCTCCTGGGCTCAAGTGATCCTCCCACCTCAGCCCCTGGAGTAGTTGGGGTTATGGTGTGTGCCACCACGCCTCACTAATTTTTTTATTTTTTTGTAGAGATGGGTTTTCCCCATGTTAGCCCAGGCTGGTCTCGAACTCCTGGGCTCAAGTGATCTACCTCGGCCTCCCAAAGTGCTGGGATTCCAGGCATGAACCACTGCACCTGGCCCAATTCACCATTTTTAAATGATGAGGTTGGTCATTTTTCCTATCAATTGGCCATCTTATATATGTGGTTTATGTGTTGACATTTTTGTCCTTTTCAAAGGGGACTAGGAAAGCTGGCAACACAAAAATGGGTGTTTGTTGTGACTTCTGAAAGTCAGGGACTCGAAGAGAGACAGGAGCTTTCCGGAGAGGGCCCTGATGTGGGGGGGACCTAGACTGGAGACCAGAGGGAAGGCTGCAAGCCTGGTTTACAGATACATGGAATCGGAATGGTTTTGTGTGTTTTCCTTGAGTATTTGTTGAGTACCTACTAAGTGCCAGACACCATACCTGGTGTTTCACCTGTGCTCAGGTATTTAGGCTAAGGCTGTACAGCTACTACGATCCCATTGTCAAATGCAGAAACTGAGGCCCAACGCTACATGGCCACAGAGCCCATAGGTGAGGGTCCCAAGGCCCAGCCCTTGCTCTACACCCTGGAGTTCTGGAAGGGACTCCTCTGATTAGATCAGGGGGAGGGCCAAGCATGTCCTGGGGTCAGAGGAAAGGCTGGGTCGGAGCTTCTGAGGAATGCAGCTATGCTGTGGGGGTGGGGAAGACTGCATAGGAGAAGTGGGTAGGGCCGCCATGTAGGGCCTCATCGAGATTGGGGCCAGGGCTCAGTGGGCCGCCCCTGGACTGCTCCCTGGGCGTGGGAGTTGGAGGTGGTCCCTGCCATGCACCCTGTGGGTGAGTCGGAGGTGAGTGATTTTGTTTTCTTCTGGGTGGAGGCCCCCCTCCCTCACTCCTCACCCCACTCTCCAATTGCAGGGGATGGTTTAGGAACAAAAATGGTCACAACTTTAAAGGAGGTCCCATGTTAATGCTGGCTTTTTTTTTTTTCTTTAAAGAATTTGTTCTTTTGAAATTTATATTTGTTTCTCCACAGATTTTGAGATGTTGTGGCTGCGCGCGGTGGCTCACGCCCGTAATCCCAGCACTTTGGGAGGCTGAGGCGGGTGGATCATGAGGTCAGGAGTTCAAGACCAGCCTGGCCAAGATGGTGAAACCCCGTCTCTACTAAAAATACAAAAAATTAGCCGGGCACGGTGGCAGGCACCTGTAATCCCAGCTACTCCAGAGGCTGAGGCAGGAGAATCGCTTGGACTTGGAGGGTGGAGGTTACAGTGAGTCAAGATCTCGCCACTACACTCCAGCCTGGGCGATAGAGGGAGACTGCATCTCAAAAAAAAAAAAAAAAAAAAAAAAAATGGTTGCATAAATTTTTTGTATTTTTGAGACAGAGTCTCCCTCTGTCGCCCCAGCTAGAGTGCAGTGGTGCGATCTCAGCTCACTGCAGCCTCCACCTCCCAGGTTCAAGTGATTCTCCTGCCTCATCCTCCTGAGTAGCTGGGACCAGAGATGTAAGCCACCATGCCCAGCTAATTTAAAAAAACTTTTTTTGTACAGACAGGGTCTTACTATGTTGCCCAATATGGTCTTGAATTCCTGGGTTCAAGCAATCCTCCCATGTCAGCCTCCCTAAGGGCTAGGATTACAGGCGTGAGTCACCATGCCTGGCCCATAAAATGTATCTTAAGGTCGCATAATTCTGTTAACTGGCTGCTAACTCGGTTAATTTTTTTTAAACTGTTTGTAGAATTAGAGCATTTCTGGGCAGTTCTGTGTGTTGAAGACACCTTGTAGCCAGGCTTTTCTCATCTAAAGATCCAAAGGGAAAGAAGGACAAAAGCCACCCCCTCTTTACCCCTCTTGCTGGACGGCCCGAATGCTGGTGGAGCCTCCACCGGAGATCACACAGGGCTCCAGTGACTGCGCCCTGCTTGGTCCCAGTGGTTGCCGCAGGCTGGGGCTCTTTGCTCAGATGAAGGCCAAATCCAAAGTCACAGGGCCCCAGCTGGTGGAGTCAGGATCTGAATCCAAGCCCTGGATCCAGTCCAGGCCAGAGCCTCCTCTGCAGAGAAGGTACTAGGTGCCCATGCACAGGGTGACTGCCAACCTCGTGGAGTGGGGGCAGTGGTGGCCCTGCGGGCGGGCTTGGTCTTCCGAGACCATGTCAGTGCCACCCCAGGGCCGCCCTCCATGGCAGTGTGGGGCCAACAAGCCTGTCTTCCCATTTTTCTGAGAGAGGCTGGAAATCCTGTTCTTTTTATATATAAAGTGTTTCCTTTTCAAAATATTGGCAACTAAGTAAATCCAAACAAGGTGTGGGCTAAATCATGGCACACTCCTGCCTCACGGGTGGCCCTCCAGCTAAGAGTCATGTTTACAATTTTAGAGGTTTGGTGGGCTCCAGTGGGACCACGCCTGGGGATGGAGTGGCTGTGGGTGAGTGTGTCTCCACTCCCACACCTCGCCTCTCAGAAGACAGAGCACAGGATTGCGACACCCAAGCTCCAGCCGCCCTCCACCTAGTCACTGTAGCCCTGCAGGGGCTGCCAGCCTCTGCATTCAGGAGCCAGTGGGCGCCGAGGACACACTCCCTCCATCCCCTGCCTGGTGTCCTGTGCTTTTTGAGCTGAGACTGTTCTGGGCCTTTCCTGAAAGGATGGTGGAACTCCAGAGTGGCGTTTCAGTGTGATTGGCCTCTGCAGGACCAGCTAGGCTCCCAAGACATAAAAACATGCCCTGAGCATTTGGCCTCAGCACCAGCTCATCCTCACGCCCCCGCCCCTCCCCACTCACCCAGCCAGAAGCCCCCATGCTGCCTCCGGCCCCCACCTCCACAGGCACTTTTGTGCTTCTTGTGACACCCAGGGCTTTCGTTCATTTCGTGAGAGCAGGTCGGGATGGCCCCGCCATGGATGGGTGAGGAGCCGGCTGTGACATGTTAAGAAATGGGGGACAGTGAAGAACAGTCTGTGCCTCCTCTGTAAACGCGCAGGGAACGTTACAGTCCACTCTTCCTTCTGTGGTCTCACTCTGTGTACTGACGAGGGAACCCCCTCAAGGCCCAGGTAACCTGCACTAGAAGGTGCATGCACATCAGGCTCCTGATGGCCAAGGTGACATGGACAGCCCAAGACAGCTGCAAGACCAAGCTGCAGGGCAGGCAAGGGGGCCTTGGGGCTCTTATTTATTTACTTTATTCTCGCTCTGTTGCCCAGGCCAGAGTGCAGTGGTACAATCTTGGCTCACTGTGGCCTCAACTTTCCAGGCTCAAGTGATCCTCCTGTCTTGGCCTCCTGAGTAGCCGAGACTACAGGTGCACATCACCATAGCTGGCTAATCTTTTTACATTTTATTGTATTTTATTGTAGAAACGGGGTCTCACTATGTCACCCAGGCTGGTGTCGAACTCCTGGGCTCAAGCGGTCCTGCCGCCTTGGCCTCCCAAAGTACTGAGATGACAGGTGTGGGCCCCATGCCTGGCCTGGCGTGAGCCCTTCACCCAAACATGAACCAGGAGGCGAGCTTGGTAAGGAGCACGTGGGCTCCAGGAATGCGAGGGGGAATGAATGGAGGCAGCTCCTCAGTGTGCAAAAACATGCAGTGCAGGCCTCACTGGTCACTGTCACAGCAGCCTTGCAGTGGGATCAGGACAGTCCTGCTGTCCAGGAAGGAGAGGACCCTGCTCTCTTGTTTCTCAGTACCTGCCCCTGTCCTTCTAGCCCCATTGCTGCTCTCAGGACAAGCTGTGACTGAGAGAGCGGGTCACACTGGTGACATTTTATGAGGCTGGATGCACAGCTCCACAGCACCTTGTCACTGAAGCTACAGGAATCCAAGAACCGGTGCTCTGGCCAAGAAGGGAGCACTGGGGTGCCCTGAATGGCACGGACAACCCCAGCCCCCTGCCTTCACTGATTGTCATGACCTGTGGCTTCCGAAGAAGGACAGGGCAGTCTCGGAACTTTCTGAGAAACGGATGGTCAAGTAGATGTTTGTTAGCTCTTTTCTTGAAATTGTAATGACGAAACCATGACTGCCACTTAGGAAAGTAACTTGTGTTGAAATAACTTTTAGAACAAAGTAAATACATTAAGAAATAACCAGGCTGGGCGCGGTGGCTCACGCCTGTAATCCCAGCACTTTGGGAGGCCGAGGTGGGCGGATCACGAGGTCAGGTGATCGAGACCATCCTGGCGAACACGGTGAAACCCCGTCTCTACTAAAAATACAAAAAAAAAAATTAGCCAGGCGTGGCAGCTCACGCCTGTAATCCCAGAACTTTGGAAAGCCGAGGTGGGCAGATCGCCTGAGGCCAGGAGTTCACAACCAGCCTGGTCAACTTGGTAAAACCCCATCTCTACTAAAAATACAAAAATTAGCCAGGCATGGTGGTGCATGCCTGTAATCCCAACTACTCGAGAGGCTGAGGCACGAGAATCACTTGAACCTGAGAGGCAGAGGTTGCAGTGAGCCGAGATCGCACCACTGCACTCTAGGCTGAGTGACAGAGCAGACTCTTGTCTCAAAAAACAAAACAAAACAAAAAACACCACATAACCCAACTTTCACCCAAAACAAGGCCCAACACTCTTTAAAAGACAAGAAAGCGAGCACCATGGCTCACACCTGTAATCCCAGCACTTTGGCAGGCCAAGGTGGACGGATCACTTGAGGTCAGGAGTTCACGACCAGCCTGGCCAACTTGGTAAAACCCCGTCTCTACTGAAAATACAAAAATTAGCTGGGCATGGTGGCAGGTGCCTGTAATTTCAACTACTTGGGAGGCTGAGGCACAAGAATCACTTGAACCTTGGAGCTAGAGGTTGCAGTGAGCCGAGATCGCACCACTACACTCCAGCCTGGGTGAAAGAGCAGACTCTGTCTCAAAAAACAAAAACAAAAAACAAGAAAACATATAACCCAACTTGCTATCAAAACAAGGCCCAACATGCTTTAAAAGATAAGAAGACCGGATGTGGTGGCACATGTCTGTGGTCTCAGCTGCTTGGGAGGCTGGGGCAGGAGTATTGTTTGAGCCTGGGAGGTCGAAGCTGCAGTGGGCCGAGATCGCGCCACTGTGCTCCAACCTGAGCGACAGAGCAAGACAGCCTCTCAAAAAAAAAAAAAAGGCCAGGCACTTTGAGAGGCCAAGGTGGGTGGATCACGAGGTCAGGAGATCGAGACCATCCTGTCTAACACGGTGAAACCCTGTCTCTACTAAAAAAAAATACAAAAAAAATTAGCCGGGCATGGTGGCGGGCGCCTGTAGTCCCAGCTACTCGGGAGGCTGAGGCAGGAGAATGGCGTGAACCCAGGAGGCGGAGCTTGCAGTGAGCCGAGATCCCACCACTGCACCCCCGCCTGGGCAACAGAGCGAGACTCCGTCTCAAAACAAAACAAAAACAAAAAAGAAACAAAAAAACAAAGTCTGTCTTTGATTCTGTTTTTGTGCTGAGGAGATGATGAGGCTGTCTTCTACTTCTCCTCCAGCACATATACTCTTTTTTCTTTCCTTTTTTTTTTTTTTTTTTTGGCTCACGGCAACCTCTACCTCCAGGGTTCAAGTGATTCTCCTGCCTCAGCCTCCCGAGTAGCTGGGATTACAGGCATGTGCCACCATGCCCAGATAATTTTTGTATTATTAATAGAAACGGGGTTTCTCCATGTTGGTCAGGCTGATCTCCAACTCTCGACCTCAGGTGATCCGCCCGCCTCAGCCTCCCAAAGTGCTGGGATTACAGGCATGAGCCACCGCACCCGGCCTCTTTTTCTTTTTTTTTTTTTTGAGACAGAGTCTTGCTCTGTCACCCAGGCTGGAGTGCAGTGGTGCGATCTCGGCTCACTGCAAGCTCCGCCTCCCGGGTTCACGCCATACTCCTGCCTCAGCCTCTCCGAGTAGCTGGGACTACAGGCGCACGCCACCATGCCCGGCTAATTTTTTTTGTATTTTTAGTAGAGACGGGGTTTCACCGTGGTCTCGATCTCCTGACCTCATGATCTGCCCGCCTTGGCCTCCCGAAGTGCTGGGATTACAAGCGTGAGCCACCGCGCCTGGCTTTCTTTTTAAATAGAGTTGGGGGGGGCGCCTGGAGCAGTGGCCGTGGACACCAGTCTCATTCTCCAACATGAAGGCTGTGGGGCTCAAGATTTTCCACTCATGAGAACAATCCCTGTGTGTCTTTTCCGTATAACCTTCATCAGGTTCGAGATCTCGGCCGGGCATGGGGGCTCACACCTGTAATCCCAGCACTTTGGGAGGCCAAAGTGAGTGGATCGCCTGAGGTCAGGAGCCTAGTCAACATGATGAAACCTTGTCTATACTAAAAATACAACAATTAGCCAGGCACGGTGGCAGCACTTGTAGTCCCAGCTACTCGGGAGGCTGAGGCAGGAGAATCACTTGAACCTGGGAGACGGAGGTTGCAGTGAGCTGAGATTACATCACTGCACTCCAGCCTAGGCGACAGAGCAAGACTCCATCTGGAAAAAAAAAATTCCTGATTAACTAGAATTTCTATTAAAGTTAGGTGTTAAACTTTGTAAGATGTTTTTTTCTGTGTTAAGATAATCATGATTTTTTTATTTTCATGTGTTAATGAAATATGATGATAGATTTTCTGATGTTGAATGAACCTTGCATTATTGAAATACACTTGATAAATATACTTGATAAATATTTTTAAATACTTTTTTGATTTGACTTGCTAATGTTTTTATATGCAGTTTTTGCAGCTATGTTTATAAGTTAAATAGGCCTACGGTTTTCTTTCCTTGTGTTGTTCTTATCTGGTTTGGGAACCAAGATTACTTTACCTCATAAAATGAACTGGGCAACTCTTTTTCTGCTTTTCTAAATAATTTAAATAAGATGGGCCGGAGGTGGTGGCTCACACCTGTATTCCCAGCATTTTGGGAGGCTGAAGCGAGAGGATCACGAGGTCAGGAGTTCGAGACCAGCCTGGCCAGCATGGTGAAACCCCATCTCTACAAAAAAAAAAAAAATACAAAAAATTAGCTGGGCATGGTGGGGGGCACCTGTAGTCCCAGCTACTCAGGAGGCTGAGGCAGGAGAATCGCTTGAACCCGGGAGGCGGAGGTTGCAGTGAGCCGAGGTCACACCACCGCACTCCAGCCTGGGCGACAGAGCGAGACTCTGTCTCAAAATAAATAAATTAATTAATAAGATAGGAATTGACTATTGAAATTTTGGTTTCCTTGAAAATTCAACAGAACCACCTGTAAAACTATCTCAGCCAGGGGATCTTTTGGGATGGGAAGTGTTTGATTATCATTTCAATTTCCTTAACAGTTATTGGGGCTGGGCACAGTAGCTCACACCTGCAATCCCAGCATTTTGGGAGGCCAGGGTGAGAGGATCACTTGAAGCCAGGAATTCGAGACCAGCCTGGGCAACAAAGCAAAAGTCTGTCTCTGCTTTAAAAATAAAACAGGCAAGGTGCAGTGGTTCACACCTGTAATCCCAGCACCTTGGGAGGCTGAGGCGGGTGGGTCACTTGAGGCCAGGAGTTTGAGACTAGCCTGGCCAACATGGTGAAACTCTGTCTCTACTAAAAATACAAAACTTAGCCGGGTGTGGTGGCCGGTGCCTTTAATCCCAGCTACTCGGGAGGCTGAGGCTTGAAATTCACTTGAACCCCAAAGGCAGAGCTTGCAGTGAGCCGAGATCACACCACTGCACTCCAGCCTGGGCGACAGAGCGAGACTCTGTCTCAAAAAAAAAAAAAAAAAAAAAAAAAGTTATTGAGCATTTCAATTGGCTTTTTTTTTGTTGTTGCTGATTTTGGAACTTTTTGTTTCATCTAGCTTACTGGTTTAATTTATGAGTTTCATTTGACTCACTAGTGAGTGGCCTCCTGGCCTCCTCGCTGTGCAGCTCTGTTGTCTCCCCTCTTGTGTTCGTTTGCTCTCCCTTTTTTCATTTTTTTGTGTTTTTGCTCTTCTTTTGTTTTGTTTCTTGAGATGGAATCTCAGTCCGTCACCCAGGTTGGAGTGCAGTGTCCCTATCTCAGCTCACTGTAACCTCCACCTTCCAGGTTCAAGCGATTCTCCTGCCTCAGCCTCCCAAGTAACTGGTATTACAGGTGCCCACCACCATGCCCAGATGATTTTTTTTTTTTTTTTTTTTTTTTTTGAGACGGAGTCTTGCTCTGTCACCCAGGCCGAAGTGCCGTGGCGCAATCTCGGCTCACTGCAAGCTCTGCCTCCCAGGTTCACACCATTCTCCTGCCTCAGCCTCCCGAGTAGCTGGGACTACAGGTGCCTGCCACCACGCCCGGCTATGTTTTTGTATGTTTTTTGAGTAGAGACTGGGTTTCACTGTGTTAGCCAGGATGGTCTCGATATCCTGACCTCGTGATCCACTCGCCTCGGCTTCCCAAAGTGCTGGGATTACAGGCGCGAGCCACCGTGCCTGGCATAAATAATTCTTAATTCATTTTATGATTTTCTTTATAACCAAAGATTATTCAGTAGTAGGTTTTACAATTTTGAAGCAGAAGCAGGATGAGAGGTTTTTTTGTTTTGTTTTGTTTTGTTTTTATGAGCCAGAGTCTCGCTGTCTCCCAGGCTGGAGTGCAGTGGCGCGATCTCGGCTCACTGCAGGCTCCGCCCCCCGGGGTTCACGCCATTCTCCTGCCTCAGCCTCCCGAGTAGCTGGGACTACAGGCGCCCGCCACCTCGCCTGGCTAATTTTTCGTATTTTTAATAGAGACGGGGTTTCACTGTGTTAGCCAAGATGGTCTCGATCTCCTGACCTCGTGATCCACCCACCTCGGCCTCCCAAAGTGCTGGGATTACAGGCGTGAGCCACCGCGCCCGGCCAGGATGAGAGGTTTTGATGTTGGTTTCAAATTTTATTGCATTACATTTGAAATGAATTGAGACTTGCTCCGTGGCCTGATATGATCAGATTCTAGGCAGGGTATGTTTGCCAAAAGAGAAAGTGAATCATCTGCCTGCAAGGTTAGACCTCCTGTGCCTCATGACTCAAGCCAACCAGTCCTGTTAATTAATGAGTTTTTGCCAGGAGTACACGGGTTTGTTTTTGAGGAACGTG
The DNA here is from genome assembly GCF_028878055.3 of Symphalangus syndactylus. Lineage (NCBI taxonomy): Eukaryota > Metazoa > Chordata > Mammalia > Primates > Hylobatidae > Symphalangus > Symphalangus syndactylus. The sequence goes on along the minus strand of NC_072436.2, from coordinate 16,079,318 downwards.
GGTGAGTTAACACCTTCATCTACTCTCAGTTACCTCTTTCCTGCAGTTCTGTCTGTCAGTACTTGACATGTTTTGAAGTTGTACCTTTTTATTTTTTTCTTTTTTCTGCATCTGAAGTCTTACCTTTTAAAATGCAGAGTTCTGGCCAGGTATGGCAACTCACACCTGTAATCTCAGCACTTTGGAGGCCGAGGAGGGTGGATCACTTAAGGTCAGGAGTTCAAGACCAGCCTGGCCAACATGGTGAAATCCCATCTCTACAAAAAATACAAAAATTAGCCAGGCAAGGTGGCAGGCACCTGTAATCCCAGCTACTCGGGAGGCTGAGGCAGGAGAAGTGCTTGAACCCGGGAGGTGGACACTGCAGTGAGCTGAGATCGCGCCACTGCACTCCAGCCTGGGTGACAGAGCGAGACTCTGTCTCAAAAAAAAACAAAAAAAAACAAAAAACAGAGTTCTTTGCCTCTTATGACATTTTCTGCCTAATTCTATTTTATTTTTTAATTTTTACTTTTTCTGTCTTTTTAACTGGATCTTTTATTGTTGGATCTTTTTTTTTCTTTTTTTTTTTTTGAGACAGAGTCTCGCTGTCACCCAGGCTGGAGTGCAGTGGCGCGATCTCGTCTTACTGCAGGCTCCACCCCCCGGGGTTCACGCCATTCTCCTGCCTCAGCCTCCCGAGTAGCTGGGACTACAGGTGCCCACCACCTCACGCGCCTAATTTTTTGTATTTTTGGTAGAGACAGGGTTTCACCGTGTTAACCAGGATGGTCTCGATCTCCTGACCTCGTGATCCACCTGCCTTGGCCTCCCAAAGCGCTGGGATTACAGGCGTGAGCCACTGCGCCTGGCCCATTTTTTATTTTATTTTATTTTATTTTATTATTTTTTTGAGACAGAGTCTTTCTCTGTCCCCCAGGCTGGAGTGCAGTGGCGCGATCTCGGCTCACTGCGAGCTCTGCCTCCCAGGTTCATGCCATTCTCCTGCCTCAGCCTCCCGAGTAACTGGGACTACGGGTGCCCACCACCATGCCCGGCTAATTTTTTGTATTTTTAGTACAGACAGCGTTTCACCATGTTAGCCAGGATGGTCTCGATCTCCTGACCTCATGGTCCACCTGCCTCAACCTCTCAAAGTGCTGGGATTACAGGTGTGAGCCACTGCGCCTGGCCGGATCTTTATTTTTAAAAAATTCAACCTAAGAATTCTTTTTCATTAGTCAGTTTACTCATCTATAAATATCCATTGAACTATTGTCTACTGGAACTTAATCTCCATATTATTTATTTTCCATTTGTTTCATTTTCCTACGTCCTTGTTTTACACTGGAGAAATCAAGTTTTCCTCTGCTGTTTTACAAGTTACACATTCTAATTTTGTCCTGTGGTAACATCTGCCAGCTCACACCAGGCTCACAGAACCTTATGCCTCACAGCCGCCTCGTAGGCCCGTGGAAGGCATGTGCTCCACACGTTCCCCTCTGCACCCCCGCCAGCCCTGGAGTCTGAGCTCTCCTGCGGGGCGCTGGGGCCACTTGGTTTCCTGTCCATGTCTTGCTCTCTTATGGCTTCTTCTGAGCTCTTTATCCTCCTTCCTTCAGTGACTCCCTCAAGACTTTCTGTGTGGGCCTCGGATAGAACGAGGCTGCATGTCTCACCTGTTTAGGAAGCCCTGTGCTTGTATCCCTGTAGGTATTTGGAGGTTTATGTTTAACATGTTTTGATATGAAGATGTAGAAGGATTTTGTGTAAGTTTGGCCTTATCCATATTCTGTCTTCATCAGCCTCCTTGAAGAACTTCATTCTGTCCTAAAGGAAGCAGTGGCAGCTTAAAGAGTGTGAGCATGCACCCACTTCACACAGACACACCCGGCCTGCCCCGCCCCATCCTGCCCCTGCCCTGGAGAAAGCGAGGCTCCTTCCTTCCCAGGATGCCCCTGGAGATGCCGGCCATAGATCTTCAGTGAAACGTTTCCCTCTCTGGTCATAGAATTAGGAAACTATAGCTGTCCCAACTAAATTTCAGGACAAATTAGCCCATCTGGTCACACTCACAGTCACTGCCTCCACCAGAACTGATGCGGACCCCTGGGAACCGAGGTGTTTGCTCTGTGACTTGGGAAGGACAGCGGAAGGTATTTCCGTTTAGCTCTTGTGGCCAGATTTTTTTGTGAATGAAAATCTGCTGTGCATCTTGGACACCATCACATGCACTACCCTGTGTATTTCCATTTAAAACTCAGAGCCAGCGACAACATGACACCAATGCAACACAAGCAAGAGAGATCCTGCCCTGAAACTCACTGTTGTTTTAGGCTTTCGGCAGACCCTGCTATAAATGTGCAAATTTTATGCCCAGTCTGTGACCAGGGCTGAACCTCTTTCCTGAGGGGCTGGGGGACTCCTCCGAGGAGCAAGAACAGCCCGGCTGTCCACAGAGGAGCCCGTTTTTAGGGGTGGGAGCACAGGTCAGGCGCTCTCTCAGCAAAACTCCAGGACCCGGGCAAGCCATCACACTCATCACACTAGCATCCAGAGTAGCCGCAGGTCACTCATCTCTGCCACTTGCTGAGTGCTCCAGAGTCAAGGACTGCGGCCTGGCCAAGGGGACAGTGGCCTGTGGCCTCTGACTCTGAGCTTGGAGAAGGCTTGCTGCTCCAACATCACGTGGACAGAGGCAAGGAGGCATGTGGGATGGGAAATGCGGATAGAGACCAGCCTGCCCCAGGAGCAGGTGGGTCCACCAGAAATGCTCATGCATTTTCTGACCAGGACTTCCATCCTGAGGTGTGTGCAGAGTGACCCAAAACCCCCTCATCCATGCCGTGACTCTGGGCCCTGGAGCCCACCCCCTTTCTGTAGAAAAGCCTATTCTGAAGGCATCTGTCATGAGAGCACCCGATGGCACTGTAGGATGCTGAGAGCAGCTGAGGCAGGAGGGCCGGCGGCTGTTCCCTCCCAGAGGCCCATCTCAGGTGGACGCCGGTCCACGACTTCCAGCCCAGGGGCTAATGTGTCTTCTGCAGTCCACGTGGCAGGTGTTGCCAGGGGAGCAGGCAGTGCAACTGTTGGACAGCAGGGGGTGTTTCTTCAACCCAGGCTGCCCCCCTCCTCCTGCCACAACATGGCCCCATTCATTCTGAAACGTACAGACCAACTCCATCCGCCCATCCTCACGGTGTGCTGATCGCCAGGTCCAGAAGCATGCACCTGCCTAGGGGCCTCTTCCTCCTCCTCTCTGGCGGGGGGCTGCTTTGGACCCTCATGCTAACCTCGCCCTGTGTGCTGTGCAGCTGGAGTCAAACGGAGGCGCAGAGACGCCATGGAGGGCGACAAGCCACACAGCAGGGTCCAAGGCAGCCACTCCCCACTCCCGCAGCATCCGTGCCCCACCCGGGTGCCAAGCCGCTGTGCCATGCATCCCCCCCACCCCCAACCTACTGCAGGCGTGTGGTCCTTTGCCTCTTTTCCCAGGGGAACCAAAAACCCTGGGATCCAGAGGGTCATTGCCCAGATCTCTGGAGAGCAACTCCAGGGGCCTGGTCCCCAGGGGAGAAGAGGGAGTGGGGAGAGGCCTTTGGCCAGGCATGTGGCCCTCAGTGTCCCGAGCAGGTCGGGCAGCTGATATGTGCGTGGCTGGCGTAGCTCCTGCAGAGCCAGGCTCCCTGGAGGAGAGTGTGGCCTCCTTCCCAGCTGTCCGTTCTCCTGCCAAGACATGCAGGGAGCAGCCCTGAGACACGGGTCTCAGGCAAAGTGAGTGGCAGGCAGTGCTGTTCCCCGGGGACATGGCGGTGACCCGCTGGTCTGTGGCCCTAAGATGCTAGGGTGCCCACCTGGAGCTGTAAGCTGGCCTGGCAGACCTGGGAGGTCCCTGTAGGCCCCTTTTGAAAGTTCCCTTTTCATGAATTTTACCCAGAATCTCCCCTGCACAGTGGCCCATGCTGCTTTTTGCTGTCTCCAGACAGTGCCAACAGAGACCACGAGTTGTCTAAACACCACCCCAGGCACTCAGCACTCAGTGCAGAGTCCTGGCCCGAGGGGCATGAGAACATCATTCCTCACTTTAGGACCAGGAAACAGTTCCCATGCCTCCGAAACAGTGGAGACAGCTGCCACTTCTTGTCGCCCCAGCTCAGCTGTTGTGTGTCACTTTCCTTCCGGGGCCTTGGGGCCTTCTCCTGCCTTTTTTCCTCTGAAAGGCAGGAGAAGGGTGGAGTGTGGAGATACCCAGAGGCTGTCCAGCTCGCAGGCCACTGCCTGGCCCTGGCTTTCACCGTCCCAGCCTCCTAGCGGCCTCCTCAGCACCCACCAGCCTGCAGCCACCTGTGCTTGGGGTTCTCGGCACCTCCCCTTCCTGTGGGCTGAGCTCAGATGGGCTCTGGTGGGAGGCGGCCCAGGAGGAAGGCCATGCGTCTCTGGGTCTCTTCTCGCCCAAGGGAGGCCTGTGTGCCCGCCTTGCGCGACGCAGCCTCCAGTAGGGACAGACCCACGTCTCCCAAAGCCTTATGCCCACAATGTGTTTCCCTTAAATTCCCTTCCTTGGGGCTCCAGCTTGCACCCCACTACTAGGTGACCCCTCTCAAGGGCTGGGATGGAGCCCACATTGGGCAACACTGACAGGCTGTAGCACACAGGCCTAGGCAGGCTCAGCAGTAGCAGGGGACCTGCCAGTGCCATTGGGGGCGGAGCCACAGGCGCCCAGAGGAGGTGCTGGCATGGAACAAGGGATCAACCTGTGGTCAGCGCCCAGGCCCCCGAAGTCCCACCTCTCCTCTGCTCCAAAGGCCAGCAGGCGGGGCCTGAAGGATCTGGGGTTTCCTGCTGGCCCTGCCTCACCAGGCTGAGTGATGGGTGGCAGGACTGCCCAGAGCCCTGGAGCCTGCAGTGTCCAGTACCCTCCCCTCTTGTGCATCTGCCCAGTGGGGGGCTCCAGGCTCCCTGTCGCAGTGAGGCGGGGAAGGCAGCTGGACATAGCAGGCCCAGAGCGTCCCCCTGTGGAGGGACCGTGGGAACCAGATCACGTGGGCCTCCCTCCCCGTACCCCATTGCTCTCCTGTTGTCACATTCAGTCCCATAAAGGCAGCCCCGGGGCCAGTGTGACCCCCAGGGCTGAGCTCCAGGAGCTCAGGGCTGGGGGTGTCCATTAGGAGACATTAGCAGGTGAGGGTTGACACAGGCTGGGGAGACGCGGTTGGGCGTGGCCTGTGAGCCTCTCCGGCGTGGGGACGCTGGAAAGGTGCACGCAGCTTCTGGAGATTCGGGGTCAGGGGAGCCAAGTCACATTCGCTGTCACTGTCTGCACTAAAGGCCTGGGTGCCGTGCGGACAGTGGTGGGAAAAGCCTTGCTCCCAAGAGACTTGGCAATAATTAGATGCATTTGAGAAGGGTTGATCTTGGGTGCGTGAGGACCCCTGTGGCAGCCAAAGGGGGTTCAGCAGAACAAGGGCCCTTGGCACAGCAGGAGTGAACCACAGAGAGCAGCGGAGGCCACAGGGAGATGGAAGGGCCCCTGTGCCACAGAATGGACTTGAGGCCTGAGCTGCCATCAGGGCCAGGCCCTAATCAGCCCCAAGGCAGGCTCTGGAGAACCAGGGAAGGCGTGGGCTCACCGTCTGGCCCTTCCCAAAGCCCTGGGAAGCCAGGCAGGTGTGCCCAAGGGCACCCAGAGAGCCCGGAGCAGCCTGGAGAATGAGCCACCAGAGGCCAACTTAGTCAAGAGCTGGGCTGAGGCTCAGGTGCAGGAGAAGAAACCCACAGGGTGGCCAGAAAGCTGGGGACCAGCTCCGTCCCCTTTGTGCTCAGAGTTCTCATGCCCCCAGGCTGAGACAGGAGCGAGGGCCACACCTTCCCTGCAATAGGACAAGCTGTGTCCTCCCTGAGATTCCACCAGCTTCAAACCTCCAAGGCCGGCACGGTGGCTCACGCCTGTAATCCCAGCACTTTGGGAGGCCGAGGTGGGTGGATCACGAGGTCAGGAGATCGAGACCATCCTGGTTAACACAGTGAAACCCCGTCTCTACTAAAAATACAAAAAACTTAGCCGGGCATGGTGGCGGGCGCCTGTGGTCCCAGCTACTCGGGAGGCTGAGGCAGTAGAATGGCGTCAACCCGGGCGGCGGAGCTTGCAGTGAGCCAAGATCACACCACTGCACTCTAGCCTGGGTGACAGAGCAAGACTCTGTCTCAAAAAAAATAAATAAAAATTTAAAAAACCCTCCAAGTATGGTGCAGCTGCCTGAGGGGATGGAGCCCAGCCCAGGGGGCCCTGCCTCAGCACACACTAGGCCCTGGGAGGGGTTAAGCCTGGGAGGGGCAAGCAGGCCCCAGTCTCCCTCCCTTGGTTAATCACTGCAAGGCCCTGGATGTTTCAGGAACTTTCCAGAAGCTCTGTTCGGGGCCAGAGCACGAGCAGCCCATGGGGGAGGGGTGCAGGACCCAAGAGGGGCGTTCCTCATGCTGCACCCGGCAAACTCTGTCCACATGGTTTCCCTGCAGCCCAATCAGCCCAACGCAGAAAGAGAAATCCCGGCCAGGCTCGGCAAAACAGGTCAGGCGAGAAGGAGGGGCGGAGAGTGGTGGAGGCCAAGAGTGTTTTTACACACCAGTTACTGGGTTGACCTCAGATTAGCATCAGGTAGAAGAAGAATCCGGGGTCACAGGGAGTCACGCCTGGGGCAGCCGCCTTGACACACCCAGCTCCGTGCTTCCGACCTAGGACGGGCTGGGCTGGGTCTGTCTGCTGCCCCGGGGTCCTGGGTTCATGGCCAGTTCCCTGCCACCATCATCACTGAGGAGGGCTCAGCAGGAAAAGGACCAGTGAAGAAACCAGAGCCTGTAAAGTGGATATTCTGAGCTAGGGGCCAGCTCACCCTCCCTGCCCTGGGGACTGTGACCCACTCACACCTCCCTGCTTCGCCGGGGATACAGCCAGGGTCCTCCCAGCAGGGCCAGCTCAGGCCTCCCAGGCAAAGGGGCAGGCCCTTCACCCCCCAACCTCAGCTCGCTTTTTCTGAAAATCCCCGCAGGCTTTGTCTCAGGAGGATCAAGCGGAGCAAAGCCCCCAGAATCCCTGAGCATTACAGAGGGACAACCAAGGCCTCTGGGTTTGAGGAGACGCCTCAGGGTCACAGTGGAGCACTGGGGCCTGGTCAGAGGACCAGCTTCCCAGCGGGAAGCCCTTTCCACGGGATACCCCACCCTCTGCGAGCCGGTGTGGGGGTGGGGGGAGGGAGTGGGGATGGGGGCGTTGGCTGGGACCGGGTCAGGCGGGCTTATTGTCGAGAGGCAAGGGGTGGGAGCCTTTGTGTGAAGAGGAGGAATTCCTCTGGGGATTGGAAGCAAAAGGAGCAGGCAGCATCCAGGGTCCCCTAGGACCCCAGCAGGGGGCCAGGGACTGTGTGACTGTGTGACCCCAACGAGGCTGCAGGGAAAGGAAGGCTGGTTCTGGGTGTCTTGAGACCCCAAGAGTGGATCGGAGTGGAAGAAGCTGAGATGGGAAGAGGGGCCCAGGGCCAGGGCCGGGAGTGTGTGGCTGCCCCCATGGGCAGTGCGCAACCCAGCCGAGAGTGTGTCGTTGCCAGTGTTCCCAAAGCACAGACGCTTCCCAGTCACCCAGGCTGCACGCAGACCACACAGGCTGGGCCCCAGCAGGAGGCCTTGGCCACCTGCTGACCTGCCCGGGTCAGCCTGTCCAGACTGCCCACCGGGCCACACTCAGCCACGTGCCGCAGCCCTCTAGACCTCACCCCAGCCACAATGTGGCCACTCAGTGGACGCTGAGCTCACATCTTACTGTGGATCTATTTTTTTTTTTTTTTGAGATGGAGTTTGCCCTTGTCCGCCCAGGCTGGAGTGCAGTGGCGTGATCTTGGCTCACTGCAACCTCTGCCTCCCGGGTTCAAGCCACTCTGCTGCCTCAGCCTCCTGAGTAGCTGGGATTACAGGTGCCCACCACCACGCCCGGCTAATTTTTTGTATTTTTAGTAGAGACGGGGTTTCACCATGTTGGCCAGGCTAGACTTGAAGTCCTGACATTAAGTGATCCACCCACCTCGGCCTCTCAAAGTGCTGGGATTACAGGCGTGAGCCACCAAGCCCGGCCCTTGCATGGATTTTTAATAACATTTTGCTGCTGTTTTACCAAAAAAAAAAAAAACCCACATTCTTAATTCAAAAAATGAAAAATAGAGAAAAACTGGCCAGATAAAGAAGATCCCCTACAACACCCCTCTGCGAAGATGGTTTTAGCTACCTGGCACTTAGGCCCCAGCCTCTGTGTGTGGCGCACTCCTGGGCCCTCGGCCTGTGCCCGGCCACGTGGTACCCACTAGCGCGGCCTTTCCTTTGGCCTCAAAAGCCTGGCGCTGCTGGTCCATCGGGGAGGCGAGGGGAGGCGGGGGCAGGCGATGTGTCTCAGACGGTAGGGACACCCGGGGCAGCCTGGGAGGAGGAGCTTTGAGTCAACCATTTACCCCAGCACCCCTGCCCCCTCCTGGGACCCATTACGAAATGGTCACAACAGGACCATTTTCAGAGGCAGATGTCCAGGTGCCCAGTGGAGGGGCAGGCCCAGGCCCTGCCAAGCAGGACCCACTGAGCAAGGCGAGGCCACAGCCCTCTGGTCACTCCAGGAGGATCCTTTGGCCTTCATGGACTCCTGGAGGAAAGCCAGGCCAAGGGTCACAGGGCCCTGCTGGCCGGGGACGCAGAAGCGCTGCCCATGTGCAGTGCGTGTGAGCACAGCCTCCTGCTCCTCCTGCGCTCCTGACGCATGCTTTTCTTTTCTCTTTACCTGACAGAGCTCCCAGCTCCTCCAGCAGCCCACAGGAGCCCTGTCAAGATGCAAGCAGGCGTTGCCACCCCAGGGATGAAGACGGCAGCCCAGGCAAAGGCCAAGCCCACAGGAGCCTCCCGGTCTCATCCTGCAAAAGCTAAAAGCTGCCAGAGGCCCCCCAAGATCCGTAACAACATTATGGACACTTCCTCCCCCCCCGTCCCGCCCCGCCCCACTCGGGGTGCCTGTGCTTTCACCTACGTGTTGGAGGTGTGTGGGCACAGCGTGCAGGGTGGAGGCAGGGAGCTGCAGGGCAGGCTCCCAAATGCTGCTGAGGCGACCCTGCTGACTGAAGGCCTCCCTGAGCACAGGGCCCATTAAAACCAGGTTCCTCCCTGGGGCATCTGCTTGGCCGCAGCGTTGTTTATCTGTCCTACTTGGGAAATGCAGTATCAAGTGCCTGTGCCAGAGCCTGGCCTGCCCATGTCACCACCCACAGCCATCTGCACACCAGTGGTGTTGGGGGCAGTGTGGCCTTCCTCAGAGCATGGTAGCAGGCAGGGGGCAGATCAGAAAGCCCACCCACAAAGCAGGCATCTCCTAAGAGTACCATGGGAGGGGCCCTCCCAGAAGGAGTGAGAGCCTTTGATCCCAGTGAACCTGGCCAAGGTGACCCCTGGAAGCCAAGTGGGCACCTGGGCCTCACGCAGGTTGGGGTGCGCATGTCAGGTGCTGACAGAGTGGAGACCAACCCGGGACAGCGGTCACTGCTGGGCCTTCCACGCCCACCCCCACGAAGGATAACAGCAAGATGTCCCTGCCACCTGAGTGCCCGGGGCCAGGTACCTGCAAGGATGAGAAACGCACATGTAAACTGACGCCCATCCGCCCGGAACACACAAAAAGCACTTCCAAGAGTCCTCTCGTGTCCTCCACACAGACACAGTGCTCTGCAACCGGCAGGACGGCGACTGGGGGGGTTCATATCCCACTCCCACTCCTCCAGAGCCCAGTCTCTGCCCCCCCGCCCGGCACCCAGGCGTGGTCACACTCTGCCCACAGCAGAGTGCAGGGGTGGAGGCAGCCGGTACCCAGCTGGGTGAATTGACGGGCCTTGCCGATACCCCCGGGCCACCTTTCTGAACTGGGCAGACAGCTTCTCTGGGAAGACGATGGGAGAACGCCGCTCCCAGCCCTAACCTGCCGTGCCACCTTGGCAAATCGTGGGCCCTTTGCAGCTTTGGTTTGCACCCCCATGTAAAATATAGACAGTGCCATCGGCTGGCCTAGCTCACATGTGTGCGGGCTGGATAAACATGACAAGCAGAGACCACATCACACAGACAAAGGCTGTGGTCCCTAGGGCAGGGGCGTTTGAAGTTAGCGTCCCTCACTTGCTCCATGGGAATCCAGACGGAGTTGGGGATGGGCTGGGGGGCTCTCAGTGCTCTGTGGTCTCCCACACATGTCCCCTGGAATCGAGCCACGGCCCTGTGAGGTTTTTTTGTTTCTTTTTTTGAGACAGAGTCTCGCTCTGTCGCCCAGGCTGGAATGCAGTGGCGCGATCTCGGCTCACTGCAACCTCTGCCTCCTTGGTTCAAGCTATTCTCCAGCCTCAGCCTCCCGAGTAGCTGGGACTACAGGCACGCGCCACCACACCGGGCTAATGTTTGTATTTTTAGTAGAGACGGAGTTTCACTATGTTTGCCAGGCTTGTCTACAACTCTTGACCTCGTGATTTGCCGGCCTTGGCCTCCCAAAGTGCTGGGATTACAGGCGTGAGCCACCAAGCCCGGCCGCTGCCGCTCACTTTCTGTAGAAGCCCTCAGGGTGCTGGACGAGTCTCCAACCTCCTTGGGAGCCGGCCAGGGCTCCCCTGTAGCTGGCCCAGCCCCCGACAGGCTGCAGAGAGCAGGGCCCTGCTGGCCGCTGACCACCAGCACTGGCAGCCAGGGCCACCTGGGAGTTTTGGAGCATGGAGAGCCGGAGCTGTGTGCCCGCATGCCTGAGGCTGACACAGGGCCTCACTCACCCTGAATCAGAAGAACCCCCAGTGCGGGGCCAGCCCCCGGCCCTGTCTTCCCTTGTCCTTCCTTGACCCTCGGTCCCACCGTGCGTGAACCACAGCCCCAGAAGGGAAAAGACGCGGAGTGGCCGCCTGACCCTCAGGCCTGCTCTCAGGAGAGGGAGGAAGCCGGGCACTTGCAGAGGGGACAGGGGCCCCAGTCTCCGGTTCCCCTTCAGCGGCCCGGGCTTCCTGAGCCCTCAAAGTAGGACATGCAGCCAGAGACACCTGTGGCCTCACAGGGCCCGCTTGCCCCCCATGGGGTGCGTGGCCCCGCAGGCGCGAAGCGGTCAGAAAAGGGAGGCCGCGCTTCAGGGCTCAAGCCGCCCAAGGGGCAACGATTCGAGGAGAGGAATCACTCGGGAGGGAGGGAGCGCGCGAGGGCCGGGCTGAGCCCCCGCCCGTGGGTGCGCGCCTGGAAAACTCGCAGCCTCCGCCCAGGGAAGCTGGGCAGCGGCTCCCTTTGTTCGCACCACAGCAGGTGGGTGTCCCGGCCGACCCCGCTCGCCACGTGGCCGCGCCCCTCCCCTCCGCCGAGCTCCAGCGGCCTGGAGTGCGCTCGCCCGTTCAGCCCTGTGCCTCGTCCCGGTCCCCGGGAGGCTGCCAAGGAGGGGCCGTCGGGTGGGTGGACGTCCGTCTGGGGTCTGGGTTCCCAGCCGGCCCCGCGAGGAAAACGGGAGGCGCTGCGATGACCGACAGTAACCCCGGCCGGGGCGCCCGCGGCCGGGTCAACGCCCGCACTCGCGCCGCGGCCCGCGAGGCATCCGGGACCGCCCCGCCGCCCGCCCATCACCCTATCGCCTAGCAACGCCCACCCGCGAGCCGCCATTGGGCCGGCGCGAACACCTCTGGCGCCCGATTGGTTGCTGCTGCCGCCGCGCCACGCCCTCAGCCAGCTCCGCGCGGGCAGCGACGGCGGCGTGGAGACGGCGGCCGAAGTGCGGGCACGCGGATCCGTCAGTCCGTCCTTCCGCGCGCCTGTGAGTCCCAGCGCCCCGCCGCAGCCGGCTGGAACCCCGGTGTGGCCACAGTGTAGTCCCCAGTGTGGCCCAAGCATTCCCATCCCGCACACGTGGCCCCGGCGGACACAGGGGTCGGGGACGGCCCCAGAGGCGCGCTGCGGGCGCGGTCCCAGCCGCGTGCGCGACGGGGCCCGCGGGGCGGGAAGCGGAAGTCGGGGGGCGGTGGTTTCCCGCCCACCCCGCCCCCGGCGCTCCCCAGGCCCAGCCCCACCCCACCCCCGGCGCGTTCCCGCGCAGGGTCCCGGCTCGGGCGGCGGCGCGCACGGGCATCACCCCACCGGCGGCGGCGCGCCGGGTCCCGGGGCGCAGCCCCGACGCTCATTGGCCTGGGCGGCGCAGCCAAGCTGTCAGCCCATGTGGCGTGGCCGCCCGGGGATGGCCGCGGTTTAAATAGCGTCGGCGCCGGCCTAGAGGGAGCCAGAGAGACGGCAGCGGCCCCGGCCTCCCTCTCCGCCGCGCTTCAGCCTCCCGCTCCGCCGCGCTCCAGCCTCGCTCTCCGCCGCCCGCGCCCTCACCAGGTACGAGCAGCCGGCGCTGTGGCCGGGGCGCGGGTCGTGGTCGGGGCTGGGCCCAGGGTCCCCGGGGCGGCCCGGCTCCTCATCCTCCGCTCTCGGGGCGCGCGTGGCCTGGCCCCGTATCCAGGGGTCGCCTGCGCGGCCTGTCCGGGTCTCGGTGTTCGAGCCCCTTCGGAGGCGCCCGGGGCCCCGCGGAGTAGGTGGGCGGATGGCGGGAGAAGGACGCCGGGGAGCGCCGCCAACAGCCGCCTTCGCTTCCCGGGGGGGAGGCCGCGGACCCTGAAGGGCCTGGAGGAGCCCCCGGCTCGGCCTCCCCGCGCCCACAAAGGCGCCGCCGCATCCTCCTCCTGGGGCCGCCCCGTAGCCGAGGCCCAGCCCGAAGGGGACGCCGCGAGGGAAGGGGGAGGGAGCAGGGGCCGCGCCGGGACCGGCATCCCCATCACGTGGCGCTACCCGGCCGAAGCGCAGGGGTCCCGAGCAGCCCCCGCCCGGGGCGAAGGGAGGCCGGGCGCGCCGCGGTGTTCCCACCCCCTGCCTGGCCGTCGACCACGCGTGAATAGCAAGCGGCGAGGACCCAGCGTGCGCGCCTGGAGCCGGCCCGGGGCAACCAAGCCTGTGTGAATCGCGGTGGGTGGGAAGGCGGCCGCCACCCTGCCGGTACGGCCCGAGGGAGGCCGCACTGCCGAGAGGCGGCGCGCGCATCAGGCCCTGAGGCCTCGTGCAAGTGGCCAGACCAGCGCTGGCCTCCGCCCCCTCCCCCCAGGGCTGCATCAGCCCCCATGCTGGATGAGGAGCCGGCGGCCTGGGCACCTGTGCGGGGTCTTAGGGACCTGGGCTCCAGGGAGGGCCTGCTGTGGTGTGGCTCGGTATGGGGAGGCAAGCGTCTGTGGGTTCACCCGCGCAGGTGAGGGGTGCTAGGCAACACCTGCGTGTCCAGGCCAGGAGTGGTTCTCCAGGTTGGACCCTGCTGGAGGGGTTGGACTGGCTGGGTCGGTCCACAGTGGGGCAGGGGCCACCTTTCCCCCAGAGCACAGGCTATCCCCATTTCGTCCCTCCCCAGCCCTGGGGCTCTTGGGCTGGCCTGGACAGCGGGCCCCCACCCCAACACGGGTGAGCATGGGTGCTGAGTACCCCCCTCTAGGGCTCCCTGCCACCTCCATGCCCCAGCTTTGGGACTCTGCCTCTCCGTTTCCTTGATGGCCCTTAGCAGGCTTGCCACCTAAGGCCTCGTCCCCATCTCGGGTGACCCTGCCTGCTCCTCACTGTGAGCCCCCGGGTGCCCTAGGGATGGCCTGGAACAAGCTCCAGGAGCCTTGGAAGGCTGAGGCTCAGCCGGGTGGAAGCCGACACAGGCACAGAAACCACTAACTGCTGGGGAGCTCCAGTGGGGTACCCCGGCCAATACCCTGAACTGAATGGGTCAGGGCCCAGAGGCGGGCCTGTTCCCAGAGCATGCAGCCCCTCTCAGCGAGAGCAGGGTCAGCCCCTCTCAGCGAGAGCAGGGTCAGGGCCCGCACGGACCCTCAGGGTGGCGTTTGGCCCCATGGGTGTCCACCTGTTCTGGGTGCTGAGGCTGCTGACGGGGGTGTCGTGGCTGGGATGTGTGGGGCACTCACACCGCCCACCCTGCAGAGCAGCCATGGAGGAGGTGGTGATTGCCGGCATGTCCGGGAAGCTGCCGGAGTCAGAGAACTTGCAGGAGTTCTGGGACAACCTCATCGGCGGTGTGGACATGGTCACGGACGACGACCGTCGCTGGAAGGCGGGTATGTGGCTGCGGGGCTCCCCGTGCCTGGGGTGGGAAGCTCCATCTCCACCTTTGTCCTCACACCAGCCTCCCTGCCTTGCTGTGTCCTTACCACCCAGGCACTGGCCTGAGGCCGGTCCCAGCTGCAGAGCCACTGGTCACCCATGGGCGAGGCCAAGCTGCAGCCTCCTTCCTGGACATTGCACCAGAGTGGCCTAGAAAATGCACCCGGCCCACCAGGAGGTTCCCCCAACGGCTGCAAGGCCAACGGGAGGCTCCCCCAACGGCTGCAAGGCCGAGGGCTGGCCCAGGCAGGGCCCATCTGCTTGTTACGGAGGAGCCGAGCTCAGAGGATGGGTGACGGGCTGGGGTCTCTCAGCCATGGGGGGGGTGCGGGGGGCCAGAGCCCTTCCAGCTGTGCTGCCCCCGCCCGTGTCTGTCCTGAGCTGGCAGGTTGCATACCAGCTGTGCTCCGGGAGCCTGGAGCAACTGCCCCACACCCAGTAGGCTCTTCCACAGAGCAGCTCTACCTGCCAGGCAAGCTGTGAGTCAGCATGGTGGAGCCGAGGCACCAGCCCGGCAGACGGTCCCCCAGCCTCACTCCCACCCAACTCTCTCTGCTCTGCGGCCCATCTCAGGATTGGGGCTTGGGTCTTGTGCAGCAGACCTAGTCGTACCAGTCCCCGATTTGGGGCCATGGTCTTCCCCTCCTGGGGAGCCTGTTCCATTGTTTGGGCCTCCCAGGCATAGCAGAGAGTCCTTAATTCCACCATGGCCCCTCCAGGGGCCTGCAGCACCCCACAGGGCCCCCACCTCTGGGCAGCTTCCGTCAGAGTTAAACACCTGCATGTCCCACAGGGCTCTACGGCCTGCCCCGGCGGTCCGGCAAGCTGAAGGACCTGTCTAGGTTTGATGCCTCCTTCTTCGGAGTCCACCCCAAGCAGGCACACACGATGGACCCTCAGCTGCGGCTGCTGCTGGAGGTCACCTATGAAGCCATCGTGGACGGAGGTGGGTCGGGCATTCGCAGCTGCTGCCCCGAGGGCTCCTGCTGCCCACGTGGAACAGGCAGTGTTCTCTCTTCTTGGTTCTGGTAGAACCAGGTGCTGGGACCACCTACCCTCCCCGGCTGTGCCCCTGGCCTGGCCAATGGGCTCAGGGAAGTGTGGGTCACAGGGTAGGCCACAGTTTCACAACTGCACCCCAGAGGTGTCGCAGGTGTGCCCTGACCTGAGCGTACCAGTTTTCTCGCTTCTGATGTATGGCTGGTGCTGGGGCTGGGGCCAGAGCAAGAGGTTCTTGAGGGGCCCTCTGGGCCCCCACCCCCGCCAGCCAAGCAGCGGACAGCACCGGCCCTGCTGTCTCTCCCCTCCCACCCTCCCCACTACCCTAGCCCACATCCCCCCACCCCAGGCATTTCCATCCCATCCCGCCAGCCTGGCCCTGGCTCTGGATGGCATTTGACCTCGGACAAGCGCCACGCCGTCTCTTGTTTTTTATTTTTTATTTATTTTTAAGACAGAGTCTCACTCTGTCACCAGGCTGGAGTGCAGTGGCGCGATCTCGGCTCACTGCAAGCTCTGCCTCCCGGGTTCACACCATTCTCCTGCCTCAGCCTCCTGCGTAGCTGGGATTACAGGCGCCCGCCACCACGCCCGGCTAATTTTTGTATTTTTAGTAGAGATGGGGTTTCACCGTGTTTGCCAGGGTGGTCTCGATCTCTTGACCTCGTGATCCACCCGTCTCAGCCTCCCAAAGTGCTGGGATTGCAGGTGTTAGCCACCGCGCCCAGCCATGCCGTTTCTTAAGGTCCAGGCGCTTGCTCCCTGGCGGAGAAGGACCTCCTGATGGGGAGGCTGAGCCCCGGGCTGCCCTTGGGTGTGAGCGGTTCACACACCCACCCACCCTAGGGCAGGGCCAGCCCACCAGGGGCGAGGAGGGGCCCTGCTGGCCGAGAGGCAGAAGCCCTTCTCCTGCGCCCTTCCTGCTGCCAGGCCCCAACCGAAGACTAAGGTTCTGCTCCCCAGGGGTGGCCAGTGTCCCTCTCTCCTTTCCGAGCCTGGACACTTGGCCTTTGTCTCCTCGGCTCCTTATCACGGCCTGTCCTGGCGCAGGCTGCCCTTGGCGCTGGAGAGGCCACTGGCCAACGAGCTCATCAGAGCTTGCCGGTGACACCAGGGGCCAAAGGCGTCGCCTACGGACAATGCTGCTCTCTGTCCTTCCCGGAGCCACTCTGGCCACGCCTGGTGCCCTCCCCTGGGCCCGCCGGCCCCCTCCGCCTCTTTCCCTCTGTGACCTGGTTCTTGTTCCAGGCCTCACCTGGGCTGGCTGCTGGCCACAGGCTCTGCTCCGGCCCCTCTGCAGGACACCTCACCCTCCTTAGGCCCCTTCCAGGGTCCCACTGGGATGGACCCCCCCTCACCCCAAGCCAGTGAGGCCGAGATGGGACCTTCACCCCAGAGCTGGGTGGGTGGGTGGGCTGGCTGCACCATGGGGCCCACCATGGCATCTTGACCACTGTTTGTGGCAGGCATCAACCCAGATTCACTTCGAGGGACACACACTGGCGTCTGGGTGGGCGTGAGCGGCTCTGAGACCTCGGAGGCCCTGAGCCGAGACCCTGAAACACTCATGGGCTACAGCATGGTGGGCTGCCAGCGAGCCATGATGGCCAACCGGCTCTCCTTCTTCTTCGACTTCAGAGGTGGGTCCTGCCCAGCCTCCTGCGATGGTGGGTGGCCTTCAGGTCCGCACATGCTGAGCAGAAACCACGTGGTGTGGGCTCACTCCGTGTAACGTGTGTCCAGCCTGGTGGCAGGAAGTGTGCTCAGGGGTCTCGTGTGCTCACAGCCCCACATGAGCCGCAGCGCCCTTCCTTGCAGGGCCCAGCATCGCCCTGGACACGGCCTGCTCCTCCAGCCTGATGGCCCTGCAGAACGCCTACCAGGCCATCCACAGCGGGCAGTGCCCTGCCGCCATCGTGGGGGGCATCAACATCCTGCTGAAGCCCAACACCTCCGTGCAGTTCTTGAGGCTGGGGATGCTCAGCCCCGAGGGCACCTGCAAGGCTTTTGATGCAGCAGGTGAGTGTGCGGCCGCGAGGCCGGGGCAGGTGGGACAGTGGCACAGGACGGCCCCCCACACCCGCCCCACGCTGTGCAGGATCCTGCCAGCTCCCGGGATCCCCCACCCAAGCACCCACCCCACACCCCAGAGCTCCTCCCGGTGGGGTGGGGGCCAGCGTGAGGCTGAGCCTGGGGCCTGAGGTGCTGCTCCACCCAGGGGACGGGTACTGCCGCTCAGAGGGTGTGGTGGCCGTCCTGCTGACCAAGAAGTCCCTGGCCCGGCGGGTGTATGCCACCATCCTGAACGCCGGCACCAATACAGATGGCTTCAAGGAGCAAGGTGGGCTCTGCTGGGGTGCCAGGGGGCAGGTGGGAGCCGGGGCTGCGGCCGCAGCACTGAGCCGAGCCCTCCGCAGGCGTGACCTTCCCCTCAGGGGATATCCAGGAGCAGCTCATCCGTTCGTTGTACCAGTCAGCCGGAGTGGCCCCTGAGTCGTTTGAGTACATCGAAGCCCACGGCACAGGCACCAAGGTGATGCGCGTCCCCCCCCAACTCACCACCCCACAACCCTAACCTACGCCCATGCCTGGAGAGGTGACCTGGCCAGAGCCCCTCACCCCCCATGTTCCCACAGGTGGGCGACCCCCAGGAGCTGAATGGCATCACCCGAGCCCTGTGCGCCACCCGCCAGGAGCCACTGCTCATCGGCTCCACCAAGTCCAACATGGGGCACCCGGAGCCAGTCTCGGGGCTGGCAGCCCTGGCCAAGGTAGGTGGGGCTGGGCTTGGGGGTCCCTCAGGCTCCTGCTCCCTGGGACTGGGTTGCATCATGGCTGGGCATGGCTGCTTCCTGTTTGCCAAGTGGAGGTGGGGGCTCTCCCACCAAGAGCCCCTGTCTTCCGGGCTATGCTGCGGGTCTGAGCAGAGGCACTGAGGCTGACAGCAGGGAGAGCTCGTGGCCAGGCTCGCTGGGCCTTCCTTGGGGGTCTCATGCCCTGCAGAGCCCATGCCGGACACAGTCGAGCTGGAGGAGCCCTTTGGGTGGGAAGAGCGAGGCAGGAGCAGGCCTGGGGGGTCCACAGCAGCATCAGGGTCTCCCGTGTCGCCCACCCGTCCCTACAGCTTCCTGACCCACTAGCTGAGACCTGGGGCCCTTCAGAGAGACCAGGCACAGGAGCCCCGACACCCACAGTCACTCACACCCTCTGCCCCCCAACTTCTGCAGCCTCTGAGATGCAACATCTGGGCCAAGGGGGCCTTAGTGTTCAGGCCACAGCCAGGCTTCGGTGGGTCCGCATCAGGCTGGGAGGCAGCAAGGCCCGAAGGGAAGGGGTCACTGGACCCCTGTGCCATGGCAGAATTAGGTTGGGGGCAGGAAGTGCGTCGGAGAGGGCCCTGGAGTCTCGGGGAGGTGCCTGCCCCCAGCTCAGGCAGCAGTACAGGGAGTGGGGCGGGTGTCCACTCACCACGTACCTCCGCAGGTGTTGCTGTCCCTAGAGCACGGGCTCTGGGCCCCCAACCTGCACTTCCACAGCCCCAGCCCAGAGATCCCAGCGCTGTCGGATGGGCGGCTGCAAGTGGTGGCCCAGCCCCTGCCCGTCCGTGGCGGCAACGTGGGCATCAACTCCTTTGGCTTCGGGGGCTCCAACGTGCACGTCATCCTGAGGCCCAACACGCAGCCGCCCCCGGCACCCGCCCCACACACCACCCTGCCCCGTCTGCTGCGGGCCAGCGGACGCACCCCCGAGGCCGTGCAGAAGCTGCTGGAGCAGGGCCTCCAGCACAGCCAGGACCTGGCTTTTCTGAGTATGCTGAACGACATCGCGGCCGTCCCCACCACCGCCATGCCCTTCCGTGGCTACGCCATGCTGGGTGGTGAGCGCGGTGGCCCAGAGGTGCAGCAGGTGCCCGCTGGCAAGCGCCCACTCTGGTTCATCTGCTCTGGTGAGCCCACACTCTGCCCCCAAGGTGGTCCCTTTCCTGGGGAGAGGCAGGCGAGCTGGAGCTGGTGGTCCCCTGAGGTGCTCTCTGGGACAGGGATGGGCACACAGTGGGGCGGGATGGGGCTGAGCCTCATGACATGCTCTCTGGGACAGGGATGGGGACACAGTGGCGTGGGATGGGGTTGAGCCTCATGACATGCTCTCTGGGACAGGGATGGGGACACAGTGGCGTGGGATGGGGCTGAGCCTCATGACATGCTCTCTGGGACAGGGATGGGGACACAGTGGCGTGGGATGGGGTTGAGCCTCATGACATGCTCTCTGGGACAGGGATGGGGACACAGTGGCGTGGGATGGGGCTGAGCCTCATGCGCCTGGACCGCTTCCGAGATTCCATCCTGCGCTCCGATGAGGCTGTGAAGCCGTTTGGCCTGAAAGTGTCACAGCTGCTGCTGAGCACAGACGAGGGCACCTTTGATGACATTGTCCATTCCTTCGTGAGCCTGACCGCCATCCAGGTAGGGCCCAGCCTTCCAGCGTGTGAGCAACGCCAGCCCCAGGGCTCTGGCTTTCCCTGGAGCCCAGGAGCTGCAGTCTTGAGTCCAGGGTCCCTGACAGCCCCTTTTGCTGGGCAGAGCCTTGTGCTGGGGGCAGGACGGGAGGGGAGGAGGGTCTCAGTGGGGCTGTGCTGGGGCCATAGGGGCTTCTTTCCTATCAGGAGACCTGGGAGGGTCGATGGGGTGCGGGGGTGGAGATGGTCCAGTGGGGCCGGGGGCCGCCCCCAACAGCTGCACCTGCTGGAGGTTGCGACCTGAGTGTCCTGTTCCCACCCCAGATAGGCCTCATAGACCTGCTGAGCTGCGTGGGGCTGAGGCCAGATGGCATCATCGGCCACTCCCTGGGGGAGGTGGCCTGTGGCTATGCCGACGGCTGCCTGTCCCAGGAGGAGGCCGTCCTCGCTGCCTACTGGAGGGGACAGTGCATCAAAGAAGCCCATCTCCCGCCAGGCGCCATGGCAGCCGTGGGTAGGTGTCCCCGAGGTCTCCCGGAGGGGCCCCCAGCACCTCCAAGAAAGCAGGCTGCCTTCTCGCTGTGGGGTCCTCACCTGCAGCCCTGGCCGGGCCCCCATAAGATAGAGTGGCCCCTGCTGGCCCGCTGACACCCAGCTCAGACACAGCCGTGCACGAGTCCCCGTGCAGCTGCCCCACTGGGCACACACCTGGCAGCCTTGGGCCTAGGCACGTGCCCACGGGCATCAGGCCTGCGTGGAGCCCCCGTGTGATGAGGATACAGCCCCAGCATAGCAAGAACCCAGGGGCTCTGGTGAAGCTAACACACAGGTCGTCAGGGTTCCCTCAGACTGGTGCCCTCCGTTGGCACCCATCTCTGAGCCCCGTGGGCCACACGTGGGCAGGGCCTGGAAAGAACCGAGGCCGCAGAGGACTGAGGGGGCCACCATCTGGGAACCGGGCTCCCAGGAGCTGCCCCTGGAGTGGTAGCTCTGTAATGACACCTCCACCCACGGGTCAAACACAGCAGGGAGCGAACCTTTCTCATGAAGGCTCCAAGGCTGCCATTACCATGCCTGTCATTACTGCCCCCAGCTGCAGGCGGTGTCCTGGGTGGGTGGGTGGCTGGGAGCAGCTCGGTCCTCACGCTAAGCCTCCGAGGCTGACTCTGCCATAGGCTTGTCCTGGGAGGAATGTAAACAGCGCTGCCCCCCGGGCGTGGTGCCCGCCTGCCACAACTCCAAGGACACAGTCACCATCTCGGGACCTCAGGTGGGTGCCACGGCCTGGGCGGGCTCCTCTGTCCCCTGCGCCTGCCATTGCAAGTCTACGACGCCCCACCAGGCTCTGACGGGCCTGGGGCATGGGGCAGGCTTGTCCCCACGTCCCTTGCCCATTCCCTCTCGGTTCCCTCGGGGTGAGGTGGACGCGTCCTACCTCTCCGAGCCTGAGGTGGGTGCCCAGCCAGGATGCTGATTCAGGCTCCCACGATGCCCAGGCCCCGGTGTTTGAGTTCGTGGAGCAGCTGAGGAAGGAGGGTGTGTTTGCCAAGGAGGTGCGGACCGGTGGTATGGCCTTCCACTCCTACTTCATGGAGGCCATCGCACCCCCACTGCTGCAGGCGCTCAAGAAGGTGGGCTAACACGGCCTAGGAGGGTGCGGGGCGGGCCGGGGGGCCCACAACCCAGCACTGACCCGGCCCCTCATGCAGGTGATCCGGGAGCCAAAGCCACGTTCAGCCCGCTGGCTCAGCACCTCTATCCCCGAGGCCCAGTGGCACGGCAGCCTGGCACGCACGTCCTCCGCCGAGTACAATGTCAACAACCTGGTGAGCCCTGTGCTGTTCCAGGAGGCCCTGTGGCACGTGCCTGAGCATGCAGTGGTGCTGGAGGTCGCGCCCCATGCCCTGCTGCAGGTAGGCCCAGCCTGGGGGCAGCAGGCACCGGGAGCCTGGGATGGGCACCTCAGCTGAGCACCAAGGGAGCCCACCTGCCCTGCCGCCCCCAGGCTGTCCTGAAGCGTGGCCTGAAGCCGAGCTGCACCATCATCCCCCTGATGAAAAAGGATCACAGGGACAACCTGGAGTTCTTCCTCACCGGCATCGGCAGGCTGCACCTCTCAGGGTGGGTCCCTTCCCAGCCCGGGTCTCGTCTCCTGGAGTCGGGGACGGCGTGGGGTGGGTGAGCAGGGCTGCGGGCCCCTCACTGACCCAGGCCAGTGGCAGCAGCAGCCCTGGATGGTCTACCACAGGGAGTGGGTGGGCTGAACCCAGAGCCCCTGGACCCCGGTGACGGGTGTGCTGCCCGTGCCTCCCCTCTCTGTAGCATTGACGCCAACCCCAATGCCTTGTTCCCGCCTGTGGAGTTTCCAGCTCCCCGAGGAACCCCCCTCATCTCCCCACTCATCAAGTGGGACCACAGCCTGACCTGGGACGTGCCAGCCGCCGAGGACTTCCCCAACGGCTCTGGCTCCCCCTCGGCCGCCGTCTACAACATCGGTGAGCAGGGACCCGGCGGGTGGGCAGGCTCTCCCCTCCCCACAGATGCCAGCTCTGTGCTGAGGCCCGTGCCCTCCCGCAGACACCAGCTCCGAGTCTCCTGACCACTACCTGGTGGACCACACCCTCGATGGTCGCGTCATCTTCCCCGCCACCGGCTACCTGAGCATAGTGTGGAAGACGCTGGCCCGCGCCCTGGGCCTGGCCATTGAGCAGCTGCCTGTGGTGTTTGAGGACGTGGTGCTGCACCAGGCCACCATCCTGCCCAAGACTGGTGAGGGGCACCCCAGGACCGAGGCGGGGGTAGCTGGGGGCGGGTGCTGCCTTCTGATCTCCGGCTCTCCTGCTCTGCAGGGACTGTGTCCCTGGAGGTACGGCTCCTGGAGGCCTCCCGCGCCTTTGAGGTGTCAGAGAACGGCAACCTGATAGTGAGTGGTAAGCAGGGCCGGTGGCACGGGAGCTGCGGAGGCTGTGCCCACTGGCCATGCCACCCGTCCTCAGGCCCTTCCGCACCTGCCTTCCCACAGGGAAGGTGTACCAGTGGGATGACCCTGACCCCAGGCTCTTCGACCTCCCGGAGAGCCCCACCCCCAACCCCGCGGAGCCCCTCTTCCTGGCCCAGGCTGAAGTTTACAGGGAGCTGTGTCTGCGCGGCTACGACTACGGCCCTCACTTCCAGGGCATCCTGGAGGCCAGCCTGGAAGGTGGGTACTGACTGTGCTGCTGCCCAAGCCACCGGGGAGGGCGGTCGTCATTGTGGGGACCACAGAGGGCACCCATGGCTGGGCATGCAGCCTGGGAGGGAGCAGAGGGGCCCGGCGGGCTTTGGGAGGTGGCCGCAGGGACCTGGGAGTTCCACAGCACCAACCAGGCCCTGTGTGCAGGTGACTCAGGGAGGCTGCTGTGGAAGGATAACTGGGTGAGCTTCATGGACACCATGCTGCAGATGTCCATCCTGGGCTTGGCCAAGCACGGCCTGCACCTGCCCACCCGCATCACCGCCATCCACATTGACCCTGCCACCCACAGGCAGAAACTGTACACGCTGCAGGACAAGGCCCAAGGTAGCCCCGCCCCAGCCCCAGCCCAGTGCCCCCAGCCAACTATGCCGCACTCACCCAGCCTATCCTCACAGTGGCTGACGTGGTGGTGAGCAGGTGGCTGAGCGTCACAGTGGCCGGAGGCGTCCACATCTCCCGGCTCCACACTGAGTCTGCCCCACGGCGGCAGCAGGAGCAGCAGGTGCCCATCCTGGAGAAGTTTTGCTTCACTCCCCACATGGAGGAGGGATGCCTGTCTGAGCGCACTGCCCTGCAGGAGGAGCTGCAACTGTGCAAGGGTGAGGTCCCAGCCCTGCTGGCTTCAGACACCTCTGGCGATGGGGAGTGATTGCCTCCCCTTCATGTTGACCCCAGACTTGCTTCTCCACGGGGCCCCCTTTGGAGTCAGCAACCCTAGCCCAACTCTCCGGCCGGAGCTCACGACAGCAGCCTCCCTCCCTTCCCCAGCCCCCAGCCTTTCTTGTCCCTGGTCACCGTTCCTCAGTCTTGAAGGGGTACTTGGGGGCAAAGATGACAGATTCAGCCCAAGGTGACACCTTGGCTAGGCACAGAGTAGCCCCTGCAGCTGAATGCAGCCCCTCACTGTGTCCACGGTGGGCAGGAGTCAACATCCCAATGGTGGGCAGCCCCTTCCTCAACCCTCAGCTATTTCTCATCCTGTGGGCAGAGCTGGGTGGTGGCCCCAGGACAGAGTGGGTCTGAGAGCCCATGCCAGGCAGATGCCCTGGGGCTTTGGGAACACCAGGCCTGCCTCCCTCCCTCCCCAGGGCTGGCGCAGGCACTGCAGACCAAGGTGACCCAGCAGGGGCTGAAGATGGCGGTGCCCGGACTGGATGGGGCCCAGGTCCCCCGGGATCCCTCACAGCAGGAACTGCCCCGGCTATTGTGGGCTGCCTGCAGGCTTCAGCTCAACGGGAACCTGCAGCTGGAGCTGGCACAGGTGCTGGCCCAGGAGAGGCCCAAGCTGCCAGAGGACCCTCTGCTCAGCGGCCTCCTGGACTCCCCGGCACTCAAGGCCTGCCTGGACACTGCCTTTGAGAATATGCCCAGCCCGAAGATGAAGGTGGTGGAGGTGGGTGCCTCCTGGGCAGCCAGGCCTCTGCCCTGAACATTGTAGGACCCACCCCAACATCAGTTGCAGGAGACAGCACAGACACGGCGCAGGCCCTGGGTGGTGGGTGGGGCCGGCCAGTTCCCTGTGTGGTTCTCTGTAGGCGTCCTGTGCGGTCCACACAGCCACTGTGGAGGGCCCGCCCGTGGGCTCGAAGAGGTGCACCCTAGGCAGGACCCCAGGGATAAGACCAGTGGCATGTGTGCGTGCCCACAGCTGGCACCGTCATCAGGTTGACGGGGAAGCCTTTCTGCCAGACTATGGCCTCATGGACATTTTGCCCAGCCCCAAGTCAGGGGCACCTGCCTGGTGTGGGGCTGATTCCAGAATTTACTCCCTACAGGTGCTGGCTGGCCACGGTCACCTGTATTCCCGCATCCCAGGCCTGCTCAGCCCCCATCCCCTGCTGCAGCTGAGCTACACGGCCACTGACCGCCACCCCCAGGCCCTGGAGGCTGCCCAGGCCGAGCTGCAGCAGCACGACGTTGCCCAGGGCCAGTGGGACCCCGCAGACCCTGCCCCCAGCGCCCTGGGCAGCGCTGACCTCCTGGTGTGCAACTGTGCTGTGGCTGCCCTCGGGGACCCGGCCTCAGCTCTCAGCAACATGGTGGCTGCCCTGAGAGAAGGGGGCTTCCTGCTGCTGCACACACTGCTCCGGGGGCACCCCCTGGGGGACACCATGGCCTTCCTCACCTCCGCTGAGCCGCAGTATGGCCAGGGCATCCTGAGCCAGGTGCGGCCGCCGGGCAGGGGGACAGGGTGGGGGCTGGGTGAGGGCCAGGCCGGCAGGGTGCTGACTACCACCCCCACAGGACGCGTGGGAGAGCCTCTTCTCCAGGGTGTCGCTGCGCCTGGTGGGCCTGAAGAAGTCCTTCTACGGCTCCACACTCTTCCTGTGCCGCCGGCCCGCCCCGCAGGGCAGCCCCATCTTCCTGCCCATAGACGACACCAGCTTCCGATGGGTGGAGTCTCTGAAGGTCAGGCCCCGCCCCACCTCCAGGCCCCGCCCCACCTCCCAACTTGCCCAGTGTGGCCTGACCCTCCCCGACCCGCTGTAGGGCATCCTGGCTGACGAAGACTCCTCCCAGCCCGTGTGGCTGAAGGCCATCAACTGTGCCACCTCGGGCGTGGTGGGCTTGGTGAACTGTCTCCGCCAAGAGCTCGGCGGGCACCGCCTCCGGTAGGAGCACAGCCCCTCACCACTTCCCCTTCCCCACCAGCCTCCACCTCCCCATCCTGAGCTCCCCACCTCTGCCCCCAGATGTGTGCTGCTCTCCAACCTGAGCAGCACCTCCCGCGTCCCGGAGGTGGACCCGGGCTCCGCAGAACTGCAGAAGGTGTTGCAGGGAGACCTGGTGATGAACGTCTACCGCGATGGAGCCTGGGGGGCCTTCCGCCACTTCCTGCTGGAGGAGGGTGAGCCCCTGACACTGCCCTGCGCCTCCTGGGAGACCGCACCTGAAGGCCCCGCAGCAGCCCCACCTCCCTGTTTCCCTAGACAAGCCTGAGGAGCTGACGGCACACGCCTTTGTGACCACCCTCACCCGGGGGGACCTGTCCTCCATCCGCTGGGTCTGCTCCTCGCTGCGCCACGCCCAGCCCACCCACCCTGGCGCCCAGCTCTGCACAGTCTACTACGCCTCCCTCAACTTCCGTGACATCATGCTGGCCACTGGCAAGCTGTCCCCTGATGCCATCCCAGGTATGTGTGGCATGGGGCTGTGGGAGTGGACTGGGCCGGGGAGCAGAGACCCCAGCAGCCAGAAGCTGCCTGGGAGCCCCTCGGGAGGGAAGGGCGGGCAGTGAGGGGCTCAGTGCTGTCTCCCTCAGGGAAGTGGACCTCCCAGGACAGCCTGTTAGGCATGGAGTTCTCAGGCCGAGATGCCAGCGGCAAGCGTGTGATGGGACTGGTGCCTGCCGAGGGCCTGGCCACCTCTGTCTTGCTGTCACCAGACTTCCTCTGGGATGTGCCCTCCAACTGGTGAGTGTGTCGAGGATGTGAGCCTGGGCCCCACGTGGATGGCGGCCAGGCCTGTGCTGACCCACCTGCTGCATCCCCAGGACCCTGGAGGAGGCGGCCTCAGTGCCTGTTGTCTACAGCACAGCCTACTACGCACTGGTGGTGCGCGGGCGGGTGCGCCCTGGGGAGACGGTGCTCATCCACTCGGGCTCAGGCGGCGTGGGCCAGGCCGCCATCGCCATCGCCCTCAGTCTGGGCTGCCGCGTCTTCACCACCGTGGGTAAGGCCTCGCCCCCTGAGCGGCCCGCTGCCCTCCTGGCCCCACCACCCCCACTCACCAGCTGCGCCTCCTCTCTTCACCAGGGTCGGCTGAGAAGCGGGTGTACCTCCAGGCCAGGTTCCCCCAGCTCGACAGCACCAGCTTCGCCAACTCCCGGGACACGTCCTTCGAGCAGCATGTGCTGCGGCACACGGGCGGGAAGGGTGAGTGGCCCCCACAGCCCCCACCTGCCTCCTGCCTAGCCTCCAGCCCAGGGAGAAGCAGGGTCTGGCCCTCTGGACTGTGGTGGCTGGGCCTGCAGTGGGTGTGACTTGTCGGTCCCCTCTGGCCCCTAGGTGTTGACCTGGTCTTGAACTCCTTGGCGGAAGAGAAGCTGCAGGCCAGCGTGAGGTGCTTGGCTATGCACGGTCGCTTCCTGGAAATTGGCAAATTCGACCTTTCTCAGAACCACCCACTCGGTGAGGCCGGCAGCGCCTGGGCGGGGGTGGGCATGGATGGGTGTGGGTGGACGTGGGAAGGCCCTGGGTGAGCACGGCCCCTGCCCACAGGCATGGCCATCTTCCTAAAGAACGTGACATTCCATGGGGTCCTGCTGGATGCGTTCTTCAACGGGAGCAGTGCTGACTGGCGGGAGGTGTCGGCGCTTGTGCAGGCCGGTATCCGGGATGGGGTGGTACGGCCCCTCAAGTGCACGGTGTTCCCCGGGGCCCAGGTGGAGGACGCCTTCCGCTACATGGCCCAAGGGAAGCACATTGGCAAAGTCGTCGTGCAGGTGAGGGGAGGAGTCTGGCGCCTCGGGCATCCCAGGCTCTGGTTCCCAGGCAGTGCCTGAGCCGGTGGGTGCTGCTTGGACACAGGTGCTTGCGGAGGAGCCGGAGGCAGTGCTGAAGGGGGCCAAACCCAAGCTGATGTCGGCCATCTCCAAGACCTTCTGCCCGGCCCACAAGAGCTACATCATCACTGGTGGTCTGGGTGGCTTCGGCCTGGAGTTGGCGCAGTGGCTGATACAGCGCGGGGTGCAGAAGCTCGTGTTGACCTCTCGCTCTGGGATCCGGACAGGTGAGTTGGCAGGGGTGCTTGTGGACCAGCCTGGGCCAGGCACAGCCCTGGGCCCCTGAGTCCTTCTCTGCAGCCCACCATTGTGGGCTGTCACGGTGCCTGGGGTCTGTCCCCCTCCATCTTGTGGGGGCTTGCTGGACGGGGCTCTGCGGCTGCTCCCCACTTCCCCAGCCCGGCGTGTGGGGAAGAGACTGTACCCTGGCCCGGTCCAGCCCGCAGTCCTGTGTCCCGCAGGCTACCAGGCCAAGCAGGTCCGCCGGTGGAGGCGCCAGGGCGTACAGGTGCAGGTGTCCACCAGCAACGTCAGCTCACTGGAGGGGGCCCGGGGCCTCATTGCCGAGGCGGCGCAGCTTGGGCCCGTGGGCGGCGTCTTCAACCTGGCCGTGGTGAGGGAAGGCCCCAGTGGGGCCCTCAAAAGCCCCAAGACCAAGGGGGGACCCTGGGTGGGCGGGTGAGGCCCTGGAGCTGCAGGGAGTGCTGAGGGTGCCTCCCCCAGGTCTTGAGAGACGCCTTGCTGGAGAACCAGACCCCAGAGTTCTTCCAGGACGTCTGCAAGCCCAAGTACAGCGGCACCCTGAACCTGGACAGGTGGGCACCGCACAGCCCTGCTCCTGCCTCCGCCGGGGTCTGGGCTCAGGGCCGTGGGAGCCGAGGTGGTTTGTTGACAGCCCTCTCTGGCCTTTCCTGGGGATGAGACGTTGGGGGCTCCTGGGGGTGCCGGCCAATAGGGAGTGACACGCATGCCCACAGGGTGACCCGAGAGGCGTGCCCTGAGCTGGACTACTTTGTGGTCTTCTCCTCTGTGAGTTCCGGACGCGGCAATGCGGGACAGAGCAACTACGGCTTTGCCAATTCCGCCATGGAGCGCATCTGTGAGAAACGCCGGCACGAAGGCCTCCCAGGTGGGCCCCACCCTCTGCCCTCAGCCCTGCCCACCCCACCCTCCCTCTCCCAGTGGCCACTCCCCACCCCGACCTCCCCGCAGCTCTGCCCACCTGCCCCCTCACCCACAGGCCTGGCCGTGCAGTGGGGCGCCATCGGCGACGTGGGCCTTTTGGCGGATATGAGCATCAACGACACGGTCATCGGTGGCACGCTGCCCCAGCGCATGGCCTCCTGCCTGGAGGTGCTGGACCTCTTCCTGAACCAGCCCCACATGGTCCTGAGCAGCTTCGTGCTGGCTGAGAAGGCTGCGGCCTACGGGGACAGGGACAGCCAGCAGGACGTGGTGGAGGCCGTGGCACACATCCTGGGTGAGCACTCCCAGCAGGAGCCGCGCCAGGCGGTTCCCCTGCTGGCAGCAGGGTCTTGGGACATAGCAGTTGCAGCCCTGTGCACCTCTGTTTCCCCATCTGCAGAGCCAGGGTGCGGGCGCAGGTGTCACTGTGGTGATGGTGCTTTGGGAGATGCACAGCCCGCGCACCCCTGGGTGTCAGCCCTACCCCACCCAGGCCGTCCCCGTGCCCCCTCTGGAATTGCCGACCCAGCGCATCCCTTCCAGGCATCCGCGACTTGGCCGCTGTCAACCTGGACAGCTCACTGGCGGACCTGGGCCTGGACTCACTCATGAGCGTGGAGGTGCGTCAGACACTGGAGCGTGAGCTCAACCTGGTGCTCTCTGTGCGCGAGGTGCGGCAGCTCACGCTCCGGAAACTGCAGGAGCTGTCCTCAAAGGCGGATGCAGCCAACGGTGCGTGGGGGCGGCCAGGCGGGAGTGGGGTCTCCCAGCTGCCCCAGCCCTTCCTCCTTGCTGTCTGGACCATGTCCCAGCAGGCATCCCACCCTTCGTCATGGGTGCCGTTCTGAGCATTCCACCCCGACTCCCACCTGACGTAGCACCGTGGGGACCTCCGTGCGTGTCTGCATGTCCTTGCCTGGGTGCCAGGGCTCTGCACCCAGACCAGCCTGGCATCTGCCCCTGTCTTCACAGAGCTGGCATCCCCCACGCCCAAGGAGGATGGTCTGGCCCAGCAGCAGACTCAGCTGAACCTGCGCTCCCTGCTGGTGAACCCGGAGGGCCCCACCCTGATGCGGCTCAACTCGGTGCAGAGCTCGGAGCGGCCCCTGTTCCTGGTGCACCCAATCGAGGGCTCCACCACCGTGTTCCACAGCCTGGCCTCCCGGCTCAGCATCCCCACCTATGGCCTGCAGTGCACCCGAGGTACTCCCGGGCCCTCCTCTGGAGACGGTGGGCAGTGCTGGCCATCACGGGGCCCGTGGCTGCCGCCTGTACATGCTGAGTACCCGGCACTGCCATTGCAGCTGCACCCCTCGACAGCATCCACAGCCTGGCTGCCTACTACATCGACTGCATCAGGCAGGTGCAGCCCGAGGGCCCCTACCGCGTGGCCGGCTACTCCTACGGGGCCTGCGTGGCCTTTGAAATGTGCTCCCAGCTGCAGGCCCAGCAGAGCCCGGCCCCCACCCACAACAGCCTCTTCCTGTTCGACGGCTCGCCCACCTACGTACTGGCCTACACCCAGGTGAGAGCCAGGCCGGTCCTAGAGGCCTATGGCAAACGTCTGGGCTCCCCACCTGTGGCCTGGCTTTGGGGGACCGTTGCTCAGGAGGCCCCGCCCCTTCCATCTGCTCAGCAGCCCCCCCTTCCTCTCAGAGCTACCGGGCGAAGCTGACCCCAGGCTGTGAGGCTGAGGCCGAGACGGAGGCCATATGCTTCTTCGTGCAGCAGTTCACGGACATGGAGCACAACAAGGTTGGTCCTGGACACCCCTGAGGCTGCAGGACCCAGAGCACTGGGCAGGAACGGAAGGGGGAAGGGAAGGATGGGATGGGACGCAAAGAGCGTTAAAGGCCCCCCAGCTTCACCCCTTTAATAGCCGATCCCGGCCGGATGCGATGGCTCATGCCTGTAATCCCAACACTTTGAGAGGCTGAGGCAGGCAGATTACCTGAGGTCGGGAGTTCGAGACCAGCCTGACCAACATGGAGAAACTCCTTCTCCACTAAAAATACAAAAATTAGCCCGGCATAGTGGCACTCACCTGTAGTGCCACCTACTCGCGGGGAGGCTGAGGCAGGAGAATCGCTTGAACCTGGTAGGCGGAGATTGCGGTGAGCTGAGATCATGCCACTGCATCTGGCCTGGGCAACAAGAACGAAACTCTTGTCTCAAAAAAAAAAAAAAAAAAAGCCCACCCACAGTGCAGCACAGGGCAGGCCGGTGCTCTGGGTGCTGCCGGCACCTGCTCAGAGCCCGACCCCGCAGGTGCTGGAGGCGCTGCTGCCGCTGAAGGGCCTGGAGGAGCGTGTGGCAGCCGCCGTGGACCTGATCATCAAGAGCCACCAAGGCCTGGACCGCCAGGAGCTGAGCTTCGCGGCCCTGTCCTTCTACTACAAGCTGCGTGCCGCTGAGCAGTACACACCCAAGGCCAAGTACCACGGCAACGTGATGCTACTGCGCGCCAAGACGGGTGGCGCCTACGGCGAGGACCTGGGCGCGGACTACAACCTCTCCCAGGTGCGCAAGGGGCCTGACGGGAACGGGGGCGGGGACGGGAGTGGGGTGGGGCGGCAGCTGATTGCATCCCCTGCAGGTATGTGATGGGAAAGTATCTATCCACGTCATCGAGGGCGACCACCGTACGCTGCTGGAGGGCAGTGGCCTGGAGTCCATCGTCAGCATCATCCACAGCTCCCTGGCTGAGCCACGTGTGAGCGTGCGGGAGGGCTAGGCCCGTGCCCCCGCCTGCCACCGGAGGCCACTCCAGCATCCCCACCCCACCCCCGCCATGCAACGGGATTGGAAGGGTCCTGCTGGTGGGACCCTGTCCGGCCCAGTGCCACTGCCCCCCGAGGCTGCTAGACGTAGGTGTTAGGCATGTCCCACCTGCCCACCGCCTCCCACGGCACCTCGGGGACACCAAAGCTGCCGACTTGGAGACTCCTGGTCTGTGAAGAGCCGGTGGTGCCCGCAGGAACCAGGCTGGGCCTCGTGCACCCGTGGGGTCTGCGCTTGGTCTTTCTGCGCTTGGATTTGCATATTTATTGCATTGCTGGTAGAGACCCCCCAGGCCTGTCCACCCTGCTAAGACTCCTCAGGCAGCGTGTGGGTCCCGCACTCTGCCCCCATTTCCCCGATGTCCCCTGCGGGCGCGGGCAGCCACCCAGGCCTGCCGGCTGCGGCCCCCACTCGGCCAGGCATCGGCTCAGCCCGCTGAGTGGGAGGTCGTGGGCCAGTCCCCGAGGAGCTGGGCCCCTGCACAGGCACACAGTGCCTGGCCACACCCATGATGCAGGGCTGCCTCCAACCCTGCGGACCGTGCTGGGCACCAACTCCGTGTTTGGTGTTTGTCTGTGTTTGTTTTTCAAGAAATGATTCAAATTGCTGCTTGGATTTTGAAATTTACTGTAACTGTCAGTGTACACGTCTGGACCCCGTTTCATTTTTACACCAATTTGGTAAAAATGCTGCTCTCAGCCTCCCACAATTAAACCGCATGTGATCTCTACCGCCGTCCTTTCTTCCCTCCTCCCTGACCTGGCAGCTGCAAGCTCTCCAGCTCCGCCCCACCCAGTCACGGGCCGTGAAGGGGATGCCCTCTGTCCTCTGGTCCCAGTTCCCGCACACCCCTAGGCCATGTCCCAGAGCTGGGGCCGGGCCAGGGAGTGAGGAAGGAGCCCGCGTGGCAGCCCCAGGCTTCCCTGGAAAGCACTGGGACTGGGGGGCGTGTATCAAGGCTCTGGCCAAGAAACACCACCAGTAAGAAACGTGTAGGAGGTACAGACGTTGGGAAGTTGGCTTCAGCTGACGAGGATAGGCCCCTTGTGGAGAATAGTATTTCCTTGAAGTCAGTGGATTGTAGGCATTTGCCCTGCCAAAGATGCCGTCACAGCCTCACCAAGATGGTGTCAGTAGCGCCACTGGCTGGCCAGGTTGACACAGACCACTTGGGTTTAGGCAAAGGAGTGGAGGCTGGGAGGGAGCAAGGGACAGGGAGCTCTGGGCACCTGGACCCCCAGCATCGAGGGGTGGGGTGGACACAGCCTCCAGGACTCATAAGGGCAGCACCCCACGGGTGGCTGTGCGGGGGCCGCTGGGTGGACATGAGCTTGGGGTAGAGGCATGGGCGGGAGCGAGAGCCAGGATTGGATTTCGGGAATGGGCAAAGCAGGCCAGCCTGGAGTTCCGGAAGGCACAGCATGCCCACAGAAGAGGCCCTTCCAGTGTGAGTGCCAAGGCACAGAGGTGGGTGGGGGCTGGGAGAGCCCCTGCTGGAGAGGCAGGGGAGGGGTGGGCGCAGGGGCCATTTCCCAGGGCAGGGTAGTGGGCCAGGCCTGACAGGGTAAGGGTGAGATGGCACAGGTAGCCAGGACTACAGTGAACACCAGAGGCCTGCTGGGGGGTGGGCCTGGTGCAGCGGCTGCAGGTGGGCAGTGTCCAGGTGTGAGTGTGGACAGCAGGCAGGCATCGGAGCGAGGCTCAGCCACACCCCTACAGTCCCCCAATACTAGGCAGCTGCTCCCTTCAGCCGTGGTCCCCTCTGGCCTCTCTCCACCCCTCCAGCCATTCCCACCCCAGCCATGCACATAGGCTCAGGGCCACCAGGGAGGACAGGCTCACAGGCCTATCTGGGGGTGGCCTGGGGCTGATCTGGCCTCAGAACCCAACTGCTTTAGCTCCACAGCCTCAGGCCCTGCAGGGCAGGAGGGTAGTGCCCAGCACATGGGTTCTTGTCACCCCTCCTGCTCCTCCTGGCTCTTCGGTGCCAGAATGTGGTGTCCAGGGGCCTCTGAAGTTCCTGGCTCAGCTCCTGCCGGGCAGAAGGCGCTCTGATGGGCCTGAGGTGCATCCAAGTTGCAAATTAGCTTCAGGGAGACCTAAGAGAAACCATGTATCTTTGTTATGAAGATACAGTTACTTTAAGTGACACAATTATCTTCACTTCAGTTATTTTTTCTTTAGGATTAAAATGAAAATTAATGTAACGAATTGGAGATCTGGTCCAGAGAGTAGCAAGGTCTGGATTCACCCTCCCACCGGAAACAGCTGAAAATCCAGGCAAAGGACAGAGGTGCTGGCTGTGGGGATGCCAGCCCTCGGCCAAAGAAGGACAGTGACCCCTGCGTGGGAACGAGGTGCCAGGAGCCCTAGGGTAACAGCCTTCTGCCTGGCAGCTTCCAGGCTGGGCACAGTAAGAGGTGGAGTCCAGCAGACTCCTTGAGTTGAGGAAGTGGAGTTGAGAGTCCGGGGGGAAAATGAGGCTGAGAATTGCAGGACAGAGCACCCGGGAGGAGCTGGCAGACAGTGGCGGGGTGCAGGGGCTGCAGGGGCTCTCCTGGGACCGCCAGGCAGGAGGCTACGGGGGCTCTCCTGTGAGCACCAGGCTGAGCACCATCAATGCATGCCAGCAGGAAACCAGTGGAAGGATTAGAGAGAACAGTGCCAGATATTGCTACCAACCAGACTAGAAAACCTCAGAATTCATAAGACATTGAATACTCAGATGGGTTTGTCTCAAGGCCCAAGATCTATTAGCTAACTAGTTACTAGTTAGCTCTGGTCCACCTAAAACAAAACCGAAATCTTAAAAACAAGACCCCAAAGCATCAATTTTTTTTTTTTTTTTTTTTTTTAGACGGAATCTTGCTCTGTCTCCCAGGCTGGAGTGCAGTGGCGCAATCTCAGCTCACTGTAACCTCCACCTCCCAGGTTCAAGCCATTCTGCCTCAGCCTCCCGAGTAGCTAGGATTATATAGGCACGCGCCACCACACCCGGCTAATTTTCGCATTTTTAGTAGAGATGGGGTTTCACCATGTTGGCCAGGCTAGTCTCAAACTCCTGACCTCAGGTGATCTGCCTGCCTCGGCCTCCCAAAGTGCTGGGATTAAAGGTGTGAGCCACTGCGCCTGGCCTCAAATTGTTTCTAAGTAAACTTACTCCATCCCAGAACAAAGTCCAAAAATATTTAGGCAAAATTCACAATCCCTGGGGCAACTAGTGAAAAATTAGCAGCCAAAGAAGCAAGAAAACAAGACCCACAAGGGAGAGAAAATCAATCAAAACTGACCCTGGCCGGACACTGATGTTGGAATCAGCAGCCAAAGACATGAAAGTACTTATAGGCCGGACGCAGTGGCTCACGCCTGTAATTCCAGTACTTCGGCAGGCCGAGGCGGACAGATCACGAGGTCAGGAGATTGAGACCACCCTGGCTAACACGGTGAAACCCCGTCTCTATGAAAAATACAAAAAATTAGCCGGGCGTGGTGGCGGGCGCCTGTAGACCCAGCCGCTCAGGAGGCTGAGGCAGGAGAATGGCGTGAACCCGGGAGGCGGAGGTTGCTGTGAGCCGAGATCGCACCACTGCACTCCAGCCTGGGTGACAAAGTGAGACTCCGTCTCAAAAAAAAAAAAGAGAGACCAGGTGTCTGAAACCAGCCCGGGCAAAACGGCAAGACCTCATCTCTACAAAAAGTAAAGAAATGGGCCGGGTGTGGTGGCTCACGCTTGTAATTCCAGCACTTTGGAAGGCCAAGGCGGGTGGATCACCTGAGGTCAGGAGTCCAAGACCAGCCTGGCGAACATGGTGAAACCCCGTCTCTACAAAATACAAAAATTAGTTGGGCATGGTGGCCGATGCCTGTAATCCCAGCTACTCGAGGCTGAGGTGGGAGAATTGCCTGAACCTGTAAGGTGGAGGTTGCAGTGAGCCAAGATCACACCATTGCACTCCAGCCTGGGTGACAAAGGGAGACTCCATCTCAAAAAAAAAAAAAAATTAAGAAATAAAATATGAAAATAACAAAAAAATAAGGAGAGGCCAGCACGGTGGCTCATGCCAGTAATCCCAGCACTTTGGGAGGCCGAGGTGGGCGGATTATGAGGTCAGGAGTTCCAGACTAGCCTGACCAACATGGTGAAACCCTGTCTCTACTAAAAATACAAAAATTAGCCAGGCATGGTGGCACACGCCTGTAATCCCAGCTACTCAGGAGGCTGAGGCAGGAGAATCACTGGAACCCAGGAGGTGGAGCTTGCAGTGAGCCGAGATTGCACCACTGCACTCCAGCCTGGCAACAGAGCAAGACTCCATCTCAAAAAAAAAAAAAAAAGATAAGGAGAAATAGGAGTATGTATGTGTGTGTGTCCTTATTTTTGCAGAAAGAAACACAGGAAGGGTAAATCCAGTGTGAGTGGAAAGGAGTCAAATAAATAGTAGTAAAAGGGACCTTTCTCTGAGCATAGCTTTCAGAACAGTTTTGATGTTTTGGAAAGTCAAAACTAACCCTAACCCTCACCTTATATATGTGAAAAAAAATTAAGTCTACAAACGGGGACAAAACTAAAGTTGAGGATAAACAGAAACAAATGAACCAAACTGCACATTAAACTGATGTGGTAACCACACAGAAGAGAAAACCTGAACCACCTTCTGTGGGCATGTTCTACAGATAGAAAGAATTCCAAAAACATCTAGATTTTTTTTTTCTTTTTTTTTTTGAGACAGAGTCTCGCTGTCACCTAGGCTAGAGTGCACTGGTGCAATTTTGGCTCACTGCAAACCTTGACTCCCAGGTTCAAGCAATTCTTGTGCCTCAGCCTCCCGAGTAGCTAGGATTACAGGCGCCTGCCACCACACCCAGCTAAATTTTGTATTTTTAGTAGAGATGGGGTTTCACCACGTTAGGCTGGTCTCAAACTCCTGACCTCAGGTGATCCGCCACCTCGGCCTCCCAAAGTGCTGGGATTACAGGCATGAGCCACCGCCCCCAGCCAAATCTTGATCTTTTTTAGAAGATGTATTGTAAATGGGACAGAAGAGAAATACAGAATGGGAGAAAGAGAAGATAGCGGAGGTGATGGACTGTAACTGAAGGCATCAGTCATCAGTAGACCCATGCCTTTAAGACGATATACACGTGCACATGTGTGCATATCTGTATTTATATCATTTTAAATTTGGTCCACTAAAAAAGCCTGAAAATAACAATAGCCCCAAAGTAATGAGGACACCTTATACTAAAATCATGGTCTCTAAACACCATTACCACTGAGAAAACCAGGGCTCCCTACATAGCATGCTCGATTCCAGGGTTGGGGCAGGGAAAGTACAGAAAACGAGGAAGCGCTCAGAAAACAAAAAAAAAAAAAAACAGTGATGTGAACACAGGAGCCAGACTGCATGCAGGGGCTTGCACTGGCCAAATCTAGGACAATTTGAGCATCAAAATGAATCACAGCAGTAATGAGTTAAACATACATCAAATTGGCCGGGTGCAATGGCTCACGCCTGGGAGGTCAAGGCAGGTGGATCACTTGAGCTCAAGAGTTCAAGAACAGCCTGAGCAACATGGTGAAACCCCATCTCTACAAACAATACAAAAATTAGCCAGGTGTGGTGGTATGTGCCTATAGTCCCAGCTACTTGGGATGCTGAGGTGGGAGGATTGCTTGAGCCCAGGAGGTAGAGGTTGCAGTGAGTTAAGATCATGCCACTGCACTCCAGCCTGGGCAACAGAGCCAGACCCTGTCTCAAAAAAAAAAAAAAAAATCACGTCAGGCTGGGCATGGTGGCTCACGCCTGTAATCCCAGCACTTTGGGAGGCCAAGGCAGGAGGACTGCTTGAGCCCACGAGTTCCAGACCAGCCAGGGGAACATGATGAAATCCCTTCTCTACAAAAAAAATTTAAGTTAGCTGGGTATGGCGGTGCTTGCCTGTGGTCTCAGCTACCTGGGAGGCTGAGATGGGAGGATTGCTTGAGCCTGGGAGGTCAAGGCTGCAGTGAGCCATGACTGCACCACTGTACTCCAACCTGGGTAACAGAGTAAGACCCTGTCTCAAAAAATAATAAATAAATAAATAAATAAAATTATATATATATATATATATATATATAGTTGAAGGGAATCCACACTTTCAGAATGTTGATGTGTGGAGCTCTGTAGGCTCTCCCCTCAGCAAAATAACCCCAACTGGTGAAAACTTTTTAGTTTGAAAAGTCTCTGGAAGTTCATTGCAAATCTCTGGAAATATCCTAAGGGCACATAGCAAAAGGAGAAACATCATTCAGGAGAATCTAGTAAATCCTGGCAAGATCAGTGGGTCACAGCACCTTGACCCCCTTTGCTCCCCCTGCTCAACATGATGGAAGCTCCACTCAGAGGAGAGGCAGCCATGGACACAGGCTCTCTTTTCCCCAGCGGCCGCCTAGGGCTGCAGCATCTCCTAGAGAGGGGCCGGCCACCAGCACATCTCACCCCCAAGTTCTGTATTGCAGAAGCTCTGTTCTGAGCAAGAGCAGCTGAGAGGTCTAGGGCTCCCTTCTTTCAGCCAAGCCCTCTGGTGGGGTGAAAGCTCAATCCTGGGGCCGGCGGCTGAGGTCCCCCAGCTCCCTTACCCAAGCTTGCCTATAGGGTGGAGAGTCCATGCCAGGAGAGGCCAGTTGAGAAGACCACGGGCTGCTGCCCCTGCTGAGGGTCCCATTCATAAGGCTGGTGTGCCACTCAAAGCAATGGCCTATGGCCGGGCGCGGTGGCTCACGCCTGTAATCCCAGCACTTTGGGAGGCCGAGGCGGGCGGATCACGAGGTCAGGAGATCGAAACCATCCTGGCTGAGATGGTGAAACCCCGTCTCTACTAAAAATACAAAAAATTAGCCGGGCGAGGTGGCGGGCGCCTGCAGTCCCAGCTACGCGGGAGGCTGAGGCAGGAGAATGGCGTGAACCCCAGGGGGCGGAGCCTGCAGTGAGCCGAGATCGTGCCACTGCACTGCAGACTGGGCAACAGCAAGACTCTGTCTCAAAAAAAAAAAAAAAGCAATGGCCTATGCCACTGCCAGCTGTGAAGCCGTGCTGGAGAGGGTCTACCAGGGGACAGTCAGGCCTCAAGAACACAGAGCTCCCCAGTCCTCCCCAGGGAAACCCAAGGGAACAAAACTGAGGGGATGTCAAGCCCACGGCACTATCAAAAAACAATGGAGGCCGGGCGTGGTGGCGCACGCCTATAATCCCAGCACGCTGGGAGGCCGAGGCGGGTGGATCACTTGAGGTCAGGAGTTCGAGACCAGCCTGGCCAACATGGTGAAATCCCAGCTCTACTAAAAATACAAGAATTAGCCATGTGTG
Organism: Symphalangus syndactylus; assembly: GCF_028878055.3. Lineage (NCBI taxonomy): Eukaryota > Metazoa > Chordata > Mammalia > Primates > Hylobatidae > Symphalangus > Symphalangus syndactylus. Next base: position 16,040,622 of record NC_072436.2, on the reverse strand, counting down.
ATGGTGCACGCCTGTAATCCCACCTACTTGGGAGGCTGAGGCAGGAGAATCACTTGAACCTAGGGAGGCGGAGGTTGCAGTGAGCCGAGATCGTGCCATTGCACTCCAGCCTGGGCGACAGAGCAAGTCTCCATGTCAAAAAAATAAAATAGAGATTTCCGTGGCAAGCAATTTGGAGGCTGATAGGTGAAGAAAGTGAGAATGGGGCAAAATTTTTGAAAAAATAATAGCTGAAAATTTGCTAAATATGTTGAAAACACTGATTTATAGGTACAAGAAGCTCAGCACCTCACAAACAGGTTGAATCCAAACAAAAACACCGCCAGGCGTGTCCTAGACAAACCGCTGACAACCAAAGATAAAGAGGAAAGTCTTGAAATGGGGATGAGGGTGGAGAACCCCACACACAGGGGAGCAACGGTAAAAATAATCTCTGGCCTCTCACAGAAGACAATGGGAACTGTTCTGTCCCCCAACCAACTACCCAGCAACCTTCTTCTCCCCAGCAACCTCGAATCTACTTCTGGTTTCTAAGAATTTACCCATTCTAGATATTCCATATTAAGTGGAATCACTTATATGGAATTCATCCTTTTGTGGAAAGTCATTTATAAAGATAAAAATGTCAATCTTCTTTCTTTCTTTCTTTCTTTCTTTCTTTCTTTCCCTCTCTGGCCCAGGCTACAATCTACTCGGCTTGCTGCTACCCGCGCCACGGACTGCCTGGGACTACCGGCGCCCGCCACCGCTGCCTGCCTTTTCTCCTTTGGATGCAGGCACGCGTTCGCCATCTTGGCCACGCTGGTCGCCAGCTCCTGACGCCGAGTGCTCTGCCCGCCTCAGCCTCCCGAGGTACTGGGACTACAGACGGAGTCTCGCTCACCCAGTGCTCGGTGTTGCCCGGGCTGGAGGGCGGTGGCGTGGTCTGGCCTCGCGGCAGCCTCTACCCCCCGGCCGCCTGCCTTGGCCTGCCAGGGTGCTGGGATTGCAGCCCCTGCCCGGCCGCCGCCCCATCTGGAAGGTGGGGAGCGCCTCTGCCCGGCCGCCCCGTCTGGGAGGTGAGGAGCACCTCTGCCCGGCCGCCCCGTCTGGGAGGTGAGGAGCGCCTCTGCCCGGCCGCCCCGTCTGGGAGGTGAGGAGCGCCTCTGCCCGGCCACCCACCGTCTGGGAAGTGAGGAGCGCCTCTGCCCGGCCACCCACCGTCTGGGAAGTGAGGAGCGCCTCTGCCCGGCCACCCACCGTCTGGGAAGTGAGGAGCGCCTCTGCCCGGCCACCCACCGTCTGGGAAGTGAGGAGCGCCTCTGCCCGGCCACCCATCGTCTGGGAAGTGAGGAGCGCCTCTGCCCGGCCGCCCCGCCCGGGAAGAAGTGAGGAGCGCCTCTGCCCGGCCGCCCCGCCCGGGAAGAAGTGAGGAGCGCCTCTGCCCGGCCGCCCCGCCCGGGAAGAAGTGAGGAGCGCCTCTGCCCGGCCGCCCCGTCCGGGAAGAAGTGAGGAGCGCCTCTGCCCGGCCGCCCCGTCCGGGAAGAAGTGAGGAGCGCCTCTGCCCGGCCGCCCCGTCCGGGAAGAAGTGAGGAGCGCCTCTGCCCGGCCACCCACCGTCTGGGAAGTGAGGAGCGCCTCTGACCGGCCGCCCCGTCTGGGAAGTGAGGAGCGCCTCTACCCGGCCGCCCCGTCTGGGAAGTGAGCAGTGCCTCTGCCCGGCCGCCCCGTCTGGGAAGTGAGGAGCGCCTCTGCCCGGCCACCCACCGTCTGGGAAGTGAGGAGCGCCTCTGCCCGGCCACCCACCGTCTGGGAAGTGAGGAGCGCCTCTGCCCGGCCACCCACCGTCTGGGAAGTGAGGAGCGCCTCTGCCCGGCCACCCACCGTCTGGGAAGTGAGGAGCCCCTCTGCCCGGCCACCCACCGTCTGGGAAGTGAGGAGCGCCTCTGCCCGGCCACCCACCGTCTGGGAAGTGAGGAGCCCCTCTGCCCGGCCACCCACCGTCTGGGAAGTGAGGAGCGCCTCTGCCCGGCCACCCACCGTCTGGGAAGTGAGGAGCGCCTCTGCCCGGCCACCCACCGTCTGGGAAGTGAGGAGCGCCTCTGCCCGGCCACCCATCGTCTGGGAAGTGAGGAGCGCCTCCGCCCGGCCGCCCCGTCCGGGAAGAAGTGAGGAGCGCCTCTGCCCGGCTGCCCCGCCCGGGAAGAAGTGAGGAGCGCCTCTGCCCGGCCGCCCCGCCCGGGAAGAAGTGAGGAGCGCCTCTGCCCGGCCGCCCCATCCGGGAAGAAGTGAGGAGCGCCTCTGCCCGGCCGCCCCCGTCCGGGAAGAAGTGAGGAGCGCCTCTGCCCGGCCGCCCCGTCCGGGAAGAAGTGAGGAGCGCCTCTGCCCGGCCGCCCCGTCTGGGAAGTGAGGAGCGCCTCTACCCGGCCGCCCCGTCTGGGAAGTGAGCAGTGCCTCTGCCCGGCCGCCCCGTCTGGGAAGTGAGGAGCGCCTCTGCCCGGCCACCCACCGTCTGGGAAGAGAGGAGCGCCTCTGCCCGGCCACCCACCGTCTGGGAAGTGAGGAGCGCCTCTGCCCGGCCACCCACCGTCTGGGAAGTGAGGAGCGCCTCTGCCCGGCCACCCACCGTCTGGGAAGTGAGGAGCGCCTCTGCCCGGCCACCCACCGTCTGGGAAGTGAGGAGCCCCTCTGCCCGGCCACCCACCGTCTGGGAAGTGAGGAGCGCCTCTGCCCGGCCACCCACCGTCTGGGAAGTGAGGAGCCCCTCTGCCCGGCCACCCACCGTCTGGGAAGTGAGGAGCCCCTCTGCCCGGCCACCCACCGTCTGGGAAGTGAGGAGCGCCTCTGCCCGGCCACCCACCGTCTGGGAAGTGAGGAGCGCCTCTGCCCGGCCACCCACCGTCTGGGAAGTGAGGAGCACCTCTGCCCGGCCACCCATCGTCTGGGAAGTGAGGAGCGCCTCCGCCCGGCCGCCCCGTCCGGGAAGAAGTGAGGAGCGCCTCTGCCCGGCCGCCCCGCCCGGGAAGAAGTGAGGAGCGCCTCTGCCCGGCCGCCCCGTCCGGGAAGAAGTGAGGAGCGCCTCTGCCCGGCCGCCCCCGTCCGGGAAGAAGTGAGGAGCGCCTCTGCCCGGCCGCCCCGTCCGGGAAGAAGTGAGGAGCGCCTCTGCCCGGGCGCCCCGTCCGGGAAGAAGTGAGGAGCGCCTCTGCCCGGCCGCCCCGTCCGGGAAGAAGTGAGGAGCGCCTCTGCCCGGCCGCCCCGTCCGGGAAGAAGTGAGGAGCGCCTCTGCCCGGCCGCCCCGTCCGGGAAGAAGTGAGGAGCGCCTCTGCCCGGTCACCCACCGTCTGGGAAGTGAGGAGCGCCTCTGCCCGGCCACCCACCGTCTGGGAAGTGAGGAGCGCCTCTGCCCGGCCGCCCCGTCTGGGAAGTGAGGAGCGCCTCTGCCCGGCCGCCCCGTCTGGGAAGTGAGGAGCGCCCCTACCCGGCCGCCCCGTCTGGGAAGTGAGCAGCGCCTCTGCCCGGCCGCCCCGTCCGGGAAGAAGTGAGGAGCGCCTCTGCCCGGCCGCCCCGTCCGGGAAGAAGTGAGGAGCGCCTCTGCCCGGCCGCCCCGTCCGGGAAGAAGTGAGGAGCGCCTCTGCCCGGCCGCCCCGTCCGGGAAGAAGTGAGGAGCGCCTCTGCCCGGCCGCCCCGTCTGGGAAGTGAGCAGCGCCTCTGCCCGGCCGCCCCGTCCGGGAAGAAGTGAGGAGCGCCTCTGCCCGGCCGCCCCGTCCGGGAAGAAGTGAGGAGCGCCTCTGCCCGGCCGCCCCGTCCGGGAAGAAGTGAGGAGCGCCTCTGCCCGGCCGCCCCGTCCGGGAAGAAGTGAGGAGCGCCTCTGCCCGGCCGCCCCGTCCGGGAAGAAGTGAGGAGCGCCTCTGCCCGGCCGCCCCGTCTGGGAAGTGAGGAGCGCCTCTGCCCGGCCGCCCCGTCCGGGAAGAAGTGAGGAGCGCCTCTGCCCGGCTGCCCCGTCTGGGAAGTGAGGAGCGCCTCTGCCCGGCCGCCCCGTCCGGGAAGAAATGAGGAGCACCTCTGCCCGGGCGCCCCATCCGGGAAGAAGTGAGGAGCGCCTCTGCACAGCCACCCATCGTCTGGGAAGTGAGGAGCGCCTCTGCCCGGCCACCCACCGTCTGGGAAGTGAGGAGCGCCTCTGCCCGGCCGCCCCGTCCGGGAAGAAGTGAGGAGCGCCTCTGTCCGGCCGCCCCGTCCGGGAAGAAGTGAGGAGCGCCTCTGCCCGGCCGCCCCGTCTGGGAGGTGAGGAGCGCCTCTGCCCGGCCACCCATCGTCTGGGAGGTGAGGAGCGCCTCTGCCAGGCCACCCATCGTCTGGGAGGTGAGGAGCGCCTCTGCCCGGCCACCCATCGTCTGGAAAGTGAGGAGCGCCTCTGCCCGGCTGCCCCATCTGGGAAGTGAGGAGTGCCTCTGCCCGGACACCCATCGTCTGGGAGATGAGGAGCGCCTCTGCCCGGCCGCCCATCGTCTGGGAAGTGAGGAGCGCCTCTGCCCGGCCACCCATCGTCTGGGAAGTGAGGAGCGCCTCTGCCCGGCCACCCATCGTCTGGGAAGTGAGGAGCGCCTCTGCCCGGCCACCTATCGTCTGGGAAGAAGTGAGGAGCGTCTCTGCCTGGCCGCCCCGTCTGGGAAGTGAGGAGCCCCTCTGCCCGGCCGCCCCGTGTCTGGGTAGAAGTGAGGAGCTCCTCTGCCTGGCCGCTCCGTCTGGGAGGTCTACCACGGAGGCCAGAAGCAATGTGGGGGCTGGACGTGGTGGCTCACGCCTGTGGTCCCGGCACTCTAGGGGGCGAGGCGGGTTGATCACTTCGGTCTAGGAGTTCGAGACCAGTCTGGCCAACTTGGCGAAACATGAAGAATACAACAGACAAACCAACCAACCAACTCAATGACAACAAAACAGGTCTACCCTGGAGTCATACTCTAATTTTTTCTATTTTCCTCCCTTTCTGATCCTTTATCCCACTTTCTTTTTCTTCCTCTTCCTTCTCCCTCTTCTTTGTCAAATAGAGGATTGAGTTATTATCACTGATCCATATAAAGTCCCTCTCTCATTTATTTTAACTCCCACCCCCATTTCTATTCCCCGACTTCCCATGTGCAACCTTCCTAATATGTTTGATACGCATCTTTTTGTTTGTATGTATTTTTAGAAAATGTTTATTGTTTTTGTATGCAAAAAAAATTAATAAAAAAAAAAAAAAAAAAAAAAAAAAAAAAAAAAAAATGTCAATCTTGAATTCTATAGCTAGCAAAAAAAATCCTTTAAAAACAAGGGTAAAATAGAGATATTTCTTTTTTTTTTTTTTTTTTTTGAGAGGGAGTTTTACTCTGTCACCCAGGCTGGAGTGCAGTGGTACGATCTCAGCTCACTGCAACCTCCGCCCCCCAGGTTCAAGTGATTCTCCTGCCTCAGCCTCCCGAGTAGCTGGGACTACAGGCACGCACCACCACGCCTGGCTAATTTTGTATTTTTAGTAGAGACAGGGTTTCACCATATTGGCCAGGCTGGTCTTGAACTCCTGGTCTCAATGTGCGCCACCGCGCCCAGCCTTCTGATGAGCCTTTTCAAAGGAGTCAACCAGATATGCATCTATCTCAGTGAGCAGAGGGTGACTGAATAGAGCGGGAGGCAGGTTTGCCCTGAGCAGCTTCCAGCCTGAGTTTTCCTTAGTGATTCTGGGGTCCCGAGAGATTTCACATGTTTTATGTACTGAACGTCCTGGTTCAACTTCTGGCTTCGCTCTCAGATATGGAAAGCTCTGACAAAGCTTCTTTTTACATCTGTTGGGCCTCAAATGCCTCCAGTTTAAAATAACCTTCACATCCACTCTGGGGTTCCGAGTGGGTCCCCACAGCTCGAAATAACCCAAGGAGAGTCCACGGGGTGGAGGAAAGTCGATCGAAGGCTGGCGGCCGCGGAAACCCAGGGCGGGCAAGGAAGGTCCCTGGAGGTTGATTTTCCGCAACGGAGTGGCTTTCAGAGGCAGTAGGTGAGTGGGTTCGAGGCAGGGCTCTGGGGCCGCTTTAGGAGAGAACGGGATGAAGCCCCAAATCCGAACTTGGGGGCTGGGCAGCGCAGGGCCTCAGCGCCACCGTCTACCCGCGGCCCGGGTCTTATGTGCGCCTCAGCGAGGCCCAATTCCCACACGGCTGGCGCCTCGTTTCCAGCGAGCTGTCGGTGAGTCCAGCGAGTCCCGACCCCTCTCTAGCCACGGCCTGATGGGCACGGCGGTGACCTCGGCCTCTGGTCTCCGACCCCGCGCCGCGACCTCTCGTCGCCGGTCCCCTCGGAGACGGGCGCAGTTTCCGGGGGACGCGTTTCCCGCCGCACCGTGGGCCGCCCGGACCGCGCAGGACGGGGCACCTTCCGGTGGCGGCGCGGAGCCCTGGGCCCGGCTGCGGCCCGGCGGCGGCCCCGGCGCGGTGCGGGAGGTCGCGGCGGCCCGGGAGCGGCTGGGGCCCCGGGCGGCGTCGAGACCGGAGCGGGGCGGGCCCGGGACACCGGCACCCGGCGCCCTCGGAGCCAAAGGCGCGCGGCGGACACGGCGGGGCCCTCGCGCGGTAAGGAGGCGGAGGCGTGTGGGCTCCTGTCACTTCACATCGCAAACGCTGCCCGCCGCATGGCTCCGGCCGAGTCTCGCGAGGGGCGCCGCTGTGGCGTTTCGGGCCAGCCGGGCCGCCTGGCCGGGTGCGGAGAAGGAAGCTCTGCCCTTCCCCCTGGCCCGGCGCGGAGCCGATTCTCCCGGGAAGGGGCCGGGGGTCCTCGCAGGGTCCGGCCGCGGCGTGGCCCTGCCGGGGTCCTAACTTCACCGCAGGGTGGCCTGCTCAGGGCCAGGCCCGCGGGGACGCTTGTGTCACGGTTTCTTTCCCCTTGACGCCAGTCCTACCAGGCCGACATCGAGTGCCGCTCCCCAGGGAGGGTCAAGTCCCAGGGGTCCAGCGGCTCCCCCGAGGTCCACTAGGAGGTGGCGGCACTGGAGTGGCCTTTCTCCAGCCTGCACCGACCCCCGCCTTTAGTGCCCCCGCGCGTGACCCAGCGGTGGTACTGGAGTGGCCTTAGAAGAGCGACCGCTGCCTCTGAGTTGAGTCTTAAGCCCCTCGTTGGGCCTGGCTGAACCCCGGGTCTGCGCCTTTCCCCCAGCCTGGAGACGATGCCAAAGCTGCAGGGCTTCGAGTTCTGGAGCCGCACTCTGCGAGGGGCCCGCCACGTGGTGGCCCCCATGGTGGACCAAAGCGAGCTGGCCTGGAGGTTGCTGAGCCGGCGCCACGGGGCACAGCTCTGCTACACGCCCATGCTGCATGCCCAGGTCTTTGTCCGCGACGCCAACTACCGGAAGGAGAACCTGTACTGCGAGGTGTGCCCCGAGGACCGGCCCCTCATCGTGCAGGTGCGCAGGAGGGGCTGTGGCTGCGGCCGCGGTTGGGTCCCCAGGCCCTGGAATGCCTGGGGAAAACCCTTCCCTCTGTGGCGGGACATCACTTTAGCCTTTCCAGAGACAGCTCAATTCCAGGAGAAGAGGGAGAAGGTGGCACCAGGCATGTAGAGTCCACGTAGCCACAGCAGTGATTCCTGTGGAGCCAGGGCTGCCAGGTGCACCTCCCAGAATCCAACCCCATTCTCTAGGAGCTGGCTCAGGCAGCCTGGGTGCTGTGAGGTTCGCAGCCCTGCTGGGGCCTCTGGATTGCTGCCTCTCACACTCACACTCCCTCTTCAGAACCAGTAGAGATGGCTCTCCTCTTCAGAAGTCAGTGATTGTGGCTTCTGCCACAGTTCAAAGAAAATCTGTAAATCTGGGTGGTTTGGGGACTCCTCCCGGCTTTGTCATATCGTAAGGACAGAGCACCCTCCTGCAGTGAACCTGGGCCCACACCCTCATGGGGTCACACGGGACCTCTCGTAGGGCTGGGCAGCAAGGGACTAGCGCCTGGCTGGGCCCATGGCTGACTCCCGCATCTTCTCCAGTTCTGTGCCAATGACCCGGAGGTGTTTGTTCAGGCGGCTCTCCTGGCTCAGGATTACTGTGATGCCATTGACCTAAACTTGGGCTGCCCACAGATGATAGCCAAGAGAGGTGAGCTCCATGTGGAGCATGGGGGCACCCGGGGCAGGGGCCAGAGCCAGCTCAGTGCAGCCCCAGGTGTGGTGAGCTTGGAGGGCGGCAGGCCCTGCCTCTGTCGTGACAGTAGCTCGGGCTGGAGCCAGTCGTCCTCTGTGCTCTGCCTCTGGAGGGAGGCTGTCCTCAGGCCTTGGGGGCTGGGGGCCGAGCCCTACTGGCTCTCTCTTCCTTCAGGGAGCTCCCTCTGCATAAACATGATTGCTGATACGGGGTCCCCATCACCCCCTTGCACTGCCGTGTGTGGGGCTGAGCCTGCTACCTCACCGGGCCCCTGAGGAGGCGTTACTTAGTTCCAGACCGTGCGGGGTGGGGGTTCCATTCAGCACCTTCTGAGCTTAGGCAGCTGGGCAAATAGAGCCCCTGAGTCTGATGCCCACAAACCACTGCTCTGACTGTCCCACTGCCCCAACTGGAGACACTGCTGGTTCTGGGGACCTGTGTCCCGCCTGGCAGGGCAGCTCCTGGCCTGCATGGATGCAGGAGAGGGTGCAGAGGGGGTACAAGGCCTCGGCCCCACCAGCCTTAACGCAGGTGCCAGCCAGGCCATGCTTGCTCTTTGCAGGTCACTATGGCGCCTTCCTGCAGGACGAGTGGGACCTGCTCCAAAGAATGAGTGAGTTGGCTGGGTGGGCGGTGAAGGACCCCCAGAGACCCTCAAGAGGGACACATGGGCACTGTCCACTTGGTTGGGGCTCAGGAGAGGACAGGCGTTGGCAGGAGTTCTCAGCATCACCCTGTGGCTTCCTGCCCACAGCAGCCTCTCTGCTGGAAGGAGGTGGCTGTGAAGTTGCCTGTCCTGCGCCACCCACCCCTTAAAACCAGACAGTTTGTGCCAGGGCAGAGTCCTTGCTTGGGCCCAGCCCCAGATGTCCTGGGAGACAGAGCCGGCCTTGGCCCTGCTTGTTTGAACTTGGGAGGGCCGGGGGAATGGCGGAGGGAGCCTGCCCAGCTCCCTGAGGGAGACACCCAGATGGTGGTCCGGGCTGCCTCCCAGCCTCCTGGCAAAGCTGCCTGGACTCCGCTGTCTGCAGGGTCCTGGGCTCTGGGGTTTGGCCGCTAAAGTGGGAACACCATGGCACCTTCAGAAGCTGCCTCTCTTCTCCCCAGTTTTGCTGGCCCACGAGAAACTCTCTGTTCCTGTCACGTGCAAAATCCGTGTCTTCCCAGAGATTGACAAGACCGTTAGGTACGCCCAGATGCTGGAGAAGGCTGGCTGCCAGGTGAGCTCTGGGCTTGCGGGGGTGTCATGGGCCTCAGCTGGGCCTTTGCGCAGAGGACACAGCTGAGGCTCTTCCTGTGTCCAGACACCGTGCACCGTTGGCCTCATGGGGCAGTGGCCCTCCTGACTGGCCTGTCCCCACTGGGCTCTGAGTGCCACCACCCCAAGCCCAGGCCTCTACAACAGAAACTGCTTTCCTGGCTCCAGGGTTTTGTCCCTGTGGAGAGAGTAATGTCGGCGTCTCTGACATGTTCCTAGTGTCACAGAGGCCGGCAGGGCCTCCTTTGGGGATACTCAGCATCTAGTCTCCCTAGAGGGTCAGGAAGGGGCCACCAGGCTGTCGGCAGAGCTGCTCCCCTGCACACTGAGCCTGGCCTGGCGCAGGCCTGGATGGGCTGCTGTCTCCAGGGGTGCCCCTCAAGACAATCACCTTCTAAAGGCGGACAGCAACCTTGGTGACCCGGGGATGAGCTTGCACAGGGGCTGCTGGGCCCAGGCCCCACTTTCCCCCACACTAGCCTGGAGTCAACCTGGAGCCAGTCCCTCCCACACCTTTGGCCTTGGGCAGTGGGGACGCTGCCACTTCCCGGCCTGGCTCTTGTGTGGGCCTGGGCAGCACATGCAGCCTGAGGTTCCCACAGAGTGCAGAGGCCTTGGGGTAGGCCCCAGACGGCCATTCCTCAGCCCTGCGTCAGGAGCTGAGATGGTGAGGGAAAGGTCCCTGGAGTCGGGCATGGGGCACAGGGCTTGGAGGGGCGGAGGGGGCTCGGAGGGGCGGAGTGGGGGTGGAGGGGGTGTGAATGGGCACAGGGGGCTCTGAGGGGTGGAGGGGGCTCGGAGGGGTGGAGTGGGGGTGGAGGGGGTGTGGATGGGCACAGGGGGCTCTGAGGGGCGGAGGGGGCACAGAGAGGGCTCAGAGGGGTGGAGTGGGGGCAGAGGGGGTGTGAAGGGGCGGAGGGGGCTTGGAGGGGTCAAGCGACCACTGGTCTGTCCTAGTTGCTGACGGTGCATGGACGCACCAAGGAGCAGAAGGGGCCCCTGTCGGGTGCGGCATCCTGGGAGCACATCAAGGCCGTGCAGTGAGTGGACGTGGGCGGTGGGTGACACAGCCCTCAGTCCTTGGGGCTTTGCTGGGGGTCCCAGCTCCACACTTCAGGGTGCTCGGCACACCTGACACCCGTGACCACCGAGGGGGCCGCGGCTGGGGGCAGCATCACCTGGGTGCTGTCCCAGGAGGGTGGAAAGAGGCGTTTCTCTGCCAACAGGAAGGCTGTGGCCATCCCTGTGTTTGCTAACGGGAACATCCAGTGCCTGCAGGACGTGGAGCGCTGCCTCCAGGACACGGGTGTACAGGGCGTCATGAGTGCAGGTGGGTAGGGCCTGGGACAGCAGCCGGGGCCCCATGCACACGGCCTGATAACACCACCCAGGTTGGTGCGTCCCACTGCCTACTGCCCTCCCCACGGTGCTGTTCGCAGACGGTGTTCATCAATCCCAGTCTGTCCCTTGTGAGGTGGCACAGAAGGGTGTCCTGAGTATCCCAGGCTTTCCTGTGCCATCCACCTGGAGCAATCCACGAGGTGTCCTTCCCCGCTCCTCCTCCCGCAGAGGGCAACCTACACAACCCCGCCCTGTTCGAGGGCCGGAGCCCTGCCGTGTGGGAGCTGGCCGAGGAGTATCTGGACATCGTGCGGGAGCACCCCTGCCCGCTGTCCTACGTCCGGGCCCACCTCTTCAAGCTGTGGCACCACACGTGAGTTGCCCCCTAAGGCAGAAGCCACGTTGGAGGGCTGCCCAGGCAGATACCGTCAGAGCCTACCTGTGGCATTTTGCAGGTTTTGTCAAAACAACTTGCTGCTAAATCAGGTCTTGAGGGGCTGGGGTGACTTAGGAGTGGAGTTGGGCAGGAAGAGACACAGGTCCCTGTGTGCCCAGTGCTCAGCCTGGGGCCTGATGGTGGAGCCAGGAGCCCAGCCTGCGTGACAGGGCCTCTGTCTCAGGCTGCAGGTGCACCAGGAGCTGCGAGAGGAGCTGGCCAAGGTGAAGACCCTGGAGGGCATCGCTGCCGTGAGCCAGGAGCTGAAGCTGCGGTGTCAGGCAGGCGCTGGGGCTGGTGGGAGCCCGGCCTTACAGGGGGTGAGGGGCTGGGGCCATGACCAGGGCCTTGGGCTTTTGCAGGAGGAGATCTCCAGGCAGGAGGGAGCGAAGCCCACCGGCGACTTGCCCTTCCACTGGATCTGCCAGCCCTACATCCGGCCAGGGTGAGAGCCCAGCCAGCCCTGGGCGGGCATGTGCACCAAGGTGTGGGCTCCACCCTGTGCCCACAGTGCTGGCCTGCCCTGCTTGTCCTCAGCCATTATGGTCAGTCAGCTCCTGCCCGAGGGAAAGGAGGAGGGAGGCCTTGGCTCCGAGCAGCACACACCTTCCACGTGCCCCTGGGTGTCCTTGGTGGAGGGTGCTGGTGGCTCAGCTGTGTCCTCCCTCAGTGGACGCTCGGATTTTAAATCTTTTCTTCCATAAGATACTTCTCTGAGCTCCTCTGATCCTGGTGGATTTGCCCGTGGGTCAAGAGGTTGACCCCAGCTTCCTCTGGGTTCTAAGAGGTGAGGCCATCTGTGGCCACAGCCCTGCCTGGAGCTGGTGGCTCAGAGCTTGGGGCTGCCCAAGCTGCGGACTCCATCTCAGAGGCCCCAGACTCCCTAGTGGCCACTCCTGAGCGGGCTGCCCATGCTCCCCACAGCCCATGCTCCTCACGGCCGCCTGGCCCCTCCTTAACCTGGGGCCTCACCGGGACTCAGACCCGTGTGGATGTGGCTGCTGGGCCCCTCTCATGGTGTCCTTGGGCTCTGCCCGCTGCCCTCCCCTCAGGCCCAGGGAGGGGAGCAAGGAGAAGGCGGGTGCTCGCAGCAAGCGGGCCCTGGAGGAGGAGGAGTGTGGCACGGAGGTCCTGTCCAAGAACAAGCAAAAGAAGCAGCTGAGGAACCCCCACAAGACCTTCGACCCCTCTCTGAAGCGTAAGTGCTGCTTCCGTTGATGGGCCCGAGAGCGCCTCTTCATCACCCCCATCCTCCCTGTTACCAGTAACAGGAACCCAGACTCGTGGTCAACAAGGCTCAAGGCCCAGAGCTGGAAGCAGATACCTGGAGGGCTTGGCGGAGTGGTCAGCCAGACTTGGGGTCTGAGCACGGGGACCCTGTGCAGGCCGCAGCCCGTGCATGTGGGACATGGGCTTAGTGAGTCAGATGAGGCTGTGGGACAAGCCCTTCAGCCAGGTGCCACCCAGGTGGCCACTGAGGGGCTCGTCTACAGCTCAGGGCCTCGGGTCCCTGCAGCTGTCCCTGCCTAGCCTCACACAGGACGCCTGAGCAGCGGAGGCTGGGGTCCCCGGGAGTGTGTGCAGAGGTCTTGTTGCTGGGCCAAAGGCATAGGATGAGGCTGCTCACTCCTCTCCTCTTAGCCACCGGCGGCAAGGCCTCAGCCCAGTGCTGTCTCCCCTGAGACCCCTGGTGGCCGCCATATCCTGGGCCAGCCCATCTGGCCCCTCAACAGGTGGCAGCCTCCCAGGAGATCTCTGACAGCTTCACAAGCTGCAGGGGAGACCAGCGATAACCCTGAAACCTTCCCATGTAACCCCCAGGGTGCTAGCCAGTCCAAGAGCAGCTGCCACATCAGCCTGGTGCCAGCAGTCCCTGCCTGCCACACTGCCCCCACCAGGCCACTGCGTGAGGCAGCTGGGAGAAGCAGGAAGTGGGGCTTCAGGCTGAATTCTTGATTTGACCCTTCTTGGCCCTTTTGCTTGGGAGACCTGGAACTGAAGGTCATGGAACCCCCGCTTGGACTCTGTGGGCAGGAAAACCGCTCCCCTTGTCCCTGCCTGGGAGTGGGACAGATAAGGCTGCTCGTCCTGCTGGGGCCCCCAGCCCACCTGCTTCCTATCCGTTTCCTGCAGGATGGTGCTCCCTGCATCCCCTCACCCATCGCTCACGGAAGGAAAAGCAGACGTGGCCAGCCTGCATCCTCTGCCCTCCCCGAGCCTCCTGGCCTGGCTGGCCACAGCTGGCATGGACGCCATCAGCAGGCTCCGTGCAGGTGGACGGGGCAGCCCCCACAGCCAGGCCACCCCGGCCCTCACTCACCAGCACCCTTTTGTTCTTTTCCTAGCAAAATATGCCAAGTGTGACCAGTGTGGAAACCCAAAGGTGAGTGGGTCCCGGCTGTGTGCCAAGGCCTCAGCTCTGGGGGTGGGCAGGGTGGTCTCTGCACTGCTTGGGGTGGCAGGTCTGGTGCCCGCCCAGCTGGGTTTGCAACGTGGCCCAAGGTGGCATGGATGCCTCAGGACGGCCCCTTGCTTCCAGCCAAGCCCCTGCCCAGGCCTGGAATGGGAATGAGTGGGTGGGCTGGGGTGAGGGAGAGGCACCTGGCTTGGGAGCAGTTCCCAGGGCTGCATCCAGGCCGTGGGCATCTGGCAGAGGCTTCCCCAGTGGGGCTGCTCCCCTGCTGGCTGGCCTGGCTCCGGGAGTGGTGCTGGCCACAGGCTCCCGAGCTTTTCTGTGCCCAGGGCAACAGATGTGTGTTCAGCCTGTGCCGCGGCTGCTGCAAGAAGCGAGCCTCCAAAGAGACTGCAGACTGCCCAGGTGAGGGTGCCTGCCACCTGCCCCGCAGCAGGCAAACAGACCCCTCCGCCTCCTGACCCCCGACTCCTCTCACTCGCTCTGCCAGGTCACGGATTGCTTTTTAAAACCAAATTGGAGAAGTCTCTGGCCTGGAAGGAGGCCCAGCCTGAGTTGCAGGAGCCTCAGCCGGCAGCGCCCGGAACACCAGGTGGCTTCTCTGAAGTCATGAGCAGTGCCCTGGCCTGAAGGCCCAGAACGCCCACCCCCAGGACTGCTGCTGGAGCCTGGACACGTCCTACTTAAGGAAATGCCTTTTACTCAGGGAATCTCCTGCTACTTCATGTGGAAAGACACGCCCATGTCCCCCTTCGGCCCACTCTGGGGGCCTGGAAATGCTGCAGTGGGAGCAGGCCCCAGGCTGGACCTGCCCTGTCCTCAGCACGCGTGTGCAAAAGTGAACAATAAATCATTTCAAAGATGCGAGAGCCTATGGCCTGTGACCACCGCCCCCTCAGACCCAGGGAGGCACGCGCCGGGGCAGGTGCAGTTGGGGCCAGTGGGGGCTTCTGAACGACAAGCTACGTCTAAATGAAGGCAGCATCTGGGGAGACGAAAGTGGGGGCTTAGGTCCCCTCCCCACCTCCCCTAAGTGCTTCCATAGGCAAGTGGCCAGAGCCTCTGGGAGCTTCCTGATGCCTCACAGCCTTGGAAGCACCGCCTGCGAGGCCACAGTGGCTGCTGCTGGGGGCTGTTGAGTCCGAGGGCCAGGCTGCTCATTTCTCTCACCAGACACTGCCTCCAAGCCCAGCCCCAGGGAGACAGCCCTCAGGAACCCAAGGCCACCCAGGGGTGACCAGAGCCTGCACAGCAGGAAAGAACAGCCAAGAGCAACGCTGAGTCTGCTCTTTAATGGACACCACCCACTTGTCTGCACCTGACTGAGGCGGGAACAGGAGGGGTCTGGGAAATGGTGCCGCTGGGCCTGGGTGCCGCACAGTCTGCTCCCTGGGGACAGAAACCCACAGGGTTGAGCCCCCTGCAGGCCTCTCCTTGCAGGAAGGGCCACAACTAGCAGCCGCCTGCCACCTCAGCCCCAGCAAGGGCACGCAGGCTGGGTGGCACCCGGTGGCCAGGCCCCTTAGCTGGGCCGCAGGCAGCACTGAGCCGCCTGGAGGTCAGGAGGTCCGTGGAGGTGGGGAACGGGTGCAGATGTCCTGGAGGCCAAGGTCCACCCCTCACATGTTAGTGCTCATCCGGGACTGGCTGTTGGCTGGAGTCAGCTCCCCCTGGCTCCCTTCTCTGGGCGGGGACTGCAGGGGAGACAAGGAGCAGCTCAGCCGCCAGGCCCCACACGCCGTGCACCTGCCCACTCTGACGCCAGCCCACCTTGACATGGATCTGGTTGCGCAGCACAGCTGCCCGCAGCATCATGGCCTTGGCGCGGCGCTGGAACTCCTTGCCCATCAACAGAGACTTCTCAAAGGTAGTGCTGCGCTGATCCACGTCCCGGGCATACAGGATCTGTGCAGGCACAGGCTCAGCGGGGCCCAGGCTCACCCCCAGCTGCCCCCACCGCCCCACAGCCCACAGCTACCTTGCTGTGTGAGTCCACACGGGCACTGATCAGCCCCTCCAGTATTAGCTGCGTCAGCTCATCCTCCAGGGCAGCCACCGTGGTGTTGAAGGCTGCTGCCATCCTATGCATGTCGGCTGACACGTAGGGGCTGAAATACTGCAGGGCAGAGGGAAGTCAGCTCCACAGCCCCCCATATGCCCGCTCGCGGTGCGCCAGCCTGACCCCCACGCTTACCTGGATGAGGGCACGGTTGCGAATCTGGGTGTATAGGGTCCTGACATGGGGGGCCAGATACATGTCCAGGAGCAGGTTGTCCTGGGGAAGGGGCTGGTCAGGACCAGGACAAGAGGCCAGGCAGGGCCCCACCTCACCCCCACCCCAGGCGGGGCCCCACCTTCATCTCGTCCAGCATCTTGAGACATGAGGCGTACTTGGACTCGTAGAATTTGAAAATGATGTCTCGGACCTGTGGCTCCAGCTCCAAGAACAACTTGAAGGAGCTGGTGAGGCAGACCCCTCAGAGCTCTGTCCTCTGCCTGCCCCTCAATGGTGGGGCCAGGGGGCCAGGACACGCAAGGCCAAAGCAGCAGACGTGGAGGGATGGGGACTGCCTTCAGGGCTGCAGGACCAGGGCACCTACCTGCTGGAGATGACATTGCGCTGCAGCTCCTGCCGGTCAAAGGTAGCCAAGGCGCACAGGCCGCCGTAGATGGCCACGTTGCTGGGGGACAGCAGCTGAGAAGCAGAGACCCGGCGTCACAGGCAGTGAAGGGCCAGGCCACCCCTGCCTGCCCATCACCCGCTCGAAGAATGCCTAAGACCCCATTTGTGAGAGACCTCACCCTCCTACAGAAGCAGCCCGACCTATGAGCCCATGCTCTGCCTCCCAAGTCCCCAGAGGGCTCCTCACCTCAGGGAAGTCACAGTGATCAAAGGAAGCCAGCAGGAGGCACTTGGCAGCCTGCTTGTACTTCCTGGCGGCCAGCTCTGCCAAGCCTAGTGGAAGGAGCCGGGGGGAGAGGGGGTGAGACCCCAGAGCCTGGGGAAGCCGCTAACGCCTGGAGACCAGGGAGAACGCGACCACCAGCCGGCTCGCTGGCCTCTCCTGCCCCGGGAGCTGTTCCTCAGCGCTGGGGACAGATATTCTAGTCGTGGGTGGGAAGAACCCCACCAATGCCGAGCAGGCTCCCTGAAGCCAGGCGTGCAGGAAAGCCTTAGGTGCCAGCACGACTGCAAAGGACACCCCGGTTCAGAGCAGCTCGGGCCGGCAGACCTGCCTCAGGCCCACAATCACAGCAGCCAGATCCTGACCACACGTCACCCACTGGCTTCCCCGGGGCAGACTTTGAGCACCACCTACACCTGCACATGTGCCCACAACATCCTGCGCCCTGCCAGGGAAGGTTTCCCTGGCTGAGGCGGGGACCAGCCTACTGCCCTGGGCTGGGAGGACTCAGCAACGTGGGAAGGTGGGGCCAGCTGGGCGTGACCCAGGCCCTCACCTGCAGCACACTTGAGCTTGGTGAGGATGGCCTGGGTCTGGCTGTCACGCTCTCCTCGCTGCTGTAGGAGGAAGCCACATGCGTGAGGCCCACGCCCCACATTTCCTAGAGCTCGATGCCCAGTCCCCAGACCGAGAGGGGGTGAAGGCAGATTCAGATTTGGGGGAGAATGAGGTGGGGGAGGATAGGAGGGGCCAGCAGTGGTCAGGAATCCTGGGGCATGGTCTCTGAGGAGATGGCCCGTACCTCGGCAATCTCTGGGGTGGACTCAGCCTTGCTGACATAGCTGAGCACATGAGACCAATTCTGCAAGTAGACGCTGACCTGGTGGGTGAGGGGGCAGGGCCAAGTGAGCCTGGGTGCCCCAATGGCCTAGCCACGCTGCCCACCCCCGCCCGCCGAGGCAGGCTGACCTTGATGACATTGAGGCACATGTTGATGACGTGTTTGGCGCTGGTGCAGTAGTCCCGGGCCCGGGAGTAGCACTTGAGGGCGTTGCTGAGGTCCCCACAGTCCAGGTAGTGGTCGCCCAGGTCGTCGTGACCGCGCCGGATGCTCTCCTTGATGGAGTTGCCCTTGTAGTTCTTCAGGTCTGTGTCCAGCTTCTCCAGCTTCAGCAGGGCCTTCTTCCGCGTGGCCTCCACCCAGGCCGTGTCCAGGGGTGGGGGCTCCACGCCGCTCTCAGGGATGGCGTCGGGTGCGTTCTGCAGCTCCCTGAGAGAGGACCTGGCCATCAGGATGGCGACGGTCACGGGGGCCAGGGAGGAGGGGAGGAAGCCACCAATCTCAGGCTGCCCTCAAAGGCCCAACCGGCACACAGGTGGGCACCTCCCACTGGCCTCAAACCCCACCTCCAGGGACCAGTCTGCACCAGGGCCACAGAGATAACTGCTGCCCCAGGAGCCTACAGCCAGGTGGGGAAACCAGCAGGGAGGTGGCCCCTGAGCCACAATCTCCAACAGCTCCCCTTGGAATCAAAGCCCTGCGTGCACATGCACAGGAGAAGCCACACACACACAGGGCACTTCCACTGCTGGCCAAACGAGAGTGAGAGCTCTACCCACCTGATTTCCCAGAACAGGGGTGGGAGTTACAGGGCACAGGAAGGGGGCCCAGTCCCAGGCACCTGCTCCCTTGGTGGCCTCTGCTTCCTCTCACCAAGCCCCTGGCCTCACCTGGTGGCCTCTGAGAGCTTGCGGTGGATCTCCTCGTACATGTCCACATTAAAGGTTCTCTGCACGAAGGAGAGCGCCATCTTCAGGGCCTCCACCCGCAGCGTGGGGCAGTGATCAGCAATGAACTGCAGCCGTTCGATGCGCATCAGGCCGCTGTAGCTGGCCGCATACTGCTCCAGATCCTGGAAGCAGGCGTAGACAAGGGTCAGGCAGGATGTGGGCAGGACCCTGGCCCCAGGCCCTGAGGGTCAGGAGTTGGGGCCCAACTGTCCCAGCCAGAATGTCGCCCTGGGCCCATAACAGGAACTGGGCATGGGGGTGCGAGACTGACTGCTGTCCCAAGCGCTGCAGAGACCGCTGGGGTGGGCCTGGGGGAGGAGCCTCGGGAGTGGGACCCTGCACTGGAGGGCTTTCGGGGACAGACACCCACTAGCAACTGCTGGTCACTAGGCTGAGCGGGGAGGGGACCTGCCCTGGCTTCTCCATGAACAGCGTCTGAAACTGGGCTACAAGCCTCATGTGAGTGTGTAATCAGAAATGCTGATGGTTTCAGGGTCAGAGAAAGACGACAGAGATCACTGAGAAGGATCATTCTCCCTGCTGTGCAGGCTGCAGTGGGGAGTCTGCCCTGGACCCCTCAGCAGGACTGAGACACCCAAGGTCCCCCCCACTGGGCTCCGTACCAGGCTGGGGTTCTCCACCACGTAGTTGACGTCGGGTGCATTCTGCGGGTCTTCCTGGGGGTCCACGTCGATCTGCATGGGCTCCACGGCCCCCTGCAACATGGGCCAGGCACCTGGCACCTCGTCCTGGGGACTGCCCCAGGAGGGCGAGAGACCCGCACTGTTCTCTGAGGTCAGCTCTGCCGGAGATCTTCCAGGCCAATCGGACCACACTCCCGCCGCTGCTGTCCCCCAGGTATGCCCTCCCAGTCACCCTCACCCCCACCCAGGCTCCTGTGCCACCACATCAGGGAGGGATCTCCTCAAAAGACTCTAAGGCGCAGAAGCAGAAACCCCTGGCCTGATTCTAGCCGCTCATCTCTGAAAGCCAGAAAGCAGACAGGGGACAACCAACTACACAGGGGCCTCTGAGGGCCCCTACACGTTCCCAGCCACCATCCTGATGTAGTTTCCTCCAAGCCACGGAGAAGAACGGGACGCCACCTCAACCCCAGGAGGCAGGAGGACCAGCCCCCGGAATCTGTCCTGAGCAGCGGAGCAGCAATACTGGGCTGAGAGTCACGCCACGGGGTTGGCAGAAGGGGAAAAGAGTCATCTCAGGGAGCCTCACGGCCCCCAGCTGGGAGACACAGAGGAGCCAGGACCTTGGCTTAAAACAAAGCAGGCTGGAAAAGCCGCCGTGCCAGGCACCCGCCGGACCCGTGGGCCTCCCGCGCTCCTTCTGGAAAAGCACCAAGAGCTCGGCTCCCTCCGCAGGCCCCGGGCCCACCGGGGCTCCCTCCCCTCCTGCGCTTGGCACTGCGTCCCTGTCCTCGGCCAGCAGAGCAGCAGGGGCCCAGCCACAGCAGGGGCGGCCGGGGCCCTGCTCCCCCCTCCCTCGCTCGGGGGTCCCTGTCCTGGAAGGTACCTCGTAGAGCAGCGTACAGGCCGACAGGCTGGCGCTCAGGCTGAAGTCCCCGGCCGTGCCGGGCAGGACGAGGTCTGACCTACTGCTGTGAGGGGTGCAGTACAGATCTGTCACTGACGAGGAGGCCGAGCTGGGGGCCGAGCTATCCCTCATTCTGTCCTGACTTTCTGCACCCCCCGACCCTGACACAGAGCTGGCTGGCTGCTGAAGGGAGAAAGAGCGTTAGCGTCGAGGCGGCCGGGAACCTCTCCCGTGAGCTGCTGGGAGGGGAGGCGGGGCGGGCGCGGCCCGGCGGCCCCCGGTCGCAGCGCGCAGCCACGGCGGAGACGCGCCCTCGGCCCTGCAGCCCCCGACGCGCGCTGCCCGCGGAGGCCCGGCACGGAGCGTGCCCGGCCGACTCCTGGCGCAGGCCCCACGCCCCTGCTCAACCTCAGCCCGGCCCCAGTGGCAGGGGGCGCGGGGGCGCGGAGGCCTGGCGCGGCCTCGGCTCGTTACCTGCAAGTTAAACACCTGAACCGGCAGCGGCATCTTGCACCCACCCCGCCGCGGCGTGCCGTCCACTTCCGGGGCAGCAGAGTCGTCGCTTCCGGGGCGCGGGGCGGGGCGGGGCCGCTGCGTTCTTAAAGGGGCCGCCGCCCACCCAAGGCTCCTGCCAGGTTCTCCGCTCCCGGCGCCGGGGGTCCCGGCGGCCGCATGAGCCGCGCGCGTGGGGCGCTGTGCCGGGCCTGCCTCGCGCTGGCCGCGGCCCTGGCCGCGCTGCTGTTACTGCCGCTGCCGCTGCCCCGCGCGCCCGCCCCGGCCCGGACCCCTGCCCCGGCTCCGCGCGCGCCCCCATCCCGGCCCGCCGCCCCCAGCCTGCGGCCCGACGACGTCTTCATCGCCGTCAAGACCACCCGGAAGAACCACGGGCCGCGCCTGCGGCTGTTGCTGCGCACCTGGATCTCCCGAGCCCGCCGGCAGGTGCGCCGGACCCCGACCCCGACGGCGAGCCCCACGCCCACCCGCCCCGGCTCGCAGGGTCTAGGCCCGGCCCAGGCCCCCGGAGGCTCCGCGCGGGGCTGATCGGTCCCCGGCCTGGGCAGCGCCCCCGAAGCCTCATAGATTGTTTCTCTCCCAGACGTTTATCTTCACCGACGGGGACGACCCTGAGCTCGAGCTCCAGGGCGGTGAGTGTCCCCCCGCCCCGGCGCCCGCGGGACCTGCCCCCCGAGCCCTCCTCGCTCCGAAGCCACGGTCCCTTCGCTGCTGTGGGTGGCCCTCTCTGCCCAGGCTCCCGAGGCCCGGGGAGGCCCCGACGCTGCCCAGGTCACGCGGCCTGCGGAGGGCCCCCCCTGCCAGCCAAGCTCTGCTCCCCACCAGCCTCTCACACTGGCCGCTTCCCGGGGCGTGGGGCTAGTGCCACGTTCCCTGAAGAAGCGCCAGCAGGGAATCCGCCTTTCCAGGCCAGATCAGGGCGAGCTGCCTCCGTCCTGTTTCCACTTAAGAGATCCCAACTGATGGCCGCCTGCTTCAGCCTTGGGGGCACCAGCAGGGTCAGCGCGTGAGGTCTAGGGCTGTGGTTGGACCCAGGCAAGGTGTCCAGGCGTGTCAGACAGCCACGTTGTGCCCTGGCCCTTGGGGGCAGGTGGGGCACAGGCCTTACCCCAACCCCAGTGCCAGCCTCTACGTGCGTACTTCCCCTGTCTCTGACTCGCAGGCGGCCGTGTCATCAACACCAACTGCTCGGCCGTGCGCACCCGTCAGGCCCTCTGCTGCAAGATGTCCGTGGAGTACGACAAGTTCATTGAGTCCGGTCGCAAGTACGCGGCGCTGACCCGACCCGCAGAGAGCCCAGAGCCAAGCTGGGTGGGGGCCTCCTGTCCAGCCGTGCCAGGCCCTCGTGCCCAGGACTCCCCTCGCCCACAGGTGGTTCTGCCACGTGGATGATGACAATTATGTGAACCCCAGGAGCCTCCTGCACCTGCTCTCCAGCTTCTCACCCAGCCAGGACGTCTACCTGGGGCGGCCCAGCCTGGACCACCCCATCGAGGCCACCGAGAGGGTCCAGGGTGGCAGAACTGTGAGTGCCGGAGCAGACTCCTTCCTTGACACCAGCCCGGGAGGCACAGCAGAGGGCGTGGAAAGCTGGCTTGAGAAGGGCATAGGGTTGGGGGCCCAAGCAGATCCACCCAGGTGGTTTGCATGTGGTGTTTCAGGAGCAGGCCACGAGGCCCTCACCGTACTGGGCAGAGAGGGGGTGTCTGGGCCAGGTGAGGAGGATCTGGAGGCCACGGGTCAATGGCCTGCGGAAGCCTTCGGTCCTTCTTGCCCCAGGAAGCTTCTGTTACCTGGGTAGGATCTCCTAAGGGGCAGCTTAAGAAAGATGCCTGGGGAGTCCCATGAAGAGTCAGGGGTGAGAAGCCCCGTCCTGGGCAGCTCTGACCAGCACCCCATCCTCAGGTGACCACGGTCAAGTTCTGGTTTGCTACTGGTGGGGCCGGGTTCTGCCTCAGCAGAGGCCTTGCCCTCAAGATGAGCCCATGGGCCAGGTGAGTGGGGGTCTAGCTGCCTGGGCTGGGAGGTGGAGGCTGAGACCTGAAGGGTGCTGACCGGCCTCCTCGCAGCCTGGGCAGCTTCATGAGCACAGCTGAGCAGGTGCGGCTGCCGGATGACTGCACAGTGGGCTACATCGTGGAGGGGCTCCTGGGCGCCCGCCTGCTGCACAGCCCCCTCTTCCACTCTCACCTGGAGAACCTGCAGAGGCTGCCGCCGGACACCCTGCTCCAGCAGGTACAGGCGCCACTCTGGGTGCCTCTGCCACGTGGGCTTTGCCCCACCCCAACTCCCCCAGGGGCCCCACTGCCCCAGCCCGATGCCCGGCTGAGCAGGCAGGTGGGATTTGCGTGTGGCTGGGGGTGGACCCTGGACAGGCCCCTTGGCCTGCTGGACACAGGGTCCTCAGGTACAATGGGGTATGGTGTCTGGGGCAGAGGGACGAGGGGAAAAGCACAGTTCTCGGGCCAGGGAGGCCCCATGCCAGCTGGGCAGTGGGTGTGGTCTGTATGGTGATGGTGAGTCAGAGCAAGTCTCATCGCGTGGAGCAGGCAGGGAATGAGGGTCAAGAGCTTCGCTCTGGAGATTTCAGATCCCTACCTCCTGTCCCCCAGGCTCCGCCTGAGGTGTCCCCCTACTCAGCTCATGCTACGCTTCAATGCTGTTCCCAAGCCCGGCCTCCCCGAGGACTTGGGGAGAAGAGGGTGGGCAAAGGGGCTCTAGCAGGGCTGCTGGCCAGGGGGAGGCGTGGCCCGAGACCAGACCAGGCCACACTCTGCCCACACCGTTCCCACCCAGGTTACTTTGAGCTATGGGGGTCCTGAGAACCCACATAACGTGGTGAATGTGGCTGGAGGCTTCAGCCTGCATCAGGACCCCACACGGTGAGTGGGTAGTAGTGTGGGCAGGCCCTCAGGCATCAGCACGCCCACCCACAGCCCTGACCCCCACTGCTCCTCCATTCATGGCCCTGACCCCCACTGCTGCCTCCACCCATGGCCCTGCCCCTCACTTCTCCCGCCACCCACGGCCCTGACCCCCACTTCTCCCTCCACCCACGGCCCTGACCCCCACTTCTCCCTCCACCCACGGCCCTGACCCCCACTTCTCCCTCCACCCACGGCCCTGACCCCCACTTCCTCCACCCACAGCCCTGACCCCCACTTCTCCCTCCACCCACAGGACTGACCCCCACTGCTCCCTCCACCCACAGCACTGACCCCCACTTCTCCCTCCACCCACGGCCCTGACCCCCACTTCTCCCTCCACCCACGGCCCTGACCCCCACTTCTCCCTCCACCCACGGCCCTGACCCCCACTTCCTCCACCCACAGCCCTGACCCCCACTTCTCCCTCCACCCACAGGACTGACCCCCACTGCTCCCTCCACCCACAGCACTGACCCCCACTTCTCCCTCCACCCACGGCCCTGACCCCCACTTCTCCCTCCACCCACGGCCCTGACCCCCACTTCCTCCACCCACAGCCCTGGCCCCCACTTCTCCCTCCACCCACAGGACTGACCCCCACTGCTCCCTCCACCCACAGCACTGACCCCCACTTCTCCCTCCACCCACGGCCCTGACCCCCACTTCTCCCTCCACCCACGGCCCTGACCCCCACTTCTCCCTCCACCCACGGCCCTGACCCCCACTTCCTCCACCCACAGCCCTGACCCCCACTTCTCCCTCCACCCACAGGACTGACCCCCACTGCTCCCTCCACCCACAGCACTGACCCCCACTTCTCCCTCCACCCACGGCCCTGACCCCCACTTCTCCCTCCACCCACGGCCCTGACCCCCACTTCCTCCACCCACAGCCCTGGCCCCCACTTCTCCCTCCACCCACAGGACTGACCCCCACTGCTCCCTCCACCCACAGGACTGACCCCCACTTCTCCCTCCACCCACGGCCCTGACCCCCACTTCTCCCTCCACCCACGGCCCTGACCCCCACTTCTCCCTCCACCCACGGCCCTGACCCCCACTTCTCCCGCCACCCACGGCCCTGACCCCCACTTCTCCTGCCACCCACGGCCCTGACCCCCACTTTTCCCGCCACCCACGGCCCTGACCCCCACTTCTGCCACCCACGGCCCTGACCCCCACTTCTTCCTTCCTCAGGTTTAAGTCTATCCACTGCCTTCTCTACCCAGACACGGACTGGTGTCCCAGGCAGAAGCAGGGCGCCCCGACCTCTCGGTGACACCAACCACCCCTGACCCAGGGCTGCCTGGCTCTGTCCCAGGTGCGGGGAGCCAGAGCCCCCTGTGGCCTCAGTGGGCTCCCTCAGGTGCCATGGCCACACCAGTGAGATGCAGGCACCTGGCAGACCCTCTGGCTAGCCTGCAGCCCCCCTCTCCCAGCCCCTGGTGGGCTGCGATGATGGGTGTTTTGGGAGAACGAAGACAGCCAGGCTGATGGCCGGGGCCGCAGTGCCCCTCTCCCCGACCCAGCCACAGGGTTGATCCCACGGGAACAGGCTTCCACCCCAGCACTTGAGCACCTGGGAAGGAGCTGCCATCCAGGCTCCATTACCTATTGCTGAAGGCGGGTGCTAGGCTGGCTAGGTGCCGAGGAGCAGGCTCCAGGCCAAGGTCCTGGCCCAGCCACGGCCGTTGCAAGGGCTTAGCCTGGCAGGCTTTGTGGGGGGATGCCGCCCTCTCTGCCGCAGGCTGGGTGCACGGCAGGGCGCCACAGTAGGACTCAGGCCCGAGAAGGTCATGCTCTCGGCCAGAACTTTGCTCTCAGTTCAGGCACCTCATTCGGAGGCCTCTTGACTGGGACCACAGAGATGTTTTCTCCGCTCTGACTTGTGGCTCAGGGCTACTTTCTGGGTCGTGCTCCTGCCCCACTGTGCCTGGGCCCATAAACAACAGGAGCCTTTTGTTCCGCTGACCTGCCCATCCCAGCAGACCCACCTCCCCGCCTGGTGCCTTCCATGGAGGGAAATGGGACAGGGGCTGTCATCTCCCCTCTGCCTCCTGCTTTGCTGTTGCCGAGCACGAGTAAAGGCTCTGTTCTTACTCCACATGGCTCCTGTCTTAGTCACCCACCAGCCCAGCTCTCCTCGGGTCCCTGCCGTGTCCCCCTTCTACCCCAGGAAGGCTCTGTCCCAGGCAGGGCTATATCGTTGCTGTCCTGCCCACCCAGCCTTGAACCCACCAGACTCTTCTTTGGAAGCCAAAATCTCCAGCAGAGGTGGTGTGCGAGGGTCCTGCCAGGAGGGATGGACACTGGATGCTGCCCTGAGAGGCCACCTTCCTGAGCATCGTGCTTGCCTCCTCCCGTGTGTTGTGTGGAGCCAGGTGCACGTGGGTGTGTATGAGGGTGGGTGTGCATGGGTGTGTACACGAGGCTGAGCAGACACATTGAGAGCAGGTGTGTACATGCATATAGGTGAGTATCCACCCGTGTGTGCATCTGTGTGCATCAGTGGGTGTGTGCGTGGCAGTGTCTGCGTGTGTGGGTGTGTGCACTCATGCATGGGTGTGTGGAGGGCAGAGAGGAGGCACCCACATAACCCGCGTGGAGTTTGCTGGTTTCTGTCTCATTTGTGCTCAGCCTGGAGTAGAAGGCACCCTGAGGAGACTTGAGGTTAATCATGACTGGGTGCTCAGCCAACAGCCCAGGCCCCTGGCTTTGTCCACTGCAGGCTCTGGGCTGGGAGAGGAATTTTGGGGCTCAGAACAAGTGTCGGGTGAATTTCAGCAAGTCTGAAACCTGCATTTCGACAGAAATGAGAGAAAAGCGAATTCTTGAAAGTTGCTGCAGAATTATAGACGCCCCAAGAGAAGGCATCCCCTGCGTCTCCTGTGTCCGCGGTGGGCGTCTGCCCGTGTGGTCTCGGGGCCTCACGCTGGCTCTCCCGGATGCAAGGTCTGGGTGTTGCGCCTTCCTCTGACCTCATGTGGATCTCCCTCCCTCCCAGGCCTGTGCCACACGGGCCCGGTGTCCTTGGAGTGTGGGGAACATGGACTAGAGTGCATTCACGCCCCAGAAAGGGTGTCTAGGGACAAAGTGTCCCCAGTGGGTTGTTTCCAGGGCGTGAGGCTCTAGCAAATCTTGGTGGACACGCGCTTTCCGGAAGAGTCCAGCTTGCAGCTCCTCTGAGAAAATAATGTATCCATTTTACCTCACCTCTGTCAACACTAGTCTTAAAACCTAAAGCATTTTATTGTTGTCTAACTGAAAGGAGATGGTCATTCGTGTTTAAGCCACGCTCTGAGGTTGCACAGTGCCTGGTCCGGGAGGTCACCCTGTCTCATCCTCTCCATTTTTTTTGGCCTAAGTTCAGGTCCACAAGGTCCTGAGGCTCTTCTCCTAAGTGACCAGTTACGGTGCTCCCTTTTGTATTGTTGGGTTATGTTTATAAACATTTCAAACCAGCAGTTTTCCACTTTGATTCAAATAACCATTCCCAGGCAGGCCAGTCCCAGGCTCGATGTTCTGGCAGGAGACTCTGGCCGTCCCACCCCAAGTCCCTGCTGGACCCAGTTGGCTCCAGCTGCAGAGAGACAGCATGGGCAAGGGTGAGGAGAGAACCAGGGGCAGCCACCCCTCTGGGGGAAACAGGGCTTGGAGGAGGCAGGGGGGCTCCAGGGGGCTGGCCTGGTGAGAAGAAACCAGCCAGGGTCCCATAGGCAGGTGCTGTTAGGCCCACAAGGCAGCGACGTGGTAACAGGCACAGGTCACATGGAGTGTGTCACGGCACCTGATGAGACAGTGTCCACACTCAGTGGACACCTCCCTTCAGCCCTAGGAGCTTCGAACAACACAGGAAACCACCAGCTCCAACACATCCAGAGAGCACCTCCCGACAGCAACAGAACACGCTCTCCTCAAGCGCACGAGAACTTTGTCCAGGAGAGGCCAGATGTTAGACCACAAATCAAGTCCCAGTGTGTTTTAAAAGATAGATACTAAGCCCTGTCACAGTGGCACAAGCCTATAGTCCCAGCACTTTGGGAGGCCGAGGCAGGAGGATCACTTGAGCCCAGGAATTCAAGACTAGCCTGGGCAACATAGGGAGACCCTATCTGTTAAACAGAATAAAATGTATTATACAAAGTTTCATCTCTGAGCCCACAGCAGAAGGAAATCTGGAAAAGTCACAAATTTGTGGAAATGCAACCGCACACTCTTAGCCAGTGGGTCAAGGAAGAAATCACAAAATACCTGGAGACAAAAACAAAACTTAAGAGATACCATTTTGTTAAGGGGGATATTTACAGTCGCAAACCTTACATTAAAAAAGAAGGCTCCTCTGGGCCACGCTGCCTGTGGCATAGCCCTACTCTGTGTGGAGCAGCTTAAAAATAACACTAAAACAGGCTGGGGGCGGTGGGTAACGCCTGTAATCCCAGCACTTTGGGAGGCCGAGGTGGGCAGATCATGAGATCAGGAGATTGAGACCATCCTGGCTAACGGTGAAACCCCGTCTCTACTAAAAAATACAAAAAATTAGCTGGGCGTGGTGGCGGGCGCCTATAGTCCCAGCTGCTCGGGAGACTGAGGCAGGAGAATGGCGTGAACCTGGCAGGCGGAGCTTGCAGTGAGCCGAGATCGCGCCACTGCACTCCAGCCTGGGTGACAGAGCGAGACTCTGTCTCAAAAAAAATAAATAAATAATAAAAACTTAAAAAATAATATTAAAATGAGTATAAATGCTTGAGGGAGTGGACACCGCATAGTCCGTGATGTGTGTCTGTCAAACTGCACGCCTGTATCAAAACATCTCGGGTACCCAATAAATATATATACCTCGTATGAACCCACAAAAGTTTTAAAAAATAATAAAATAATAATTAAAAGAAAAAAGAGTCTAGGCATGGTGGTTCATGCTTATAATCCCAGCACTTTGCAAGGTGGAGATGGGAGGATCACCTGAACCCGATCGGGGCAATTTAGCAAGACCCTGTCTTTCCAAACAAAACTGATAATTAGGCACGGGGGTGTGCACATGTAATCCTAGCTACTCGGGAGGCTGAGGCAGGAGGATGGCTTGAGCCCAGGAAGTTGAGGCTACAGTGAGCTGTGATGGTGCCACTGCACTCCAGCCTTGTCAGTAATCAAAAAACTCCTGACAAGGAAAAGTCCTTGGCCTGATGGTTTCACTGGTACATCCTACTAAGCATTTAAAGAACTGGCTGGGTTTGGCCGGGCGCGGTGGCTCACGCCTGTAATCCCAGCACTTTGGGAGGCTGAGGCGGGCAGATCATCTTAGGTCAAGAGTTTGAGACCATGAACAAAGATGCGCAGATGAGAGCACCGATTAACCAAAAGTTGATAGAAACTGGAGAAAGAGAACGCCTCAAGGAGTTGCTGAGAGCTAAATTAATTGAATGTGGCTGGAAAGATCAGTTGAAGGCACACTGTAAAGAGGTCATTAAAGAAAAAGGACTAGAACACGTTACTGTTGATGACTTGGTGGCTGAAATCACTCCAAAAGGCAGAGCCCTGGTACCTGACAGTGTGAAGAAGGAGCTCCTACAAAGAATAAGAACATTCCTTGCTCAGCATGCCAGCCTTTAAGATTGAATTAGATTGTGTTGTTGTGGTTTTATTTCTGAAAGTAAAACTTGCCATAAATTAGAAAACAGTTTCCCAAAATAAAATCCTTTTTTGTATGATGGTATACAGTTTTCAGTAATGATGTATACATTGTATTGATTTTTTTCCCTAAATGTGTTATTTTAATAAATATCTCATGAATGAGTTTAAAAAAAAAAAAAAAGAGTTTGAGACCAGCCTGGCTGGGCATGGTGAAACCCTGTCTCTACTAAAAATATAAAAATTAGTAGGGCATCTACAATCGCAAAACATGCGACCTCCCAAAGCCCGGAGTCTGAGCAGTGAAGGACCTGCCAGCCCACGCTGGGGGAGCCACAGGCTTGGCGCCCAGGCACAGGGCACGTGGAGGTGGCGGGGAGGGCTCCTGGCTCTGCTCCTGGAGCACCGAAGGCTCTGGGGCAGGTGAGTGTCTACACATGGCTTTCCACGGCCCTCAGAGAAGACCCTGCAGGAAACTTTCCCTATAGCATCCGGGCGCTCAAATGCTCCTCCACGGAGGTGCTTGTGGCAGGAAGGGCCTAGCACTGAGCCCACAGACACCCCCAGAGTTGATCGTACCCCCCGGCCTTGGGCTCCCGGGGAAGCCTGAGCCCCACATCCTTCTCCCTGTAGGGACTACAGAGGCTCAGAAGGCCAGACACGAACAGGAGGGCCCCACCCCCATCTGCTCATCTTAGGAACAGTGGCACCTGCTGGTGCCTTGCCAC
Organism: Symphalangus syndactylus; assembly: GCF_028878055.3. NCBI lineage: Eukaryota > Metazoa > Chordata > Mammalia > Primates > Hylobatidae > Symphalangus > Symphalangus syndactylus. Next base: position 16,010,997 of record NC_072436.2, on the reverse strand, counting down.
ATGGGACCATCCTGAGACCTGGAAGGACCGGCCAGCTGTCCCGTGGAAGATGGGAGCTGGGGGTTCTTAGGTCTTTTTGACCCCCTCATTGTCCAGAAGAAACAATATGGCCTTAGGGAACCCTTGGCCTTCCTCCTGGAGTGGGAGCCTTTCCCCAGCCCCCACCTATGGTTACTTTCCAGGGCTCCAGGCTCAGGCCCAGCTCCCAGCACCAGGTGCAAACCTGGCTCAGCCAGGAAGGCCAGCAGCCACCCAAGACCCATAACCACATTGGCCGCCTTCACCTGCCCTGCCCCAAGTTCAGCCATGTGGCCCAGCTTCAGGGAGCACCAGGGTCTGTCCCCTCCTGAGGGTGACTCTCCTGCAGGAGGACTTGAGCCCAGGGACAGGGTCCTGGCCAACCCTGATTCCTAGCAGGGACCCTCACAGAGAGAAACATCAAGGCCAAAGCTGCTGATTTCCAGGGTCCTTTTTGCTGCCATGGACCAGAGCATGTGTGTCCGTGTGCGACTGTGTGTCTACACACATATTCACTTGTGCATGCCTGTGGGGGGTGTGGATACATATGTGTATACAAACATGTCTGTTGGCTTGTCAGCTGCAGTGCATGGACCCCCATGCTCAGGCCTGCATGCTCACACGTGCTTCATATGTGCACTTGTGTGGCTGCCTAGTCCATGCATTGCCATGTGTGCTCACGTGTGCATGCCCGTGTGTGTGTGTGTGTGTCCTGTGTGGCTGCTGTGCCATGGCATGCATGTGTCCCCGGGTGCACACACATGTCCCCGTGTGCATGCTCATGTGTGTCTACACCTGTGTGTGCCTGTGTGTGTCCCCATGTGCATGCTCATGTGTGTCTACACCCATGTGTGCCTGTGTCCCCGTGTGAATGCTCATGTGTGTCTATTCCCATGTGTGCCTGTGTGTGTCCCTGCGTGTATGCCCAAGTGCATGTGCTCACATTGGCATGTGCCTCTGCGTGTGTGCACACAGACTTGATGCCCTGAACAGGTGGCCTCTCCCTCCTAGGGTCCCCCGTGCTCTCTCTCAGTCATGCCTTCCTCCCACCTCTCCAGGAAGCCCCCTGTGCTCCCTCCGGCCCTGCCTGTGTGGTTCACATGCTACTGGCCTCCATTTAATGGTTTCACTGCACCTGTGTCTCTGAGGGCTCAATCTTTTTTTTTTTTTTTTTTTTTGAGACGGAGTCTCGCTCTGTCACCCAGGCTGGAGGGCAGTGGTGTGATCTTGGCTCACTGCAAGCTCCGCTTCCCAGGGTCATGCCATTCTCCTGCCTCAGCCTCCTGAGTTGCTGGGACTACAGGCGCCTGCCAACAGGCCTGGCTAATTCTTTGTATTTTTAGTAGAGATGGAGTTTCACCATGTTAGCCAGGATGGTCTCGATCTCCTGACCTCGTGATCCACCCACCTTGGCCTCCCAAAGTGCTGGGATTACAGGCATGAGCCACCGCGCCCGGCCTTATTTAAAAAAAATTTTTTTTAACTTTTTATTTTTTTTAATTTTTTTTTTTAAGAGGGAGTTTCACTCTTGTCACACAGGCTGGAGTGCAATGGTGCGATCTTGGCTCACTGCAACCTCCGCCTCCCAGGTTCAAATCATTCTCTTGACTCAGCTTCCTGAGTAGCTGGGATTACAGGCACATGTCACCACATCCAGCTAATTTTTGGATTTTTAGTAGAGACGGGGTTTCACCACACTGGCCAGGCTTGTCTCAAACTCCTCACCTCAGGTGATCCACCGGCCTTGGCCTCCGGAAGTGCCTTTGTTCTCCTTTTTGCCCTTTGAAGCATGTGATCTTTGTGACTTACTCCCTGTTCTTCCCCCGCTCTGCTTTTAAAATCCTTAATTAAAACCTGCTGGTTTTGCAGCCCAGGTGGGCATCAGGGTCCTACCGGCATGTGATGTCACCCCCGGAGGCCTAGCTGTAAAAGTCCTCTCTTTGTACTCTTTCTCTTTATTTCTCAGCCAGCCAACACTTATGGAAAATAGGAAGAACTTACATTGAAATATTGGGGGCTGGTTCCCTCGATATCTGGCGTGCCAACGTGGTTTTTCTTTTTCATAAGTGCATGTGGGAACCCGATTCCCTTTGGTAGGTGCGGAGAAACGTTCGTCAGTCTGGTCTACAGAAACGCTTGTTTGGCTGCCTGACGATTGGTGAGTTGTCTGTATTGTCCTGGGTAACTATGGGTCACATGGAGTCTAAACATTATTCTTATCTCTGCTGTATTAAACTCCTGTTAAAACAGCGGGGAGTTCAGATTCCCATGGAAAATATGGTCACCCTATTCAGGGCGGTGGAAGAACACTGTCCTTGGTTTCCTGAAAAGGGAATGTCAGATGTGGAACTATGGGATCGTGTTGGTACGAAATTCTGGGAACTGGTCCCGACAGGGAATTAGGTTCCCCTCACCGTGTGGGGTGATTGGGCCTTGGTACGTGCCATCCTAATGACATACCAATCCCATGACCCCCTGCAGTTACCACAGTTTTCTGAATCTGGTGACCCTGTACCTCTTCCTCAGCTTTCCTCTCCCACACGGCCTTCGTTATCTGCTCAGCCTCTCCCTTCGCCTACTCCTCCCCCACCTGACGATATTGAGGATTCAATATCTAACTCCAGTGACTTTGGCTTAACGTCACCCCCTGATGATCTTATTTCTTTTCTTTTCTTTTTTTTTTTTTTTTTTTTTTTTGAGACGGAGTCTCGCTCAGTTGCCCAGGCTGGAGTGCAGTGGCGCAATCTCGGCTCACTGCAAGCCCCGCCTCCCGGGTTCACGCCATTCTCCTGCCTCAGCCTCCTGAGTAGCTGGGACTACAGGTGCCCACCACTACACCTGGCTAATTTTTTGTATTTTTAGTAGAGACCGGGTTTCACCATGCTAGCCAAGATGGTCTCGATCTCCTGACCTCGTGATCTGCCCGTCTCGGCCTCCCAAAGTGCTGGGATTACAGGCGTGAGCCACCGCACCCGGCAATCTTATTTCTTTTCACGAAGAGCCGATACTTGCAGCTCCCGAAGCCCCGACTCAGACAGCCCGGCACCATATCTATGCTAATTCTTCCCTGTTCAAATCTTTGCAGCCTTTGGCTCCAGAGCCATCTAATGGCTCTGGGACCAAACTACAATTTACCTGTAATTCTACAGGCCCTTCCCTGTCCACTGCAGCCCCTCACCCTCCTGTTATTTCAGTTCCTCAACCGGTCACTTTACCATCCACTCAATCTGCTTCTCTGTACCCTTCTTCACACATGGATGCCCCTGCCACTCTGGTTGCACAGGACTCAGCCAATAATCACCAGTATGCTTCTGCCTCTTCTGCTCCTCCAATGCCCCTTTCTCACACTCTCATACCGGTCCGACCTTCTCAACCTCAGATTCCCTTATCTACACACATGCTTTTCCTGTCACATCTATGCCGACTCCGTCTCGTGTGCCTGCTCTTGAAACTTCCATGCAACGCTTATTACATCAGAACAAAGAAGTAAGTGGATTAGAGGCGTGGGCTTATCCGGTCACACTGGAACCTCCAAATGCTCAAGGGGTACAAGTGCATCGATACGCGCTGCTCAATCTTACCTTTTTAAAAGAATTCAAGGATGCTTGTACTCAGTATTGTCCTACTTCTCCATATGTTAAAATGGTATCACAGACTCTTTGTACTGAGGTCATTTTGCTTCCTTTAGACTGGGACCTTTTGGCAAAAGCTGTTTTAACCCCATTTTAGCATTTACGATTCCGTACCTGGTGGTCAGAGGAGGCCCGTCTGCAGGCTCAGCTAAATTGGGCTAATGGCATTCTAATTACTCAGGCTCAGCTCACAGGCTCTGATAATAACTCTGATACTACCGCCCAACTAGGCTTTGATGCTTTCACCACAGAACAAGTAACAAAGGTATGTATGAGAGCTTGGGATAAATTACACACCCCAGGCCAAGCTCCTGCTTCTTTTACTTCTGTTAAACAGGGTCACAGTGAATTATATCCTGATTTTTTGGCCAAATTACAAGATGCTGTTCAAAAATCTGTCTCTGATGAGCGTGCTCAAAGTATTCTTCTTCGTATGTTAGCTTTTGAGAAGCGAACCATGAGTGTAAAACGGACATGTGTTCCATCCAACGACAAAATTTACCTGATCATGAGGTGTTGCCTGCCTATATTAAGGCTTATGAAGGCATTGGATCGGAGACCCACAAAGCTATGCTGTGGGCACGGGCCATGAAGGACGGCAACCAAACTGGCTCGACTGATCCTTTTCTTGGAGCCTGTTATAATTGCAGCCAACTTAGTCATACTCAAAAAACTGCACGGTTAAAAACTTAAAAGTGTCCAAGCCGGCTCAACAAACATGGCCAAATCCTCCTGCTACTGTGCGCCCGCATCGTCGCACAGGTAAACATTGGGCAAGTACTTGCTGCTCTAAGTCTGATATAGATGGAAATCCCTTGCCACAGAACCAGGGAAACAGGAAGCGGGGCCAGTCCCAGGCCCCAATATCAAATGGGACACCTCAGACTCAAACCAATGTTGCGTTTCCGCTTCAAGCAGTCCCAACGCAGTCCCCAGCACAAACAAATTTACCTACAGCCAACCCAGATGGGTCCCAGCCTCTTCTGTCTCAATACGATGCTTGTCCACCTCCATAGTAAGGGGCAGGGCGGTTGATCTCTGTAGTACCATTCCTCTAAATTTACTACCTAATTCTTTGCCTTTAATTGTCCCCACAGGGTCACTGCCCTTTACCTCAAGGTTCGGTGGGCCTGGTGTTAAGTAGGGCATCTACCTCTGCTAAAGGAATCACCGTTCATCCTGGTCTCGTTAATTCTGATTCCTCTAATGAGATTAAACTTACGGTGTCTGCCAAGATTCCTGTTTCCCTCCAAAATTCATGTTGAAACACCAATGCAATTTTTTTTTTTTTTTTTTTTTTTTGAGACGGAGTCTTGCTCTTTCACCCAGGCTGGAGTGCAGTGGCGCGATCTCGGCTCACTGCAGGCTCCGCCCCCCGGGGTTCACGCCATTCTCCTGCCTCAGCCTCCCACGTAGCTGGGACTACAGGCGCCTGCCACCTCGCCCGGCTAATTTTTTGTATTTTTAGTAGAGACGGGGTTTCACCATGTTAGCCAGGATGGTCTCAATCTCCTGACCTCGTGATCCGCCCGCCTCGGCCTCCCAAAGTGCTGGGATTACAGGCGTGAGCCACCGCGCCCGGCCAACACCAATGCAATTGTATTAAATGATGGGGCTGTTAGAACATGATTAGGAGGTGGTGGGATTAGTCCCCTTATAAAACGGCTTGGAGGAGTCTGTTTTACCCTTTTGCTCTCCCACCATGCAAGGATATAGCCGGCTGACACTTATGGAAAATAGAAAGAACATATGTTGAAATACTGGGGGTGGGTTCCCCCAGTAAGGGACCGTAGGCACACCTCTCACCCCACGTGAGGCGATTGAGCCTGCAGACCCTGATGCCCGCCCACTCCACCGCCGACCCTGCCTGAGGACCAAAGGGCAGCGACTCTTCTGCAAGGAGACTCCTGCCGTCCACGGCTCTTCTCTCCACACCCAGCCAGCCATGGGCAGAGGACAGAGAGCAGCCTGCGCACCTCTCCCCTGCAGCTCTGGCCCCGTCCTTCAGCCCAGCTCCCCGGCTCTGACCCAGCCTGTTCGGAAAAATGAGGGGCGCATCCTGGACCCAAGGCTCTCTGTAGGGAAGGTGGGGCTGAGAGTTCCGCTGGAGCTGCAGAGGTGGGGTCATGTTGCAGCAAATCTAGTTTATCCTCCCCCAGAGAATCCACCTCCACTTCTGGGTGCACCTCTCGCCCAAGGCCACCCATAAGAGGCTGCCCAAGCCGGGGGCCCAGCTCCCAGTTCTGCTGAAAGAGAAGAGCCCCTGGACTGAATCTGGGCTCAACAGCCCAGGCCTGGCCTGAGGTTCTTGCAGGCCCTGCAGTTTTCAGCTGTGCTTGCCTAGGCCAGGCCCTGGCGTGGCCATGCCATCTGGGGAGCTATAGGCCTGAGGTGGACGGGCACAGGGTCCAACGCTGGGCAAGAGGGCAGAGGGCTCGGGGCCAGGATCGGGCCCTCCAGGCAGTGGTTGGGAGGGCACAGGGCACAGGGTGGGGGTGGGGGATGCCGAGGGTGCTTCTGATCATCCAGCAGGACTCACAGGGAGCAGGGCTTGAGCCACGGATAACAGGACCAGTGAGGCCTGGTCCACTCTCCTGGGGGGCACGTGCAGGCCACTGGAGGGGTCTAAGCAGATGGGCCTTCCAGGAACGACAGGTTGAGGGGTGTCCTTCCCTTGGCTGCTGGCAGACAGAAAGCAGGCTCCAAGGGTAGGGGCAGAAAGCAGAGTTTACAGGGTGGCCAAGGTGGGGGTTGGACTGGCTGCAGTGCCAGGTCTGATGTGGACAATGCACTTGGCTGTCCTCCAGAACAAACCAGGACCTTGCCTCCTGCGGTGCCTGGCCACACTTGCCTCTGGCCTGTCCACCTCTCTGGGCCCAAAGCCCCAGATGATCCAAAGGCCCTACGGTCACCAATTCCATATTCCTGGCCACAGAAGGTCACTCCTGGCCACAGAAGGGCAGTAGTTCTAGACTTTCCTACCATGACCCACACACAGAACAAAGTAGCTTTTACATGGAGGCCCAGTGTGTGTGGGTGCACACATACACGCATCTGTAACTGATCCCAAAGCCTCGGGAAGCAATGCTGGTCTTTGCTGGACCACCATGTACTTCCATGACCCCAATCCCTTCCTATCCTATTCAACTTCTAAAAGGTGCCCCTGGCCGGATGCTAGCTGTCCAAGGTGACTTGGGGTTCAAGTCCCTTTCAGATGAATGTAGGGTACAGCCCTATGGGGCTTAGAGGGTCTTCTCCCCATGTGCAGAGACAAGAGATTGTGAGAAATAAAGACACAAGACAAAGAGATAAAGAGAGAACAGCTGGGCCTGGGGGACCACTACCATCAAGACACGGAGACCAGTAGTGGCCCCGAATGACTGGGCACACTGATATTTATTGCATACAAGACAAGGAGGGCAGGGTAAGGAGGATGAATCTTCCAAGTGATTGACAAGGTGAAGCAAGTCACGTGATCATAGGACGGGGGCCCTTCCCTTTTAGGTAGCTGAAAGAGAGAAGACAGCATACATCAGCATTTTCTTCTATGTACTTATAAGAAAGATCAAAGACTTTAAGACTTTCACTATTTCTTCTACTACTATCTACTACGAACTTTAAAGAGGAACCAGGAGTATGGGAGTGTAGGGTCCAGCCCCACAGGGTCGGTGGGTCTCTCCCCGTGTGCAGAGACGAGAGGTTGTAGAAATAAAGACACAAGACAAAGAGATAAAAGAAAAGTCAGCTGGGCCCAGGGGACCACTACCACCAAGACACGGAGACCGGTAGTGGCACCGAATGTCTGGCTGCGCTGTTATTTATTGGATACAAAGCAAAAGGGGCAGGGTAAGGAGTGTGAGTCATCTCCAATGATAGGTAAGGTCACATGGGTCACGTGTCCACTGGACAGGGGACCCTTCCCTGCCTGGCAGCCGAGGCAGAGAGAGGAGACAAAGAGAAAGACAGCTTACACCATTATTTCTGCATATTAGAGACTTTTAGTACTTTCACTAATTTACTACTGCTATCTTGAAGGCAGAGCCAGGTGTACAGGATGGAACATGAAGGTGGACTAGGAGCAGGACCACTGAAGCACAGCATCACAGGGAGACGGTTAGGCCTCCGGATAACTGCAGGTGAGCCTGACTGATGTCAGGCCCTCCACAAGAGGTGGAGGAGCAGAGTCTTCTCTAAACTCCCCCGGGGAAAGGGAGACTCCCTTTCCCGGTCTGCTAAGTAGCGGGTGTTTTTCCTTCACACTTTTTGCTACCGCTAGACCTCGGTCCTCCTGGCAATGGGCGTCTTCCCAGATGCTGGCGTTACTGCTAGACCAAGGAGCCCTCTGGTGGCCCTGTCCGGGCATAACAGAAGGCTCGCCCTCTTGTCTTCTGGGCACTTCTCACTGTGTCCCCTCAGCTCCTATCTCCGTATGGCCTGGTTTTTCCTAGGTTATGACTATAGAGCGGGGGTTATTATAATATTGGAATAAAGAGTAATTGCTACAAATTAATGATTAATGATATTCATATATAATCATATCTAAGATCTATATCTGGTATAACTATTCTTGTTTTATATTTTATTATACTGGAACAGCTCATGTCCTCAGTCTCTTGCCTCGGCGCCTGGGTGGCTTGCCGCCCACATGGAAGGAACATGAAAGTGGACAAGAAATGTGACCATAGGCCGGGCGCGGTAGCTCACGCTCGTAATCCCAGCACTTTGGGAGGCTGAGGCGGGCAGATCACGAGGTCAGGAGATCGAGACCACGATGAAACCCCGTCTCTACTAAAAATACAAAAAATTAGCCGGGCGTGGTGGCGGGCGCCTGTAGTCCCAGCTACTCAGAGAGGCCGAGGCAGGAGAATGGTGTGAACCCGGGAGGCGGAGCTTGCAGTGAGCCAAGATTGTGCCACTGCACTCCAGCCTGGGCGACAGAGCGAGACTCCGTCTCAAAAAAAAAAGAAAAAGAAATTGACCATTAAAGCACAACACCACAGTGAGGGGTTTAGGCCTCCAGATGACTGCGGGCAGGCCTGGATAATATCCAGCCTCCCACAAGAAGTTGGTGGAGCAGAGTGTTCCCTGACTCCTCCAAGGAAAGGAGGTCTGCTAAGTAACAGGTGCCTTCCCAGACAACAGCATTACCGCTTGACCAAGGAGCCCTCAAGTGGCCCTTATGCAGGTGTGACAGAAGGCTCACCTCTTGCCTTCTAGGTCACTTCTCACAATGTCCCTAGGTTATATTAGTAATGCAACAAAGAGTAATATTAAAAGCTAATGATTAATAATGTTTATACTAATGATTGATAATTATCCATGATTATTTTTATATCTAATTTGTATTATGACTATTTTTATTTTAACTATTTTCTTTATTATACTGAAACAGTTTGTGTCTTCAGTCTCTTGCCTTGGCACCTAGGTAATACTTTGCCCACAGATGAAAGCGGAGCTCTGCCGACATTGGTGTCTTCTCCAGACATACTTGGTTGTCCAAATTCTTTCCCTTGGCTTTAAAGTGAGCCGGCGGTGCCCTCCTCCCAAGCCTGAGAGATGATGGGCACAGGCAACACTTTTTAGGACATGCCGATGTTTTCAGAAACAAAACAAGAAACGTTAGCCCTGAATTCTCCATTTCACGTGTTCTTACTGATATGAACCACACATTCTGATATTAACCACCACATCGTCTTTTTGCAATAATCTTGGCAGGGAAAAATATGCTAGCCAGGGTCCACTAAATCGATTTCGAGCACGGAGGATGGGTCACACCAGGCACTTCAAAAGACCCGTCCCTGAGGAAGTGGAGACCCCGCCCCGCCCCGTCGCGCCCACTCCTTTCGGCCAATCACTGCAGCGGAGAGCAGCTATTTGAATGTCCCCGCCACCTATCTGAAGGCCGCCCTGCCATTGGCCCCGCCGCGCCCCGCCCACCGTGGCCAGAGCTTCAAGTTCCGCAGCCCAAGTGCGGAGGGCGGAGACTGTGCCGACATGGAGCTGGGCCTCGCGGGTCGCCGGGTGCTGGTCACCGGAGCAGGCAAAGGTGGGCGGCGGGGAAAGGTGGGCAAAGGCCGGCGGCGGGCAGAGGCGGGCAGGGGACGCCCTCACTGAGCCCGCTCCCGGCAGGTATCGGGCGCGGCACGGTCCAGGCGCTGCACGCGGCGGGCGCGCGGGTGGTGGCTGTGAGCCGGACACAGGCGGATCTTGACAGCCTTGTCCGCGAGGTAGGCCCCGCCGGGTCCCGGCGCTGCGAGGCGGCGAGCCAGGAGGGGGCGCCAGCGAGCGGGGGCGGTACCTCTGTGCGCGACTCCGCCTCCCCTCGCGGGCGCTGCGCTTCTCACCGCGGCCTGGGCGCCCTCGCACCCGCTCTCGTGGCTGGTGGTCTGCGTGGGCGGCCGGGTGGCCGGCAGAGCCGCCAGGGCCCCCGGGCCCAGAAAGAGGCCGAAATGGCTGCGAAGCGGGTCTCGGGCGGGAGGCGTTCAGGCGCAGGGAGGAAGTGAACCGGCCGGAGGTAGCGCCCGGCTGCTGGCCCCACAGTCCTGACACCTCCGGAACTCCTAACTCCTTTACTTGTCCGGCTGAAAGGTCACCAGCCCCAGTCCCCAGCTGTGCCGCTTGCTGGGCGCAGAACCTCTGGTAACTGCCCTCTGGTACACACAGTGCCCGGGGATAGAACCCGTGTGCGTGGACCTGGGTGACTGGGAGGCCACCGAGCGGGCGCTGGGCAGCGTGGGCCCCGTGGACCTGCTGGTGAACAACGCTGCTATCGCCCTGCTGCAGCCCTTCCTGGAGGTCACCAAGGAGGCCTTTGACAGGTGAGCCTGTCAGGGTGGAGGAACCTCAGGGAGGGGCTGTCCTGGAGGAGGCAGCGGCCCTAATCTCTGACCAGGGTCTGTCCCTCGGCCTCTAGATCCTTTGAGGTGAACCTGCGTGCAGTCATCCAGGTGTCACAGGTGAGCTGCCCTGCAGGCTGGACGGGAATTCTGGTGAGTGATGCCAGCTCTGCCTCACGGTCTCGCTGCAATTCCAGATTGTGGCCAGGGGCTTAATAGCCCGGGGAGTCCCAGGGGCCATCGTGAATGTCTCCAGCCAGGGCTCCCAGCGGGCAGTAACTGACCATAGCGTCTACTGTGAGTGCCCCATCTGTGCCCTCAGCCCCACCCCAGCCCCAGCCTCACCCTCATCACCAACCCTAGCCACAGCCTCACCCTCATCACCAACCGCAGCCCCACCTGTGCCCTCAGCCCCACCCCAGCTGCAGCCTCACCCTCATCACCAACCCCAGCCACAGCCTCAGCCTCATTACCAACCCCAGCCGCAGCCAGCTTGGGTTCCTCTTCATAGGCTCCACCAAGGGTGCCCTGGACATGCTGACCAAGGTGATGGCCCTAGAGCTTGGGCCCCACAAGGTGAGCAGGGCTGGGGTACCTCCCCCAACCTAGGGCACCCCACTTGCCCTGCTGACCCCAGCTGTCCCGGTGTAGATCCGAGTGAATGCAGTAAACCCCACAGTGGTGATGACACCCATGGGCCAGGCCGCCTGGAGTGACCCTCACAAGGCCAAGACTATGCTGGACCGAATCCCACTTGGCAAGTTTGCTGGTGAGTCAGGAGGGAGCCCAGCCAGCGTGGTGCCAGCAGTCCCTGTGCTTGCCCTGGGCAGGGGTGGGAGGGAAAGATAGGCGGCAGCCTCCTTCCTCTATGCCCCTGACCCCCGCCCTGCCCACAGAGGTAGAGCACGTGGTGGACGCCATTCTCTTTCTGCTGAGCGACCGCAGCGGCATGACCACGGGCTCCACTATGCCGGTGGAAGGGGGCTTCTGGGCCTGCTGAGCTCCCTCCACACACCTCAAACCCCATGCCATGCACATCCTACCCCCAATCCCTCCAATAAACCTGATTCTGCTGCCCAGGCTATGTGCTATTCCTAGGCTGCCAGCAGGTAGCTGGGGGCTTGGGGCCGGCTGTGGAATGCGGGCAGAGACCCATGACATTCACATTCCAATCCAAGGGGTAGCCTGGCACCCACTCCTGAGGTTTTCAGGCCTGGCCAGTTCTCTGTCAGGGAGGTAGGAGGTGGTGAAAGGTCAGCTCCTAAAGAGGGTGGTGAATTTCAGCAAGGTTGGCCTTTGGGCCTGTCCAGAACCTCTGGGGTGAGACGGTGTGTGTGTGTAAGTGTTGATCACCCGCTCTGAGTGTACAGTTGCCTCCTCTTCCTTCAAGCTAATGAGTAAGACAAAAGGGAAACGAGGACGTCAAGCGTCTCCACTTCGTCGGTGATCTGAGCCACTTTGTTGAATCAGATGATGGTTTTCAGAAATTAGAAGGGCGTTTCCCCAACTTGTGCTATTCACCATGTAATGAGCACAGACACAGCACCCTGAAGTCTAATCTGCATTTTATCATCTTAGGTCTAGACAAGTAACCGTAAGTCAAGCCCCCTCCCACCACAGCTGATCTCAAGCTACCCGTTAGATGTCATTGAACGTGGAGCTGGAGGAGATGCCCTCAGCACCCCGTTATGTGGTGTTTGTGTCCATAGGTCCCACAGATGTACATAACCGGGGGGCGGAGAAAAGTCATGTATGCAGAAATAACTAGGAAGTGATGTTTGCTGATTTTGCTTTTAATAACACAAATTGTAAACTTCTATAATTTGTTAATGATCGTTAACAACTGGCTAGCCAAATTCTTAAGAATTCAGCAGTTGGTTTTCCTGAGCCAGTAGGAGCTGCCCCCACACAGCACAGGGCGGAAGCAGACAGTGGCCCTCACGGCACCCTCCAATCCCGAGTGACTTCAAGCCTGTCCTGGGCCCACCGTTTCTGGCTTCAGCGTAAGCAGACTGTGCCAGGTCGCTGCTCTCTCTGCTCTCCACACCACAGCCCGACCCCCACGCCCTCCTCCACCCTGCCCCTCCGCCTGGATTGCCCTTACTCCCAGTGCCAGCCAGAGGAGCTGAGGGATGGGGGGAGGCTGCCTCGGCTCCCGTGAGGCTCAGAGAGGCCTGACCTGCTTCAGCCTCTTTTCAGACCGTCCCGGTCAGCACAAGCTGCCTGAGAACCAGCCCGCCTCTCCCTGCCATGTGCTCTCCCAGAGGCGCAAACCAGCCTGAGGGAGGCCTTGTACACAGCCAAGCAATCATCCCAAGGGCTTAATGCACTAGCTATTGCTTTGATCTGGGTTGGCGCCTTTGGGGGCTGAGCAGCTCAGCAGGCCCCTCTCTTCCTGGGGTAGGGTAGAGGAAGCTTAGTGCTGCTTTTGGGAACTCAGCTCTGAGGTACGGCTGGGGCGTGATGGACCCGCTCTGCACCATCACATGGGGGAATTAGGAGCAAACCGCCCCAGGGCAGAAGGGCAGGTAGTGAGAGGCAAGAGGTATAGGTGGAGAATGTTTATTGTATAAAATAAGAAGGGGCTGCCCCACCTCGGGGCACAATGAACATAACTCCCCCCCACCCTCCCCCTCCAGGGAAGCCCATCCTGGGGCTTCCCTGCACCTGCTCCTGCAGCCCTGAGGGAGACCCTGCTCCCTCCTGGCCTCCGGCGGGGGCCAGGGAAGGCTGGAGCCACACCCCAGAATGAGGCGGCAGAGAGGACAGGATCCTGCCACCCAGCCTCATGCCCATGCTTCCCCCCTGCCCACCCCCACTGCTCCCCACAGCCGACTCAGGGACACCACACGTCTCAACACAACAGCGGACACGTCTAGGGCTGCTCCCCGCCAGCCCTCAGGCTCGGGTGGGCCAGGGCTCTAGAAGACGGTGCACTTCTTCCCTGGCTTCTTCACTGGGGGCGGGCAGAGCACCGCTCGGATTGCCTCGTCAAACACTGTCTTCAGGCCCCGCTGGGTCAGGGCTGAGCACTCCAGGTATTTCACAGAGCCTAGCAGCAGTGAGGAGGGGAGATAGTGAGGGTGGGGTACAGGGAGGCCCTTACCTTGCCTCCCCGCCCCTTCCCTGCAGGCCACCAGTGCCTACCCACCGATCTCCCGGGCCATGGCCAGGCCCTGTGGGTAGGTGATGGGTGCCAGCTTCTTGTCCCGCAGCCGCTCAATGGTGTCCTTGTCGTCGCGGAGGTCCAGCTTGGTGCCCACCAGGAGGATGGGCGTGTGGGGGCAGTGATGCCGCACCTCTGGGTACCACTGCAGGGACAGACACTGATTCCTAAGCCCGGAGTCTGCTACCCCAGCCCCACCTGAGCAAGTCACGGCTCTCAGGGACTTTCCCCACTGCTCCAGAGCTACACTTGGCTCTTCTTCTTTCAAGGGGTGACCAGGGGCGGATTTGGTAGGGAGATACGAGGAACAAACATGCAGCCAGGGAACCTGGAGACCTCCCAGGGCCTCCCAGTCAAGGCCCATCCCCAGCAGTCAGAGAGAAGCCCTCCGTTCTGAGAGCTGTGACCACCACCACGGCACCCCGTCAGCCCCCATGGTCATCTTCGGACCCCACCCCATGTGCCCACCCCAGGCGGAACCATATCTCAATTGCCTCGAAAGGACAGCTTGTCGGGGCAGGTACTGGGGCAAGCCCTCTCCCCACAGGGGCCCCCAACCTTGCCCTACCTTGGCACGAACGTTCTCGAAGGAGGCCGGACTCACCAGGGAGAAGCAGATCAGAAAGACGTCCTTGGGAAAAAGGTGGGACCTGGTGGAGTGGTCAGGGGCTCCCCAGGGCCCTGCTCCCTCGCTCGCTCGTCCGGACCTCAGGGACCCACCCAGCTCCCGGGGCTGGCCCCATTGTCACCTACGGTTTGAGGGTAGGAGAGTGGCCGCAGCCGATCGTAGTCCTCCTGACCCGCCGTGTCCCACAGCCCCAGGTTGACTGGCTTCCCGTCCACCATCACGTTGGCAGAGTAGTTGTCAAAACTGCAGAGCAGTGAGGGCAGGGTCAGGGCTTGGGAGGGGTCCCAGAAACCCCTAGCCCTGCTGGCCTGTGTCTTGGGGTTCACAAGTCTGCACGGAACTAGAACTCTGACCGGCACCTCGGCTCCAGTCGGGAAGCCCAGAGACGGCCACCTGAGCCGACGTGGAAGCCCAGGGGAGACCCTGCCCGTGTTCCCCCCATGCCACACTCACACGGAGGGCCTGTGCTCTCCCAGGAAGCCCCCACACTCACACGGTGGGGATGTACTCTCCGGGGAAGGCGTTGGTCGTGTAGCTGATCAGCAAGCATGTCTTCCCCACGGCGCTGCGGACAGGGCAAGCCACGTGGCTCCTGGGCCCGGCCTCGGACCCTCTGCCCAGCAAGGGCAGCCCCGTCTCCCGGAGCCAGAGGCGAGTTAGGGGCGTCTGGGGTCGAGAGGGGGACCCAGCCCACCAGATCCGCGGCGACCTAGGGCTGGAGGACGACCAGGGCAGGCCGGGCTCCGGGGGCTGGGGTGGTGAATAAGGGCGCAGGGCGCCCAACATTGGGGCCCCAGGCAGAGGCCCCGACTCCGAGGGTGGCGGCAGGAGAGGGTGGGGCCGGCTGAGAGTTCAGCCCAGGTGAGAGGCCTGGCCCCACCCACTGGGAGGACAGGGCGGCGGCCCCGCCTCGCCGGTAGCCAGCCCAGGCGGGAGCCGGGTAGCATCAGGTGGGCCCGAGCTGGAGGCCCGAGGACCCCGCCCCGCCCCGCCCCACCCCGCCCTCCTCGGCCCCCGGCCGCACGCGGCTCGGGCGGGGTACGGCGGGGCCGCCTCGCGAGGACCCGGGCGCCACCCCCGCCCCACCCCGGCTGCGTCCCGAGCCCCCCTCCCGCCCAGCCCAGCCGAGCGGCCTCCGGGCCGCGCACTCACCCGTCGCCGACCACCACGCACTTGATGGCCTGCATGGGCGCGGGCCGGGCGGCGGCGGGCGCGGCCGCGAGCCGAGCTGCGGAGAAATGCCCGGCGCCGCAGCGGCCGCGGACCCGAGCGCCGAGCGAGCGGCCGGAGACAGCCGAGTGCCGCCGAGCGCCGGGCGCGGAGACAGCCGAGCGCGGCCGGCGGGGGGCGGGGGCGGGGGCGGGCGGGGGGCGCCGGGCCGTGCGGCTGGCGGGGCGGGGCAGGGCGGGGCCGCCCGAACCCGGGCAGAGCTGCGCGAGCTGCGGCGCCCCCGCCTCCAGCGCGTCCGCGGCCCGGGGGGTTCTCCTGCGGGTCCCTCGGGGCGCAGCGCAGGCCGCAGAGCCCAGCGACCTGGACCCGGCAAGGAGGGCTCCGCGCGCTGCGCTTTCTCGGGGACCCGCCCCCTGCTGCCGGGAGCCAGCTGGGAACTCTGGGGTCTGCAGCCGCCCGAACCCCCAGACGGACAGCCCCCGCAGCCCTCGGGTCCCTCCAGGCAGCGGCGAGGAGGGGCGAACAGCCGCACCCCGGCAGGCCCTCCCTGCAGGGCTGGGGGCAGAGGGCCGCGCGTTTGGAGAGAGGCACGGACGGTCGCGCCTTTGGAGAGAGAGGCGGGGCCAGAATGTATCACAAAGTGCAAACGCGCTGTATTTCCAAACCCCGCCGCGCGCAGGCGGCCGCAGCGTTCACGGTGACATCGCAAAAGGCGAGAGGGAGACGCGCCGGCGGGACCCCTTCCCGATGCGCTCCTAGGTGGCGCCGGCTGGGAAGAAGGGGCGGGTAGGGAGCCCTTCTCAGGCGCCTCCCACGGGGTTGCCCCGCAGCCGCGGCACCACCTCCAGTCGCCGCAACCCTCGCGTGGAACAGACGACCCGGGTCTCAGAGGCGGCACGGGCGGGATGTAGCCCCTGGTCCATCTCGGGTGCCGCCTGACGCACTCCTACTGTGCCCGGGTCCTCCCGGCCTGTCTCACTTTGGGGGGCTCAGGGTCCTCACGGGGGACCCCTGTACGTAAGCCAGGACGGCGTTCTGCAGGAAGCTCGCCCTCTGGGCCTCCTCGTCCCGAATGCGGGCGATCTCCGCCTCCCGGAGCCGCAGCTTCTCCCGGAGAGACGCGTTCTCGCTCTCCCTGTCCAGCAGCGCCTCTCGGTGGTCGCTCGCCATCACTGCAGGGCAAGGAGCGCAGTGAGCGGACGCAGCCCCAGCGCACCGTGGCACGGCCTCAGCACGGGAGACCTGGCCAGCCACGCTCTCTGGCTAGCCTCACGTCCCACCAGTGGGCGGCGGGAGGACAAGGGTCTGGCTCACCTTTCAGCTGGCGCTCCAGGGCCGCCGCCTTCTCCCTCAGCGCCTCCTGAGCCGCCAGCTCCGCCTGCAGCCGGCCGTTCTGCTCCTGCAGCTCCACGCGCACCCTGCTCACCTCGGCCACCCTTTCCTGGTCCTTGAGGCTCAGCTCCTGCCAGGCACGAAGGTTGGGGAGTGAGGCGAGGGGTGGGGGCTAGCACGCCCGGGGCCCCCCACCGGAGCCCCGGCTACCTGCTGCAGCTCTTCTAGGCGCCGCCGCAGGCCCTCGACTTGCAGGCCCAGCTGGCTGGCCCGGGTCTGGGCCTCGGCCACCACCTGCTTCTGCTGTAGGCAAGCGCCCTGCGCCTCATCCCGTGCCTGCGCCAGCAGTCTTAGCTTGTCCTCCAGGTGAGCCAGGCGCTGTTGCTGTGAGCACAGGAGCCGCCACGGAGCATGAGGGGCTCAGCTTGAGCTCACCTGAGGGAACGTCTGCACAGGCACCACCCCACCTCTCTGCAGGACTGGCTGCTCTAGTTACTATGACTCTGAACTAGCTCCCCTGGCAGCCACTTCCTCCAGATGCCCTCTGGGCTTTCCTCCTCCCTCTTCGGTCACACCACCCCTCCGGTCCATCCATGCGGCAGAGATGGGCCAAACCTCTCCACCGTCTCAGGCCCTGATCCAAGGCTGAAGCCGACCCGACAGTGTCCAGGGTGTGCTGATCTGACCTCAACACCACACTCCCGCCTCCCCACTCAGACGGCAGCTCTGGAGTCTGCATCGGGCCGCGATGCCGGGCAGCCTGGCTCCCCCAGAGAGTGGCAGACATGTGTGGCTCACCTCCTCCAGGCGGGCCTGGCTCTTGGCCTTGATCAGCTCCTCCTCAGCCTGGCCACGCTCGCTGAGTGCCGCTGCTTTCACTCGGCTCAGCTCCTGCACAGACGGCCACCTGCCAGCCCGTTCTCCTGTCCCTGGCCCAGGGCCCTTCTCTCTCTGGCCCATCCAGCCAACCCCAGCCAGGGGGGCTCCTCTCTGCCAGCCTCCTGAGGGCCACGCAGCTGCTCTGCCACCTAGCTCGCTGGGCAAGGTTCCTACGGCCAGGGAAGCCCGAATGCCACCTAAGTCCCTCTAGCTTCTTGGGCACACTGGTGGGTGGGTCCCCAAGGTGGGGCCTATGAGGCTCTGAGAACAGGAAGAGGTCTCTGGTCCTGAGGTGGTGAACACCAGGGGCCCCTGCCTTGTTCAGCCCAGGGCTAAGGCAGAGCTTGGCCCTGCCTGGTGGGCACTTACCTCCTCCAGGGACAGCCGCACCGCCTCCAGCCTCTGCACCCGCTCCTGCATGGCCTTCTCACTCTCCTCCAGGTGACGGGTCATATGCTCCACCTGCTCACGGGCAGGGATTGTGGGGCCAGACTGGAGAGCGGGGCCTCCCTACCTTCCCCCCATGGACTCCCCACCCTGGAAGGCAGGTGTCTCTTGGGAACCTTGTTCATTCTGAGAAAACACTGCCTTTGATGGCCTAGCAGGAAACTAGCCCAGCACGCACACCCTGAACGAGTGGGGCTTGGTGTCTCTTCAACGGCAATCTGTACTACGGCTCAGACATCACCGGGGTCCTCCCCCCGCCCCCAATAGGAGGTTCTGGGTCTGACATCCGCTCAGGCTGGCAAAACACGGCCACCCAGTGACCCAAGGTTGGCGAAGGAAGCTCCACCAGGTGTGTGCTTTGGGGACACCTGCATGACACCAAGGCCAGAGACTGAGGCGCGTTAGAGGCCAACGAGGAGGGCACCTCCTTGATGCGCAGGCTTTCTGAGTCCTCCAGGCTTTGTCTGCATCTTCTCTTCTCCATGTCCAGGCGCTCTGGAAGCCCAGGGCGGGCAGAGCATGCGTGAGCATCCCCTGGGGCCCCCGTCCCCCGGTGCCCATCCCCAGACCCCTCCACAGCAGGCCTGCCCATGCCCACCCTCGGCCTGGATGGCCCTCATCTTCAACTCAGCTGACATGCTGGTCAGCTCCTGCCTGGTCTGGAACAGCTGCTCCTGCTGACACCTGAACTTCCGCTCCAACTCGTCTACCTGGAAAGCCAGCACCAGGGAGGGAAGCTGCAACCCAGCCCTGCCATGCCCACCCTGGGCTTCCTGGCTCCACCACAGCTACCTGGTTTTGCAGAAGCAGGTTCTTTTCATTGGCAGCAGACAAGTCTCTGAGGAGCTTAGACTCCCGCTCTGCAGCTTCCTGGGAGGGGAACGGGGTATGGGCAGTGAGGGTCACGAAGCCGCCACGCACCCCTTGGCCCACCCCTCTCAAGCCCTGCCCACCCACCTGCTGCTCCAGCTTGAGCTCCTTGGCCTGCCTCTGCGACAGGCTCAGCTGCTCCTGCTCCGCTGTGGCCAGGAGCTCCCCCAGGTCCTGGGCCTTCTGCTCCGACAGAGCCAGGGCAGCCTCTGTCATCTGCAGCCTGCAGAAAGGAAGGGCAGCACCCCCGCCCTGGCTGGAGTTTCACGTGCCTTACAAAGGCCTCACTGCTCTCACTGTTGCTGGGCACCTTGTCAACCCCAGCCAGCACCTGCCTCCTCCAGGAAGGCTTCTGGGCGACTGCCCCAGCCTCACCATTTCCCACCTCTGCTTTGCAAACAGGACTTGCACACAGGGTCACAGCACCCTCCCCTGCCATGTGGGCACGTCTCTGAAGTATCCTGAGGCCACCCTCCACTTACTTGGCCTTGAGAGCATTGATGATGGAGTGTCTCTCATTCAGGGCTTCCTGAAGCTGCCCCACACGGGCTGCCGATGCCCTGTGGGCAGAGAGGAGGGTGCAGAGAGTAACCCAAACCCCAGAGCGCTCCCATACCCCTCTGGCCTTGGTAGCTGCTGCTGTTCCTTAAGCATCTACGGTCGCCTGGGCACTGAGCCTCCAGCCACCCTCTCATGGCCTCACTCGTGTGCTCAGGTTGGTGCTATCTGACTCTGAGCCAGGACCTGATCCCTGAAGCCTCACCCTGCCCCTGCCCTGGGCCCGCTCACCTGCTACTCTTGGCCATCTCTTCCCGCTGCTTATCAATAGTCTCCATCAAGTCCAGAAACTGGGGACAGAGACAGCCGCAGCCCTGTCAGAGCACCTGCAGCCTGTCCTCCTGACCCTCTCGGGGAAGGAGAGCTGGCGCCCACCAACGCGGCAAGGCAGCGAAGGGTTCCACCCACAGTGCCCTGTCTCCTTCACAGGAAGGGTGGCCCCTGCAGAGTGAGGCCTCGGGGCTCAGACGCCAGCTCCCCAAGGAAGTCCACCTGCAGGAGATCAGACCAGGAGGCCGCCCCACCTTCCTGGTACCAGCCACTCAGAGAGGCTCCAGGGCCCCGAGGAAGGGAAGGTGGGCAGAGGGAGGAAGGACGTGGCCAGACCCTCCAGCCATAAGCAGCTCCAAGGTCAGTGAAGGCGCCATCCTCACCTGCTTGGACTTCTCCTCCCGGAGGTGCTGGACCTCCTTGCTGAGGACGTGAGTGCGGGCTTGGTTCTCCTGGAAGGTGGTGAGCCGGTCCTGGCTGTGGCCCATGGCTTGCTCTGCAGAAGGAGCTGTGTCAGCTGGGCGCAGGGGCTCATGCCTGGAATCCCAGCACTTTGGGAGGTCAAGGTGGGAGGATCACCTGAGGTCAGGGGTTCGAGACCAGCCTGGCCAACATAGTGAAACTCCGTCTCTACTAAAAATACAAAAAATTAGCTGGGCATGGTAGCGCATGCCTGTAATCCCAGCTATTCGGGAGACTGAGGCAGGAAAATCGCTTGAACCCGGGAGATGGAGGTTGCAGTGAGCCAAGATTGCGCCACTGCACTCCAGCCTGGGTGACTGAGTGAAACTCAGTCACACACACACACACACACACACACGAGCTGTGTCGCCCCGGGGCTGCTTAGCCTCAAGAGTAGCTGGTGGCCACCAGCCCTGCACCCAGCGGCTGGCTGCTTGGGAATCTATGCCGTGTGGGGCAACGTCTCACCCGGCAAGTCAGGGGTGCCCCCTCAGTGCATGAGGGGGGAAGTGCTTCATGGGGTTTGGGCTGTGAGCAGGAGCCGCCTGGTGTTGGGGAGTGTGTGCACACGTGGGGCAGCGGTGGTGGGAGCTGCTCCACCACAAAAGGCGAGGGCCATCCTGGGGCATCCGGCCACCATCCTAAAGGTCAAGGGGCACTGCACAATGTTGAGGCAAATGCTGTGCCCAGCTCATGTTCTGGAAAGATCTGGGTGGCATGTGGCGAGGGGGCAGAGGTCAGGAGCAATGACAACAACCAGGGCAGTGCCGAGGCAAAGCCAGGGACGGCGCAGCTGGAGCCAGAGGCCAGGCAGAGCCAGCAGGAGGGGTGAGCCCTCAGCACGGGCTGGAAGATGCTGCCACTGTGCGCGATTAGGGAGTACGGGGGGCCTGGCAAAGTCCCCAGCTGGGTCTGGGGCACTAGGGCCTAAGGCTGAGACATCAGCTGCAAGGATTCGGGGTTGCTGGTGGGAGGGAATGTGGAGGCCAGCACAGGCCAGGGGGCCCCACCTCACCTGACTCACATGCAGGGCCACAAACTCAGGGTGACCAGAGAGCCTTCCTGGCCAAGGCCTGGGCCACCTGAAGCATCAGCAAAGCCACCAAGGCCAGGGCTGTGAGCCACACGGCCTCAGCTTCCCCAGCTATGAAACGGGCACCCCTCCACTGCCCAGGTCCTAAGAACTCAGCAAGTACAAAGGGCGCCTCGGACAGTGCCCATGTGTGGTGAACGCCAATCAAGTGCCAAACAGGTACCCCACGACCCCTCTGCTCCTTCCTGCTTCCCCTGGGCTCTCAGGCTGCTCTCCTCATCAGTTCCCGTCCTGAGCCTAGCACCCCGCCCTTGGTGGACAGGCCTCTTTCAAAGGCTCACGCATCGCCCCACACAGCCCTGCACCATACCCACGGCTCTGAGGACATCTCCAGGGATGTTGTTCCCAGCCAGGTCCAGTCTCCACAGAGTTCTGTTGCTGGGGAGACAGTTCATGAGGGCCCGGCCCCCCAGGAGGCCAACGTTATTCCAGCGCAGGTCTGGAAGGAAACCTGTAGTCACCAGACAGAATGCATCTGGCAGAGGGGGAGCTGGCCTGGCTGGGGCGCTTCCCTAGGGGCCACTGCCTTGTGGTCATCAACAGAGCAGGAACGCAGGCCAGTCCCCTAGCCCCTCACTTCCCACAGCAGAGGCAGCCTCAGAGGGATGAGGGAGCCCAAGGCGCCTGGGAGGCCTCACCCAGCTGCTGGAGGGTGGTGTTGCCCTTCAGGGCTAGGGCCAGCTCCTCGGCACCCTTGTGACTGATCTGGTTGTTGCGGAGGTCCAGCTGCTGCAGGGCGCCGTTGGCCGCCAGGCCCCCGCAGAAGGTGGCGAAGGCATCGTCCCATGTGCCCAGGCTGTTCCACTCCAGCGTGAGGCTGGAGGAGGGGCAGAAACCAGTGTTCACCTAGGGGACTGCCTGGCCCATGGGGTCCAGGGCTTGGGGACGGGTGTGGGCTTGGGGTCTGATGGGCCAGAGCCTCAGCCTACCCTGCCAACGTATGTGAAAAATGGGCAACTGGCAATGCGGAACTCTTGGGCTACAGAACCATGTGTCCTGGGGCCAATCCTCAACCACACAGAGACAGGGCCTGGGGTCGGGACCACCACCCACCTCTGAATGGACTTGTTCTGTTGGAGGAGTTTTCCCAGAGCCTCGGCCCCTGCGGCCCGAAGGTTGTTGCCCTAGGAGAGAAACAGGCCAGTAGTCACTCCCGTGCCCTGACTGGCCCTGAATTCCCGCCCATGCCCCAAGGGCCTTGGTCAGCCAGGGGACAAGGCTGGGGTGCACCCTGCAGCCTCCCTCAGCTCCTGGGCTCCCTGCCTTCAGGGGGCTTCCAAGGGCCGGCTTGTTTGCCAATGTGAACTCTTGCTCCGGAGATGGTCACACACAGGAGGCCATCAGAGAACGGCCTGGGGACTCACAGACAGCTTCCAGCCACCTGTCCAGACCCCAGGCCCCTGAGACCTGGCATCTTCCACCTCTCCTCTTGCCCTTGGGTGGCACACTCGGACACTCAAGAGTGCAAGTATCTCACCTTTAAGTCCAGAAAGCGCAGCACGGTGTTGGCACACAGGCCTCGAAGCAGCAGTGTGGCCCCTGTGTAAGGGGGGCCGGCGGTCACTCTCTGCCCCTGCTGACCCCAAGGCCCTCCCCGTGGGCCCCTTTTCAGGGCAGCTCCCTAGACCCAGACCCGGTGGTCTGGGTTGGCGCTGGCCAAGAGTCTCGCTGTGAAGTCATGTTTGAAACACCTGCAGCCCCTGCCAGGCACCAAGCCGGCTCAGCACGCGGGGAACCAGATAAGACCGGGAATGTTAAGGTCTGTCCCCCGTCATACAGAGGAACTGCCCTCTACTCCCAGGTGCAGGAAGGGGCGCCCCCGCTCTCTTCAACTACGGCACAGAAAGAAGAGAGCCTGGAGAGGAAGCGACCTCTGGGGCTGCCGAGGCAACGGTGTGGGCAGCTAAGGAGCAGAGGGATCCACCCCGCCGCGCCTGCCCACCTTCCTCGCTGAGCATGCAGTCACTCAGGACCAGCTCCGTGCACAGCGTCTCCCTGGGCAGCAGCTTGCCCAGAGCCCTGCAGGTCTCCACCGTCAGGCTTTGCGTGGCCAGGTCCAGCCGGCCCCTGGGAAGCTGGTGCAGCTGCTGCAGGACGGCTTCCTGGGGCTCGGCCCCACTCTCCCTGCACAGGCGGCTGTAGGAGCGCCGGAACTCCTCCATGACCCGCGGGGCCGGCAGGGCCTCCTCCGCATGCTCCCGCAGCTGCTGAAAGGGAGCCGCGCGGTGCGGAGCGGTCCCAGCGCCGGGTACAGGAGACAGGGCCTCCGCCGACCCGGGCGAAGAGCAATCCGAGTGGGCTCCGCGGGCGGGAGGTCCTGGGAGCGCGGGGCTGGGCGGTAGTCAAGGTCCGCTTTGGGCTGGGGCCCCGCAGTGCTTGGGGACCACCCGTGCAGGAAGCAGGCAGGTGCGTCGCGCGCCCCCACCCAGCCCTGCCCCGCCTGCAGCCCCGACCCCCGCCCTCGCGACAGCCGCGTCGGGGCCTCAGTATCTAGGAAGAACAAGGCGCGCCGAGAGAGGCCACGGGAACTACAACTCCCAGCAGGCTCTGCGCAGGCAGCGCTTGGTGCGGGCCAATGAGAACAAAGGAACTGGCGCGCCCTTCGGGCCGCAATTAAGAGGGGGCAGCGCGCTCCAGGTTCATTGGCTAGGGGCATGAGCGTGGGGCCCCGTGAGGGCATGCTCCGGGCTCATTGGCTGAGGGACGTGAGGGTGGTGCCCCGGGAGGGCGCGTTCCAGGTTCATTGGCTGAGGGACGTGAGAGAGGGGCTGCTGGAGGGCGCGCTCCGGGCTCATTGGCTGAGGTGTGGGGGCGGGGCCTCGAGAGAAGGCGCTTCAGACTCATTGGCTAGGGGCACGGGGCGGGGCTCCGGGGGCGCGCTCCGGTCTCATTGGCTGGAGGCGCGGGGCGGGGTTCCGGTGGGCGCGCGTTGAGGCTGCGGTCATGGAGGGAGCCGGAGCTGGAGCCGGCTTCCGGAAGGTGAGAGCCGGCGGGCAGGGGCTAGGCAGGCGCGGACGCTCCGTCCCGACCCCACGCGTGGCACCGTGAGGGCCAGACGCTAGCCCCCGCGCCGACCCTGTGCCTTTGAGGTTGGGCCCGTTTTCAGACTCCATCTCCGGCCGGGCCGCGCGCCCCTCGCCCTCCTGGGCGGGGGTCTCGCAGCTGGTAGGAGGGCGCGTGGGGCAGCCGGGGCTGCGGGAAGGCGGAGAGGGTCTGCAGAAACAGGCAGGGGTGGGCGTCGTCACGGTGGAGTCCAAGCCGGCGAAGAGAGACGAGGAGCTGGGCCGCCGCTCTGCGCCCTGAGACTGGGGTCTCCTGTTAAGGGGAGATCAGGCCCCAGGACGGGGACAGTGAGATCATCCAGCCCGAGGAGCCGGCAGGACCTACCCCAGCCGCCAGGCACAGTGGTTTCCCTTTTGTTTGCTCCCCGGTGGGCGCCAGCACTGGGCTAGGAACGCGTGGTTTCTTCGGTGCTCCACGTTACACACACTTGACATGGATTAACCCTACCTGCCAGTGGAGAAACTGAGGCACGGGGGCGTTAAGTGACTCAGCAGGGCTAGGGTCAGACCTAGGCCGTCTGAGCCAGGATCCGCCCAGGCTGGAGGGCGTGCCCTGCTCTTCCCTGCTCCTGGAAGTGGAGCTGTCTGGGGGTGCTATGTGCAGAGGACCCCATCGGTGCAGGCAGAGTGGTTTCTGAGCCTTTCTTTCTACTGCTCTACCTGAAGGTTGGGGCACCGAGCTTGCTCGATGTCAGCAGGGCCTCGTGGGCTTCTGTGGCCTGGGAAGGGAGGGTCTCAGGCTCCTGTGAACCCATCCTGGAGGGAGGACTTCAGCCCTGTAGAAGCAGGGAGAATTCTTTGTTTCTCCTGTATCAGGCCCTTCTTTATCACCCAAGGCACCGGGGTGGGGCGGGGGGGATCGGTGTGGGGAACTCTGGTGGTGGAGTTGCTGAAGATTCTTGCCAGAATTCAGAAAGAGAAAGTCACTGAGGCTTGGGCCACCTCACTGGGTGGTTGTGAGAACACCAGGTTAAAGTAGCCGAAAGGCCACTGCCGGAGAGGGGGCACTGGGTACACACCCCAGGAGATCATGTGTTTTATCAAGCCCACCTGACAACTAGAGGCCCGAGGGCTCTGGCCAGAGCTGGAGTTGTGGTCATTGCAGAGAATGAGCGTGAGGACAACGGGGAGTAGGGGGCCTGTAGCCCTGGCGTGGCGCCCATGTCATGGGGCAAAGCTGGCTGTGTCCTAGGCCCCCCCACAACCACCCCAGTGCTGGGCCTGCCTTCCGAGGCCACTGCCGATGTACGGGGAAGCCCCTTGGATTGTCGAGGCAGCCCTGGCATCCGCCACTCTCTGGGGTGGTCTTCCTTCCAAGGCCTGGGGCAGCAGTGTTGGGGGTCCCAGAGCAGGTGGGGAGATAGTTCCTTCTCTACCTTTTCTGGTGACTTTCTGGTACTGCTAGTGGTAAGCAGCTGGAAGGACCAGCAGGTGGCACTGAGCTCATGCGGGTGGTGACTAGGACCCTGGCTAGGGGACAGCAAGGGCTCAGGATGAGCCGGGATGCTGGACCCTGCTGCCCGCTGCTGGGGAACATTCTTCACCATCCGCATCTCAGGGCTTCACCCGTCCATGCTCTGCTTGTCACCTGCTGGACTGCTCTGGGTGAGGTGCTGTGACCTCCCTGTGGCCGATGCTGGTGGCCTGGCTGGTTGTTCACCCACCTGCCCTTTTAGCGCCTGTTTCTGGGCTCCTGGGTGCCCACTGCCCCCGCCCCCAGTCCTGGATGCTCTGTGCTGTCTCCTTTCCCAGCCGCTGTGGGCCGGTGCCTGGCCTGGGCCACCTCACTGAGTCTCGTGGCTCCACCAGCCACCCAGGGCTGCCCTTCCGAGTCTCGGCCTCCACGACTGCAGCTGCCACCCGCCACTCCGTGTGGACAGCTCCTGTGTTCACACACAGTGCATCCCAAACTGATCTCCTGTGTCCTGGCTCCAAAATACACTTGCCCACAGCCCCCCCATCTCCTCAGAGCAGTGCCGTCCTTCTGGGGTCTTGGCGTAGACTCCTCCCTTGTCCCCGTCCTCCGTCCATCAGAAAGGCCCTGGCCCTGCAGCCCCTCCCTTCCCCCATCCCGGGAATGG
Source organism: Symphalangus syndactylus (assembly GCF_028878055.3). Lineage (NCBI taxonomy): Eukaryota > Metazoa > Chordata > Mammalia > Primates > Hylobatidae > Symphalangus > Symphalangus syndactylus. Next base: position 15,984,493 of record NC_072436.2, on the reverse strand, counting down.
CAGCCAGAGTGGTCCTTTCCAACACCAGTGCTGCTTTCCACAAAAAACCTAGAGAGGACTCCCAGTTTCCTGCCACGGAGACACGGAGAGCTGATCAGGCCCTGGGCCCTCAGCGTCTGGCCCACCCCTCACTCCAGCCTGCAGACCACGCTGGCGCAGCCCAGCTCTGCGCTCCCAGGACACCAGCACCTCCTGCAGGATCATGAGCACCAGGGCAAGACCGGCGAAGTTGACCCAGCACCCAGAACGGAGTTGGCACGAGGAAGGCCCTACTGGTGGCACTTCCTCAGGCCAGCCCACCTGGGGAGCAGCCACCTCCAGCCTCCAGACCCAACCCGGGCTCTGCCTTCCCTGCCTCCCCACGAGGAGAGCAGAGCCATGGCCCTCTGCTGGGGATGGGAGTGCAAGATTAGGCCGGACTCGACGAGGCCTTTCTCCACTCTCTCTCCCTGGAGCCCCAGCAGCAGGGCCTGCTCCCGCGTCTGCGACCACTCACGCTGCAGGAGGCTCCCTGCACAGACCTTGCACAGAGCCCTGGCGCCCCCTAGTGGAGCTGCCCACACATCTGCTTCAGATGCCACCCGAAGCACTACCTTGTCCCCTGCCCTGGGAGAGGCCCAAGCACAGAGGGCATCTCCAGCCAGAAGTCACAGCCACTGTCACCAGAATGGTCACCACCCTGGGGGGTTCCGGGGGGAGGGTGGGGCCTGGCGCTGACACCCCCCTCCCCTCTAGGAGCTGGTGAGCAGGCTGCTGCAACTGCACTTCAAGGATGACAAGACCAAAGGTGCGGGTGGGAGGTGGGTCCCCATATCTGGCCTCTGGGACCCTTTCCCACAACTCTGCAGGGCCAAGGCCTCAGGAGGGCAGGGGTACGTCTGGAGCACCCGGCCAGAGCGGTGGGTGAGGGTCCCACATAACCTCCCCCTGCCTTGCAGTGAGCGGGGATGCGCTGCAGCTTGTGGTGGAGTTGCTGAAGGTCTTCGTTGTGGGTGAGCCCAGGGCCCATGCTCCCTCCGGGCACAGCATCCGGAATTCCTTTTGCGTTTTTCCAGCGGGAAAACGAAGACATGTTTTCCCGTTTCCCACAAGGGCCTAAACTTGGGTCTCCTGAGCCTGTTTGTCAGGTGCTGTGGCCTGGTTCTGGGGGCTGCCCGTGGGTGTGGGCAGGGGCACCGGCCCAGGTTGAGGCCCTCACTGGGCTCGGGTTTAAGATCCCCCCAGCATCCCCCACCTCTCGCGTTTCTCACCGCAGAAGCAGCAGTCCGCGGGGTGCGGCAGGCCCAGGCAGAAGACGCGCTCCGTGTGGACGTGGACCAGCTGGAGAAGGTGCTTCCGCAGCTGGTGCGTGAGCGTGGGTCGGGGCGCAAGTGAGGGTGCCCGGCTAGCTGGCCCTAAGTGCTTCTCTCCCCAACAGCTCCTGGACTTCTAGGGATCTCAGCCATGGCTGAGGCCACCCCCAGAGGAGCCCCTGGTCCACAGAAGCAGGCCTTGTGTTTCCAGCGGCCTCTGGTAACAGGCAGGGAAGGACCTGAGGGATTTGGAGTTGATTCAAACAAGATCCCTGGGAGTCTCCAGCCTGTGCAGAAGGGGCAGGACTGCAGTGCACTGCCGCCCTTGGAGTGTCCAGTGGGGACACTGGTGTGGCAAGGGGCAGCACCTAGGGAGTCCCTGCCTCCCCTCCCTGGGGCAATAGTGTGCGTGCCACCCGGGGTCCTACAGGCAGGTGCTGGGAAAGGCCCGGCCAGCAGGTAGCCTGTGTGTTTGACAAACAGCAGCTGGCAGCGCTGCCTCCTGCCCACATTCCTGCCACCCAACATCAAAGCTGGCGTGTGACCTTTCCAGCCATGCGATATTCCCCTTGGAAGATGCTTCCCCAGGCTATAAATTTGTTCTCACAAAGCAACATCAATAAATCAAAACTGTCTCTCCCAGCTTGGCCTTCTTGCCATTAATCACCAAAGTCAAACTGCTTCAAAGCCGCACTCCCCGTGTGCGCCCTTCCACTCCTGGTAAGAAAGCAAAACGCCAGGAGGACGCGCTAACAAACAGCATGTGTGCGAGTGCCTCGGCCCCGCCCCCAGGCGCTGTGGAACCCGGACCGTGTACATGTGGCCGCCTGCCTGGAAAATGTTACTCCTACCCCAGGGGTTGGGGCAGCCACGGGGGCTGCCACCAGTGGGCAGTGGCTTCCAGGAATGTTCCTGTGGCTGCAGGCAGTGGCCACAGGCAGGACCAGGATGCACAGGGTGAGAGGGACGCTGGCCCAAGGGCCTCCCCCTTTTCTCTGACACCGGTCCCAAGCAGTGCCATGGAGGTGCAGGTCGGCCCCCCTCAGGCCACACCCCCTGCCCACCCTTGGAGACACGGGGCTGTGGGGCCTGTCTGGATGCCCCGCCCAGGTCTGGCTGCCCTCTGACTCAGGGGCCTCTGGCATAAGCTCCACTTGTGCCAATGCTTGGGAAGCGGGCAGGGTCTTGGGCCACTTCCCCTCCAGCCCACCTCACTTTCTTGTCAGAGTCCAGGACTGGAAGCACCCCAGGGGCTCTCAGCTGAGCACCATCCTGGGGCCCCACGCAGGGAGGGGAAGGGGTAGGGAGTCAGGCCCCAGGGTGGGAAGCACAAGAGCTGCCCTGTGGGAACCATCAGAGGCGACCCAGCCTCTCTCCTGCCCTGGTGCCCGAAGACAACTTTGAGGCAAGCCTCTTCATCCTTGATTTAGCCCCACTGGCCCCGGGTAGGCAGGGCTGCTGGGACCCACCCCTTCCCCACCCTGCCCACCTCAGTAGGTCAGTCTGAAAGCCCTGGGAGCCTGTGGAAGTCATCAGACTTGCTGGGGAGGCTGGCTGCAGGGTGGACCAGGGCCAGAACCCAGCACTATAGCTGCTCGGGGGCAGCGGGAGGCCTGAGGCCAGGCCCTGCCCTGCGGATGTGGGGTGACCTACTAGCTCCTCCCCCAGCTCCTGGCCCAGGACTTGGCTCCTGGGTTGCAGGTAATTTCCCCCAAAAGACTTTCCTCCAGCACTTCTGTTCTCCTTGGAGGAGGGGTAAATAACTTTTAGGTAAAAATGAAGAGGAGACCCACACGGGTTCAGGATGCACACCACGGTCCACCAGGCTCCTCAGGGGCCCACACCATGGTCCACCAGGCTCTCAGGCCTGGACACTGCGGTCCAACTGAGCCAGGGCAGAGGATGGGGGCCCTTTTCTGGAGGAAGCACGACAGGAAGGCGTTGAGGGACGCACACGTCTTTATTCCTGCTGGCAGGGGAGGTGGTCCTGTGGCTGGCAGAGTGGGCACCTCGGGCTGGCGGCTCTCACCTCTTGCTGGCTGTAGCTCAGACACACCAGGGTGACCACAGGTCCTGGGCTCTCACCACCCGGCCACCCGTCCACCAGCCCGGCTGAAGCACTCGGCCCTGCCGGCCACAGCACCTAGCCCCCCAGCCCACTGGCCCTGCCACAGCACCCAGCCCCCCGCCCTCCACCCGGCCACAGCACCCCACCTTCCACCCAGCCGCAGTACCCGGCAGCTTCAGCCACTTGGGCACCTTGCCCAGGCTCCTCTTCACGGGCTGGGCCGTCCCTGGGATGGGCTCAGGGGGGACCAGCGCCCCCTCCTCAGCAGCTGGCTCAGACTCAGGTGCAGGGTCAGGGGCTGGCAATGGGGAAGGGGACCCGGCGGCCCTGGACATACACCTGTGGAGAGGCAAAGACACAGAGTGGTGAGTGCTGCCACGGGAGGTGCCCCCAGACCCACCGGCACTCACCTGGCCACCAGCACGTCGGCCGCAGATGGGGAGATGGCATGCTCCAGCAGACCAGGCTCCAGGTAGACACCTGCAGGGAGGCCCAAGCTCACCCTGAGCCTCTGAGGAGGGGCCCACTCACCATCCACCCAGCATCTGCCCATCAGCACTCGGCTCTGGGAGCGGGGTGGCCAGCAGGTGGCTGTCCCAGCCCTCTCTCGGGGAGGTGGTTACTGGGGGCCACAGATCTCCCTCTCAGACCCAAAGAAGGCCCCAGACTGAACGCCCTCCGGGGCAGCTGGCTCTGAGGTCCAGGGACAGGCTGGCCAGACTCCAACACCAGCCCCAACCACCGACACTCACCTGCCGGCTCCTCGGCTCCGAAGTGCACCAGAGCGGCCGGGAAGAGGTTCGCCTGCAGGGAGGGCGGAGGGCTCAGCGGCCAGGTGGGCACCGTGGGCAGAGCACCCCCCTGCTGTGGAGGCAGCCACACCCCAGGGCCAGGCCCCAGCTCCACCCTCAGGCAGGCTCTGCCTGCCCGGCCCTATGAGCCCCTCATCGCCCAGCTTCCTGTCTGACACCAACCCTACCCCTGCAAGCAAGGCCAGGGCGTCCTGGGACCAGCGCCCTCCATGGGACCACCCCAAGCCCCAAGCCAGTTGAAGGCTGGGGCCTCAAGGGTCCTCAAGCCATGCAGCATCACAGTCCTCCCTCCTCTGGCCTCTGTACCCGAGGAAGGTGGGGCCAGGCGTGGCAGGTCCTGGCGGATGCGCCGGGACCACTGTGGAGGGGTGCAGCTGCCAGGCTGGGGTATCCCCCTCCCGGCTCCAGATTCCCCCTCCTGGCTCCAGGCTGCTCAGGGCCACAGGCTGGGGGTGGGGGTGGGGCTGGGGGATGTTAAAAGATTAATAAGAGGAAGCTTCAAAGGCCAGGCCCAGGAACGCTGAAACCTCAGCCTCCAGCCGGGGGCCCAGGGACACAAACAAGGGCCGTGAATGCTTTGAAAACCCAATTGTGCCGCCTGGGATCAAAGCCTTGTGAGGAGAGAAGGGCCTGTGGGGTGGGCAGGGGCTGCCCGAGTGGCCCTGGAGAGGCGCCGGAAGCTCTGGAGCCAGGAAGGGGGCACGGGGAGGACAGCGGCAGGAGCCGCTGTGGTCTCGGCCTCTCACAGATGGAGAGCACGCTCCGCCACCACCGGGCCTCCGAGATTGACAGCCAGGCTGCGGCTGCTCACAGAAGCCCGGGGGACACTGCCCAGAGGCTGCTGTGGGCACAGGAGGCCTGGCCAGCCCCATCTGCATCCCACCTGCTGCCGGGCAAGGGGGCTCCCTCAGAAGCCACCGACGCAGAGAGGCCCCTGGTTTTCATCACAGCCCCCGCAGGCCAGGACCCTCAACCAGCACTGCCCCACGGGACGCGCAGAAAGGGGCAGGCACGATTCGGGAAAGCCAGGAGAGAGAAGTAGGCTTGGCAGCCGGGCCTGGGGCACCTGGGCTCTGTCTGCGCCTCTGTGCAGGGAGCACTGAGCCAGGCAGCCTACCCGGCCTGTCTCCACGTGCTTGTGCCCAGCCTTGACTCGGGAGGGGTCCCCACTGCTCGGACGAGGGGATGGTGGAGAGGGGGGTCGGCAGACTGGGTGGCATGGAGGCTGACCGGTGCTTGGAGAGGCTCGGCCTCTGGATGCACCCCAAAAAAGGAGCCTCCCAGAGTCCACGTCGCCTCCATCTCCCACCGCGGGAAAGGGTGTTCTCTGCCCGGGTTCCCAGGCACCATTTCAGCAAGGGACCCAGGGTGAATGGAGCCACCCCGATCACCAAGCTGGGGCTAGAAAGGGAAGGTAGGTCACACCATCCCCCCAGCCAGAGCAGGGCCCGGGAAGGGCCTTTGAGGGAGGCGCAGGCTGAGGGGCCTCTCCCCACGAGCACTGTCCCAGAAGGTCTCAGGCTGCCCCTGCCTGGCTCCCTCAGTTGACAGGGAGAAGTGGGGGTGCCCGCCCTGCCCTGACACAGCCTGAAGGCCTGGAGCCAGTCCCTCCCTGGCTGCTGCCCAGGACACTGGGGCCCCAAATCCAGCCGCCTCTCTGCTGCCAACCCCTTGCCCCACTCAGTGTTGCCAGGAAGAGCTTCCGAAAGGAGGCGCACGCCAAGCCCCACAGGACAGCGACTCTGCAGGGGCTGCACACACAGCCCAGTGCCCGGCCACCCCTCCAACCAGAACGGCACCACCCTCCGGGGAACTAAGCCAAGAGAGGAGCCCTTGCAGCCCAAGACGCCCAGGAGGGAGGCGGCACCACAGCGCCCGGGAGGGAGGCGCCACCACAGCGCCCGGGAGGGAGGCGCCACCACAGCGCCCGGGAAGAAGGCGGCACCACAGTGCCTGGGCAGGGAGATGGCACCACAGTGCCCGGGAGGGAGGCAGCATCATGGTGTCTGGGAGGGAGGTGGCACCACAGTGCCCAGGAGGGAGAAGGCACCATGGTGCCTGGGCAGGGAGAGATGGGGCGTCCACCCACAGAGTGGGAGTGGGGGCCGCAGGAGCCATCCCACCTTCTGCAAGACCATTTGTCAAGGAGGAACATTTCAGAGGGTCCAGGTGGGGTAGGGCCTGGTGGGTGGAAGGAAGGGGGCCTGTCAGTCCCAGAGAGGCCCCAGCAGTGGGCGACATGGCAGTGCAGGACGGGGCTGTCCTGGGTGGAAAGGAAGGAGGACAGAACTGACTAGGGGCGGGTGCCCAGCAGGCACTCAGGCCAGAAGTGCCAGTCACGCCCTGCCAGGTGAGTGGCTTGGGGAGTGGGGAACCAGGCGGCAAGGGTGGCCTGTGTCCTGGCAGAGGGTCCCCGGAGGCAACCTGAGAGCTCCAACAAACGGAGGGTTTTAGGAGCCAGGCTTGCCCCCCCAAAGCCAATGGAAGGAAGCCCAAACAGCAGGGCCTTTGAAGAGATAAGTGAGGTGACCGTGACATCAAAGGTGGGCCTAGCCCAGGGTGACCTTCCTTATGACATGAGGACGTGGACTGCACACAGAGGTGACCGTGCGAGGACACCAGGGCAGTGCCAGCCCCGATGCCCAGGACCAGGAAGCAGGTTTCAGGCAGGGGTGGGGAGCTTTCTTCCCCACAGTGGTGCCCCCACACTGCTCACAATTTCCTGTCCTCACTCCTGGCCGCCTCCTCCCAGCCCTCCCAGAAAACCTGCGCTCTCCTGGGCCAGGGCCACAGACGGCTGCCGGGCTACCCGAGCCCCCACACCCACGCACGCTGTCCCTCTAGGAAGCAGGGGGCCAGCCCCTCCAGGCAGCAGGCAGCCGGAGCAGGGCTCTGCCAGAGACATGAAAGCTGGTGCTTCTGCGTCTACTGCCTGCTTGCCTGCCAGGGAGGCAGGCTTCCTTCTCTCAGCCCCGCCAGATCTCTGACGGCAGGCACATCACCGGGGACACCACCCTGAGAGGCCCCGAGGCTAGAGCCGAGCTGACGGAGGGCAGGAGACAGTGGCTGGTGGGGAAGCCAAGCATCCCCAGAAACGGGGCAGCAGCACCCAGTGCTCTCAGGGGCCTCCCAGCGGGAGGGTGGGCTGCAGGCCTGGGCACTGGTCCTCCTCCATCCCAAGGCATCTTCCAAATTCAATGTTTATCAACTGGCTGGCCAGCAAGGGAGGGGATGGAGACGGAGGAAGGAGGCCCGGAGCTGGCCCGGCAGCTCAGGGGCTGAGAGGGGACTGTCTCACCCTGCCCTGCCTCCGCTGCAGGGGATCCCGCTCAGTCCTGCTCCTAGTCACCCCTGGCAGCTGCCAGCCTTCTTGCCCCATCTCAGCAAGTGGCTGAGGCCCCAGGCAGCCAGCAAGCTTCTCACCCCCAACCCAGGCCTCTGCAGAGGCCTGTGGCCACTTAAAAAAAAAAACCCGCCTCTGTTGCTAATTAAAATATCTGAAGAGGCTTTGAAGAGGAAACCATTAGGCCAGAGAGCTTCGGAAGGCCCCAGGCAGCTCTCCCACAGGCCAAGGACAGGACATTCATTGCTCCTGGCTCTGGAGGGCGGCCCAGCAGGGCTGGGGACCCGGCACCTTCACCCTGGCCCCACCCTCAGGAGCCCTCAGGGAGGCGGCAGGGACCCACAGAAGCAGCGGACAGCTATGGGCACCGGGGCATTCCTAGCAGGGGCCAGGGGGCCAGGGGGCCAGAGGGAGAGGCCGGGCAGGGGGAAGGGGCAGGAACACGGGCTTGGCAGCTGAAGCCCAAGGCGGCCGCCTCCAGCTGAGGGCCTGGTCCCTCTGGGGCCCCCCGAGCCCTGCTCCGAGGCCTGCCGGGCCCTTCCTCACCCAGACCCCTGGGCAGGGACTGGTGCCACCTTGGCCCCAGCACAGCAGCCCAGGGGGGCCGAGACCTCCAAGCGGCCTGAGTTCAGGCAGGCTGCCTAGCAGCAGGCCCTTTCCCACCCGCGGCCAGGCAGGAAGCAGAGGAGGCTGGAAAGCCCCGTCAGAAACAACTTCAGAGGCGCACGGCCCCCTCTGAACCCACCAGCTCTCAAAAGCTTTATTATCCCGCCCCAGCGCCTGCCAGGCCACTCCTTCCTGACCGCAGGCCTCACCCTCTCGTCCTGCCCTCCCTGGAGGGCCCCGCCCCACAGCACCCCAGGGAGGCCTTCAGGTACCTGAAAGAGGGTCCGCGTGTGGTCATCCAGAACTGTTTTTGGAGGGGTGATGACTGAGGAGAGAAGGTGATGACTGTGTTAGGAAGCACTGTGGTCCTCGCCCATGCTCCCGAAAGAAGACAGGCCTGAAGATGGGGGTGACGCCTCAAGTGGGGCAGAAGAGCCCCTCACAAGCATGCCTTATGCCCACACTCCTGCTGCAGAAACCCCAGCTGAGGGCTCGGAAGGGCCGGTGCAGGGCAGGCCCACCTGCAGGGGACACCACCCGTGCAGCCCGGCTCCCCTTGCGGTGGGCAGCCTAACCCTCTGCCACCTAGATGCCCTCCAAGGGAGGCCAGCCGCTCCCTGTCCACCCGCCCTTCCCACAGCCCTCGGGCAGGAGTGGCCTGAGCCCCAGGGGTGAGGACCAGGCTGGGGTGCAGCAAGGCTCCAGAGGGGAGCGGGGCGCTGAGACAGAAGGCAGGAAGCCTGGCTCCCACCGCCCGGCTCGGGGAGAAGGGCCCTCCTAGGTCTCCACACAGACACCATGGGCTGCAGGAGGCAGCTGGGCGGGAGGCCACAGATGGCTGCTCCTGTGGAGAAGCTGCCACGAGCCCCAGCTGGGAGGGGCGGTGTGCCCACAGCACCAAGGCCCCGAGCACTGGAGGCAGGAGTGGGCTCAGGAGAAAAAACGTACACAGGTAAAACGACAGCTCAGGGTTCCCCAAGTGGCGCCTCACGAAGTCTCGCAAGTTCCCCACTGCAGAAGAGAAAAAGAGCATACAGACAGCTCTTCCACCACGCCAGCCCCAGGCTGCCCCAGCACCACTGCTCCCACCCTCCTGGGCCTTTCCCCGAGAGGTGGGAATTCAGCCCTGTTCCTCCCACAGCACCCCAGGTGCTGGGCGTGGCTGGGCCACCGTGCGGGCCACACTTCAGACCCCCGCCCTGCTGGAGAGCACTCCCACTGCCACCTGCTGCCCCGCTGCCCCACCCCCGCCCCAGCCTGAGCACCTCCCTTTCCCTGGGGGAGGCCCCTGCGACCTTGGGCTGCTGCCGCCCAGCTGTCTGGGGTACAGGTCACAAGCCCCTGAATGTCACAGCACCACTACCCTCCTCCCGGGGTATGGTGCCTTCCTCTGGATGCCCCTCTGCCCCACCCATGCCCAGTAGGTGGGCGACGTGAGCACTCAGGACCACGGGCTCCCTGAGCTGGGGCCAGGCACCTGGAGCGAGCGCCCAGCCTGCCTGACACTCTGCGAACTGGGACGCCTCTGCACCCCCAAGGGGACCCCAGCACCCGCACCCAGCCAGTGCCCTGGAGCCCGCAGGCCAGGCAGCTACAGTCCTGTGGCCTGGAAGGAAGGAGCCGGGAGAGGCTCCGTGGGTCCCCGCCCCCCATCCCCGGACACCCCGCTGCGCTGCCTACCTGTCTCGCTGGGGCGGAAGAAACCCTGTAGGACGTAGCGGTCAGGAAACAGCACCCTCAGAGCCACCTAGGCCAGACAAGTGGAGGGGTTGGAGAGACGGCCGGAACTGCACCAGGGACCAGGTCATGGCCTCCCCACTTGGCCCACGCTGGGCCATGGACACCAGGGCTGGGGCAGGCAGAAGCAGCCACCCCCAGTCAGGTCCTGGGCCTCGACTCTCCCGTGGCAGGCTGGACACGGAGACAGCCAAGTGCCGTGCGTGTGCACAGCAGCCTGCGTTCTAAAACCACATTGACCTGTGTTCAAATGTGCTGTATTTTTTTTTTTTTTTTTGAGACAGAGTCTCACTCTGTCACCCGGGCTGGAGAGCAGTGGCGCGATCTTGGCTCACTGCAGGCTCCACCTCCCGGGTTCACGCCATTCTCCTGCCTCAGCCTCCTGAGTAGCTGAGACTACAGGCGTGTGCCACCTCCCCCGACTGATTTTTTGTATTTTTAGTAGAGACGGGGTTTCACCGTGTTAGCCAGGATGGTCTCGATCTCCTGACCTCGTGATCCGCCCGCCTCGGCCTCCCAAAGTGCTGGGATTACAGGCGTGAGCCACTACACCTGGCTCAAATGTGCTGTTTAAAGTTTCATTCAGCCAGGTGCGGTGGCTCATGCCTGTAATCCCAGCACTTTGGGAGGCCGAGGCAGGCAGATCACCTGAGGTCAGGAGTTCGAGACCAGCCTGGCCAACATGGTGAAACCCCATCTCTAGTAAAAAAAAAAAAAAAACATAAAAATTAGCTGAGCTAGTGGTAGCGGGCACCTGAAATCCCAGCTACTTGGGAGGCTGAGGCAGGAGAACCGCTTGAACCCGGGAGGCGGAGGTTGCAGTGAGGTGAGATCACACCACCACACTCCAGCCTGGGCAACAGCAAGGCTCCATCTCAAAAAAATAAAAAATTAAAATTAATTAATTAATTAATTAAAAAAAAAAGGCCAGGCACGGTGGCTCACGCCTGTAATCCCAGCACTTTGAGAAGCCAAGGCAGGCAGATCACGAGGTCAGGAAATCGAGACCATCCTGGCTAACACAGTGAAACCCCGTCTCTACTAAAAAATACAAAAACAAAATTAGCCGGGCGCGGCGGGCCCCTGTAGTCCGCAGACCTTTGGGTAGCGCTCCAGCTTCTCCTTTATCTGCGCCTCCCTGAAGGCCTTGGTCACCAAGGGGGCTTCTTCCAGGCGCTTCCTGTGGTGAGGAGGAGAAGGAACAGGGCTTCTGGTCAGAATGGGGGCCCCGGCAACAGGTCCCGGGCTCCTCACCTGCACCCGCCAGGGTGGGAGTGGGCTGCTCTCCCCACACAAGGCAGGAAGGTCTGGACGCCCCTCCCTGGGCCCCAACCCTCTGAGGTTCTGTTAAGGGCAGCCTGTCAGGGACCTGGGCCAGGAGCCGGTGCTGGCACCCAGGGACGGTGGGCAGCACAATCACCCGATGGGGCAAACCCTGGGCAAAGATGCCGGGAGGCACCGAGGGGGCACCCACCGCTCACTCTTGAGCTGGGCCAAGCGTCTTCTCACGTCGTCCACCGTCAGCTCAAAGAACTCATCAGGCAGCTCTGCTGGCCAGGCCTGCAGCCGCTCCTCCAGGTCGGGGTGGCACACCACCGGCTCCCGGTCCACCGGCTCCCAGTCCACAGGCTCCCGGTCCATGGGCTGGAGGCAAAGGGCGCGGCTGACGGCGGGTGTCACGGGCTGGGCCCTCCGCACCCCGGGTTGTCGGTGCCCCCAGCCGAGGTGGTCACACGGACTTGGGAGCTGGGCCCACTCCCTCCCTGGCCCCGGCCAGCGCAGGGCCAAGGCCAGGTCCTGGAGGCAGGGCTGGGCACAGCAGCTGGGGGCCCCCACCCCACTCAGGGCCCTGTCCAGGGCTGGAGACCTCCCCTCCCAGTCAGTGCACCAGACCTGACGCTAAGCCCCTGCTCCCCACCCAGCAGGGGCACATGGCCCCTGGAGTCTGGCTCAGGCCACGTCAGGGTCTCCATGGGGGGCAGGGGTGGCGACAGCCGCCAAATTAGAGCGTTGGCAAAAACCCCAGTCCAGCTGCCCCCGCTGCCCCCACTGCCCCCACTGCCCTCTTGGCCACAGCTCCATGGCCAGGCTGACTCCATGCACGCCTGCCCCCAGGGAACAAGCCGGCCCCTCCCTCTGCCCACCCTGGGATGCGGAAGGGACAGCGTCACCCCTAATTGGCATCAACAGCAATGAAACTGACAAAGCTGGGCCGTGTAGCTTGCGGAGCCCTGGGCAGTGATTTCAATGCATTCAGCCCAGTGCTGGAGTGCGTGGGACACCTCAGCACTGCGCCGACCCACACTCGGCCCTGTCCCCCTCACACAACAGCTGAGAGCTGTCAGGAGTGGGGGTGGCCTGGAGCTGGCTCTGGGCTCCCACCCCTACCTCCCACTCTCAACACCTGGGGATGGCTTGGCAGGCCCAGGGAACAATCCTCCTGGTCCCGTCTCATCTCCCCTGCAGTCTCCCACGCAGCCACGGGCCGCTGCCTCCTGCCCTGCACAGCATTCCAGCACCCCCACCATGCCCACACTGGGTGACTGCCAGGGTGCGCCTGCCAGAGGTACACCTGTCCCAGGTGTCTCCAGGGCTGCCCTCCAGACACACCTGAGACCTTGACTACTGTGGGCGACAGGGCCCTGCAGACACCCAGCATGTGGCTCCATCATGACTTGTCACGGGAGCCTGGCGGGAGCTCCATTGGCCTCAGCAGCGTTGTGGCAGGGCAGCCAGCAAGGGCTGACCACGACCCAGCAGTGGGGCCCACAGGTGGCTGACCAAGGCCCCTGGGGGCTCCCTTCCAAAGCCACAACCATCCTGCAGCCACTGAGAGCAGCCTGTGCCAGAGCTTTTTATAACAAGATGCCAGGCGCCAAGCGGCCCCCCACAGCCCCAGCGCCTGCATTCCAGAGGGCTGCGAGCACGCCTGGGTTCCTAGGGGAGAGACCCTGGGCCAGGAGCCACCATGTCCATGAGCAGCCAGGCCAGCCTGTGGCAGGTTGGCATCCTCTGCAGCCTGGTCCAGAGCCTCCCTGGAGGAGCCCCCAGAAGCCACGCTGTCTCCCCAAGCAGGCAGAGCACCCCTGATGGGCTCGCACTGAGCCTGACCACCAGACGGGGCCCTGCCCCTAGGACACGACGTGCTCAGACGGCCATGTCCAGGGCACAGGCTGGGGGTCACTGGGGGAAACGTGGGCTGCTGGCACGTCCGCATACTGGACAGTGCCAAGGACCCCCAGGCCCACAGCCCACACCAGGGCGCCTCCAGGATGGGAGCCATAGGGGACCGGACCATCAGCGTCACACTGCTAAGGGGCTGTTGAATTTCATTTGGAAAACGAAACAGATAAAATCTAATTCCTGTGGATCCACCCTAGATTCCTACCCGTCATCCCAAGGGCCTGGTTCAGGAAGCCTGTCTATCAGATAGACCCAGGGTCCCACACAGGGCCGGGGTAGCAGGGGAGAGCGGCCTCTACGGAAACCTCCCACACCCGCCCTTCACCTGGGCAGAGAGGCCTCGATCTGGAGCAGCCTTGCTGAAGCCTGGGGTCAGGCTGGATATGCAGCTACCAGAAGGGCCCAGGCCACCTGAGTCTCCCCCGAGAACAGATGGCGTCTGCAGCAGAGATGCTGGGAAATGTCACTTGGCCACCAAATGACAAGAGGGAGATGCCAGGGGACCCTGTGTGTGGAGAAACTTCAAACACCCATCAGCTCAGCTCTGAGCCTTCCCCAGGAGAGAGCCTTTCCGTCCCACAGAGAAGAGGGACCAGGAAGGGGGAGCCGCAGCGGCAGGGCCTGGGGTCTCAGGGCTGCCCCAGCCACACCCAGCCCTGTTGACTGGCAAGCTCTGCCCAGCAGTCTGGCCCACATTTGTGGCATCAGCGCCACTCCCATGCCAGGTGGCTTCACAGAGATGCCTTTGGATGGAGAACAGAGGTTGAGGGATGAGACATCCTGAGAGAAAAAAGCGACAGCGAGGGCCCTGCAGGGGAGTCAAGCCCTGGCCCCCTGGGGGATTCCCGTCCCCCCAGCCCAGCCTCCTCGCTGGTGCCTGGAGAAATGAAAGGGGCTGCCTCTGCAGGCCAAAAATGACGTCAACCTGGGGTGAGGCGTCCTGGAGCCTCCAACACAGGAAGGAGGAGCAGGACGCAAGGAGAGAGACAAGCACCCTCCTTTCTCTTTCCCCACAATTTCTTATTTTGAAATATTTCATTCCACAGAAAGATTGGCAGACACAACAGTGAACACCCCTCACGCAGATGTGATCATTCGGCTGCATTCACTTTCCTTCCGCTCTGGGGCAAACATGCACGCACACATGTGCATACACAGACATGCATATACACACACCTGCATGCACCCAAGCACACGTGCCCATGCAAGGACATGCACACACACCCAAGCACGCACGTGCACACACAAGGACATGCACACACACCAAGCACGCATGTGCACACAAAAGAAAACCACAGACTGTCCCCCAGGAGCACAGGAGCATCTGCTGAGAGAAGGACTCTTGTCCCAGCTGCCAGCATCACACCAGGGCCCACCGCATGGGGTAGGTGGCTCTCACACACCCATGCTGGAAATGTCCCTGCTGTCCCCAAGTATCCGGACAGTCTTCCCACATGTTCGGTCACGCTGAGGCTGGAGCTGTGCCTCGGCCCCTTCCCACGTCCCAGCAGGGGCTATGTCAGCAGGACGCCTCCGTCCGCCATGGTCTGGCCACCAATTCTCTGTGCTGAGTGAGGTTCAGGTTGAAGGTTTCAGGGAGGAGGCAACTGGATGCCGTACCACTGTCCCTACGAACATCCCCACCTGGAAAGCTCCCAAGGGGAGGGAGGGCCAGCGGGGAATGAGGCCCAAACCTCAGCAGTGCGGGGGGCCCCAACCTGGGTCTCAGTCTTGGTGGGGTCCCCCAGGTGTGTGGCCGCCAGGTGTCCCTGGGTGCCTTGCCAAGCCTCAGGAAGCTGCTGGGGTCAGTCTCACTCAGCCAACGGGGCCGAGAGCCAGGAGGAACCTTCCAGAAGCCTGCGTGGGGCTTCCCATCTCAGATGAGGCCTCTCACAAGACCTGCCCACCTGCAGGGCACACAGGCGCGGCAGCAGGAGGAACTGAACCACAGGGCAGCAAGAGCTGGGGGACCACTGCCCCGCAGGCCTCCGAGCCCAAACCCCAGAGCCCAGCTGATGCCCACTTCACGCGGCCTCATGTTTCCGCCACCCCGGCGCCCCACCCCGCCACTGAGCGGAGGCCGTGTTCTGCTCTGCCCAGCAGGCCAGGACTGCCCCAGAAGAACCAGCAATATTTCCGGAGCACTCGGCACCCCCAGGCCTTCTGCTGCTCCCCAAAGCCCGTGCCACCTCGGACACTGCCTGCTGTGACAGAGGCGAGAGCCCCGCGGCTGCCGGGGCATCCAAACGGCCGCTGACCCTCGCCCAGCCGCGGATGGCCTCCCCTGAGCCGATGCAAAGAGGCCCAGACCCCTGGCCCCGGGCAGCAGGTTGCAGGTCCATGGGAGCAGCTGGGCTCTTCCAGACAGGTTCAGGAGACGGAGCCTGGAACCTTCTCTGTGCCACTGATGCCCCCAGACACCAGTGCCTCCACCAGGAGCTCGCCATGCTGAGCCCGGCCTGGTTTCCTCCTCACTGCCTGGGCCAGGCTTCCAAAGGCCCCACACCCCCTTCTTCCCGACCCTGCCCCTCTTGCTGGGCAGAGCCAGAGGTCTCAGAGGACGGGGGCGATGCCAGGGGCACGGCAGGGTCCAGCAGCCGGCGCCGGCGCTCTCACAGGGGCTGTGTGTGCTGAGCTCCCCGGAAGCTCAAAATACGCCACAGGGTGGGGGTGACTATGGCTGCCACATGACACGCAAGGAGGCACAGAGCATGGAGGGTCCAGCCGGCACCATGAGGGAAAGGGGTGCTGGCCTCTCAGGCTCCGAGGGTGGCCGGGCAGCTGTGGAAGACCCGACTCCTCCTGCAGGTGAAGCCCCCGCATGCTTCTGCCCCTTTAGCCCCTTCCTGTCTCTTGCACACCCAGGCCCCCGGTGGACCCCCAGGTCACGGCCTCCAGGAGGGCCGCAAGGACCGGACCACAACGATGCTAACCATTTATCCAGATGCCCTGAAACTGGAAGGGGGCCGGAGAAAGGCCAGAAAGGACGGGCAGGACTGAGGACACGGACGCTGTCGGGGATGCCGGGGGCAGCCCTGCGGGCGCGCAGCCTGAGGACAGACAGTGCTGGGGTATCCCTGTGCGGCTGAGCTGGGAAACCGAGGGGAGGGAGGCTGGGGGCTGCGGGGTGAGGGCGCCAGGGGCATGCACACGGGCCGAGACACTGCCCAGAGGTCTCCTTTTCTTGACAGTAATTTTCCAGGATGTGATGACACACAGAGGAAAAATGTGAACCCATTCGGAGGTGGCCCCAACCTCAGAGTTTCCAGCGTCTCTGAGGGTTTGTGTTTTTCCCTCCCGGCCTCCCTCCCTCCCCCGTCTCGGCCCGGCCTGCCCCGCCGGGGCTCCGGTGAGAGGGAGTGTGGAGTTTCCCCTGGAGGCTCTGAGCTTAAATGAATCACTACGCCAGACACGGGCCAAACCTCCCGAGTTACTCAGCGCCCCGACCACCCTCGGAGGCAGGCGGCGGAGCACGTGGACACCATCAAAGGCCTGGGACGTGCACAGCAGGAGAGGCTGTGCCAGGGCGAGAGGCGGGCCTGGGAGCGGGCGCGGGCTCCGTGGGGAGACCGCTGCAACCGTCGTGGACAGGCGCACACACACGACGCAGGCGGGACTGCCTCTGAAGACACCACAAACCCCATGCCCAAATTTTACATCCAAAGCACAGGGAACACCCTCAGCACAACATCCCTCCTGCACCAAGCAGAGGCATCGGGCCTCGAATCCCACCCAGAGGAGACGGCGCCTCCCCCAGGCTGAGCACCACATCCGCACTGATGCCCATGGCCCAGGCCTGCCAGCGAGCTGCCACATGGCTGGGGAGAGGCCAACAAGGAAGGCCCAAAGCAGAGATGTTTCTGTTTTGAGACAGCGTCTCGCTCTGTTGCCCAGGCTGGAATGCAGCGGTGCAATCTCAGCTCACTGCAGCCTCGATCTCTCAGGCTCAGGCAATCCTCCCGTCTCAGCCTCCCAAGTAGCTGGGGCTACAGGCACATACCACCACGCCCTACTAATTTTTAAATTTCCTTTGTAGAGATGGGATCTCGTTATGTTGCCCAGGCTGGTCTCAAACCCCTAGGCCCAAGTGATCCTCCCAGCTCAGCCTCCCAAAGTGCTGGGATTATAGGTGTGAGCCACTGTACCCAGCCAAGAAAAGTTATTTTAGGCTGGGCGCGGTGGTTCACGCCTGTAATACCAGCACTTTGGGAGGCCAAGGCGAGCAGATCACCTAAGGTCAGGAGTTCAAGAGCAGCCTGGTCAACATGATCAAAACTCCATCTCTACTAAACGGGCACCTGTAATCCCAGGAGGCTATTCAGGAGGCTGAGACACGAAAATCGCTTGAACCCGGGAGGCAGAGGTTGCAGAGAGCAGAGATCGCACCACCACACTCCAGGCTGGGCGACATAGACCCTGTCTCGAAAAAAAAAAGTTATTTTAAAAAGATGAAAACAGGCCGGGTGCGGTGGCTCACGCCTGTAATCCTAACAATTTGGGAGGCCGAAGCAGGCGGATCACCTGAGGTCAGGAGTTTGAGATCAGCCTGAAAAACATGGTAAAACCCCACCTCTATTAAAAATACAAAAATTAGCTGGGCATGGTGGCGGGCACCTCTTAGCTACTCAGGAGGCTGAGGCAGCAGAATCACTTGAACCCGGGAGTTGGAGGTGGCAGTGAGCTGAGATCATGCCACTGCACTCCAGCCTGGGCGACAGAGACTCTGTCTCAAAAAATAAAAATAAAAATAAAAATAGGCTGGGCAGAGGGCTCACACCTGTAATCCTAGCACTTTGGGAGGCCAATGCAAGTGGATCACCTGAGGTCAGGAGTGCGAGACCAGCCTGACCAACATGGCAAAACCCCTTCTCTACAAAAAACACAGAAATTACAGGTGGCGGGCACCTGTAATCAATCCCAGCTACTCGGGAGGCTGAGGCAGGAGAAAGGTGTGAACTCGGGAGGCAGAGCTTGCAGTGAGCCGAGATCGCGCCACTGCACTCCAGCCTGGGCAATAGAGAGAGACTCCGTTTCAAAAAAAAGAAAAGAAAAATAAGAACAGGATTGCTACAGCCTGGGCTGACCATGAGCCTGTCTGGAGTTGGGCACGTTACGGTGCAGTAGGCGTGTGTCACCGTGGATAAAGCACACCAACACCCCTGGAGAGGCAGGAAAAGCGGTTTGGCGAGGGGGCTCATCCACAGGGCAGAGTCTGGAGGCTGCTCCTGGGGGAGCTCAGGAAGGGCTGACGGGGCCCCTGACCTGAGTTCCTGGAACAATCCCAATCAGGGGATCTTGGGCCCAACAGGGAGGGAGTCCAGGCCAGGAGGGGCCAGTGGGGTCTGCGCCCTGCAGCAGCCGACTCACCCAGTACGGAGCCCCACACTCCCGGTTCTCCCCACAGCCCCAGTGGTGAGCATCCACCCCCCACCCCCCGGGGTTCCTCACCGAAACACAAGCGCCTGTCAGTCACCAGGCTTCTAAACAGCCAGGACTCAGCCAGCCACCTGCAAAGTCGCTGACCCATCTGCCAGCCATGCTTGGTGGCCATTTCAATCAAGGCCACAGGCTGCGCCTCTAGGGACAGCCTGGGCCCTGCCTCAGAGCCCAGGGTTGTCCTCAGACACCCATGAGGCATAACCTGGGCCACCCTGGCCACTGACTGGGCTGGCCACAGGGATGGGAGTCTGCACCGCGTTGGATGTGGGGGCTCTTGTCTAGCCTGGTGTCAGGGTCCAGGGGCAGGAGCCCCGGCCCCATACCTACTGGCCAGGGACAACAGCACCTGCCCTGCCAGGCACACGGGGGTCCCAGGCAGGGTGCGTTCACCACACCCAGTGCATGACTCGCTCCAGGCCCAGCCTCCTCCCCGCTGGTTTACCCCCAAAACCCTGGGACAGGCTCCTCCCCGCCCCATGAGTCCCACACGGGCTGTCAGCCACAGAGAGCCGGGTGTGAGCAGGGGTGCTGAGGAAACCCCAGGCCCCGGCTCCAGGAGCAAGGTTCACCCCCGAGGTGGGAGGGGCAGGCAGGGCAGCAGCCACCAGCCCGTGCGGGCAGACCCAGCCTTTGATCAGGAGCGGCCCTCGTGCCAGCTGCCGGGAGGCCAAGTTGCGGGGGGCGTCCCAGCCCAGCACAGGCCTGCAGGGCGGCCTCCTGGCCAGTGGAGGCACTTCAAAGACAGGGCCAGGGGGCACCGGGCAGCCCCAGCCTCTCCCAGCGCCCGGTTCTGATCGCCAGTAAAACTACCTTCTAATAATTAATGCCTGACATCAAAGGCAGGAACCGCCCGGGTCTGTGAACCACCCCGGGCCTCGGCTGAGGACCTGCCTGTATTTTATCCTGTCTCTTTCTTCTGACTCTTTATTTAAATCCAAAAACCACACACAGGCAAAACATTAATGGGAAACTTGGAAACTCTTTTTGCTTACTAAAGTGTACCTTTGAAGTTCCCCAAAAAAGTTCTGTTTTGTTCCCTTCTCCCCTCCCCCCAGCACTGAAAGGGACCCAGCATCGGCATGTGGCCTCGGGCCCTCTGCGTGTGCGGCTGGCAGTGACAGGAGGCACGGGGCGGGCAGGACGTCCTCCATCAATCAGCTGCCCAAGTCCCAGATCAAAGGCCCTCGGCACGCCGTGCAGGCCAGGCACACGCTCCCTCCCCTGGACCCCTCCTGCCAGCCGGGACCCCACCCCAACAGCGCCTCCCGACGGGCGAGCACTGGCGGGCACTGCTCTGGGCTGCGAGCCCCATGCCCCACGCCCCACGCTCTGCAGACAAGACCCACCCTGGGCACGGAGGGAAGGGGCTGAGGCCCACGCCTCTAGAATGGGGGAACGTGACAGCCACTGTGTCCCTCACACTGAGTGGTCCCCACAAGAGCAGGCCTAGAGGGGGTCAGCCCCTGCTCACCCAGAGCACACGGGTTGAGGGGCACGAGCGCTTCATGGGGACTCAGGTGTCACAGTGCAGAGTTTGGCAGAGTTCCCAGAGGGAGGACGAGTGCCAACACCATCATAGTCCTAGAATGGACCCAACGCCCTCACTCCCTACTCCCTTGTCCACTCAACAGGGACAGTCCCAGGACAGCCAGGGGGACAGAAAGCAGAGGGGCTGGACTCTGACGCCGGGCTAGATGGGAGCCCCCACATCCAACGCGGTGCAGACGCCTGGCCTCTGCCCTCCTAGGTGTGTGGCCGGGAAGCAAGAGGGAGGCACGAGGTTGCTTCACTCAGAAGTGACCAGAGGAGGACGAAGTGAACTCCTGACCTCACCTGAGGTCCGGGACACGTAGCGTGAGTGCCCAGGGGATGGCCTAGGCCGGGGTGATGTGCACAGAGCCCTCCTAGCCACTTCTTGTTTTCTATTTTTTTTTTTTTTTTTGAGACGGAGTTTCACTCTGTCGCCCAGGCTGGAGTGCAGTGGCGCGATCTCGGCTTACTGCAACCTCCGACTCCCGGGTTCAAGCAATTCTACTGCCTCAGTCTCCCGAGTAGCTGGGATTACAGGCACCTGCCACCACGCCCGGCTGATTTTTGTATTTTTAGTACAGACAGGGTTTTGCCATGTTGTCCAGGCTGGTCTCAAACTCCTGACCTCAGGTGATCTGCCCTCCTCGGTCTCCCAAAGTGCTGGGATTACAGGTGTGAGCCACCGTGCCCGGCCCAGACACAAATATTTCAAATGTCCACAAGAGATAGAGGCATGGGGGCCTTCCAGGCCCACTAGGTCAGCAGGAGCTCAGGAAGCTCCGACCCAGCCCCTGGGCTGTGGCCGGCAGCTGGCAGCCTGGCCCTCAGGGGACACAGGGGCTGGGAAACAGCCTCCTCCCATCCCTGTCACCAAGAGCTGCACAACAGTCCCCCAGGAGCTGCGTGACAGTCCCCCAGTCTGCCTCTTTTGGCACAAAATCCATAAATGCCACGAACACCCTAGTTCTGTAGGTGAGGAAGCTGAGGAAGTCAGGCTCCAGCAGCCCAGGTGCAGGGCTCTGATGTGGGGTCAGGACAGGGACAAAGGAAAAGTCAGCCACAGGGCCAGGGACCCCACAGACACGAGGTCCCCACGGTGGGGGGAGGCATGAGGGAGAGGGTCAGGCCACAACCACACACAGGCATGCTCGGAGGTCAGCACCTGGCCGCCTGCCTGCATGCACTCCCCGCCAAGGGCCCAGTGCCCCAGTGGTGGGTGGAGTCTGCAGTGAGCAGTGGCCATAACCTTCGGAGAACTTCCAGAACCCAGGAAAGAGGGGCCACTGCCCAGCTCCCTTGTGAGCCAGGTGAAATTTGATTCCCAAACTGGATGAAGACAGAGCAAGGAAAAAAAGTCTGTCTCACTTACGAACACACATGCACAAGCCAATAAGATAAAGCATACGGTCATCTCCATTGATGCTGAAAACACTGAAACGGTTCAACACCCACTTAAGATTCTTTTAAATGTCAGAAAGTTAGGAATAGTAACTTTCTCTGCTTGATAAAGGCTTTTTATAGCACACATCATCCTTGGCAGAGAAACGACTAGTAATTCCTGTTACGATCAAGACAAGGAAAGATGTCCGCTAAGATCGCCAAGATCCAAAAGCACCAGAGGCCCATTCGCTGCAACACAGGAAGAAAAATGAAGAGAGGACAAAGGGAAAGGTCTGCAGAGGACCCGACAGAAACCAAGACGCCACTAGAATGTTATAACAAGGAGTCAGCCAGTCAAAGATGTAACAGGAAGCACGATACTATTCTACAATATTATAAAAAGTAACTTTCAGGCCTGGTGAGGTGGCTCACAATTGTAATCCCACCATTTTGGGTGGCTAAGAGGATCGCTTGAGCCCAGGAATTCGAGACCAGCCTGGGCAACACAGAGAGACCTCGTCTTTATGAAAAATAAAAATAAATTAGGCTGGGCACGGTGGCTCAAGCCTGTAATCCCAGCACTTTGGGAGGCCGAGGCGGGCGGATCACCTGAGGTCAGGAGTTCAAGACCAGCCTGGCCAACATGGTGAAACCCCGTCTCTACTAAAAATACAAAAATTAGCCGGGCATGGTGGCACACGCCTGTAATCCCAGCTACTCGGGAGGCTGAGGCAGGAGAATCACTTGAAACTGGGAGACGGAGGCTGCAGTGGGCCAAGATCACACCACTGCGTTCCAGCCTGGGTGACAGAGCGAGACTCCGTTTCAAAAAAATGAAAAAAAGGCAAGGCACGGTGGCTCACACCTGTAATCCCAGCACTTTGGGAGGCTGAGATGGGCAGATCACCTGAGGTCAGGAGTTTGAGACCAGCCTGGTCAACATGGTGAAACCACGTCTCTAGTAAAAATACAAAAATTAGCTGGGCATGGTGGCACACGCCTGTAGTCCCAGCTACTCAGGAGGCTGAGGCAGGAGAATCGCTTGAACCCGGTAAGTGGAGGAGTGAGCTGAAAGTGCGCCACCGCACTCCAGCCTGGGCAACAAGAGCAAAACTCCAGCTCAAAAAAAAAAAAAAAAAAAAAAGTGGGTGCCTCAGTAAAGGTGGTTTAAAATCAGAAAAAAAGAGCTGGGCACGGTGGCTCACACCTGTAATCCCAGCACTTTGGGAGGCCGAGGTGGATCACGAGGTCAAGAGATTGAGACCATCCTGGCCAACATGGTAAAACCATGTCTCTACTAAAAATACAAAAAAATTAGCTGGGCGTGGTGGTGCGTGCTTGTAGTCCCAGCTACTCGGGAGGCTGAGGCAGGAGTAATCACTTGAACTTGGGAGGCGGAGGTTGCAGTGAGCCGAGATCGCGCCACTGCACTCCTGCCTAGTGACAGAGTGAGACTCTGTCTCAAAAAAAAAAAAAAAAAAACCAGAAAAATCATTTGTCTGAGAAGTTAAGAACAAGCCCAGTGACCCTGCTCAGGTAGGAGGTGGGGCTTGATTCCAGACCAGATTGAAGACTGGCTGATGTGTCCACCAGCGCCACCAGAGCTCACCCTTTTCCTGGCCATAACCCGGAAGTTACCACCCCTTTTCTAGAGATTTCTGAATACCCCCCCTTAATGTGCATGTAGTTGAGTGGATGTAAATGTGACCGCGGCCATGCCCTGAGCTGCTGCCCTCCACGCACCACCCCAGGGCAGCCCTGCTCTGTGCCACACATCACGGAGCCAACGGGGAGCTGACACGGTTGCCGCCTTGTCATGGAGCCAACATGGTCTCATCCCGGAGCCCACATGGCCTCATCCCGGAGCGGACACGGCCTCATCCCGGAGCAGACACAGCCACCGTCTCAGTAAAGCTACTTTCTCTACCACCTGCTTACGCCTAAATTCTTTCCTGGGTGAAGCCAGAATCCTCCTGGCCGGAGCCCCACTTTTGGGTTCCTCTGCCCTGCATCACTGCCATGCCACCAGGCTGACCAGCTAAAGCCACGCAGGGCTACCACGTCAGGAGAAAGCACACCCCTAAGTCCCAAGGCCCGGGGCCCCTTTTACCGGCTCTGGCTCCTGTTCCGGCTCCGGCTCCCGCTCCGGCTCCGGCTCCCGCTCCTGCTGGGGATCCTGGCCTGACTTGGACTTCTTTGGCTTTGAGGGGCCTCCAGGGCTGGAGAGGGACTTCGGCAACTTAGCTGAAGATGATGTCAGAGGCCTCGTGGGCCCAGGAGGGCCCCCCAGTCTCTGTCCCCCGCCCGAGAAAGGAACGAAGGGAGCCGGTGCGGGTGCCCTTGTGCTCTGCTTCTCCTGAGTGTGCTCACAGCAGGGCCCTGAGGTGTCTGCGTCCTCCCGACGGCTCAAGTCGCCGTGGCTGAGCTCCCCAGATTCCAAGAGAAGTGGAGCACTGGCGGCTGCCTGGCCAGCCGACGCTGACGAGCCCAGGCTTCCTGGGGTCTTGCCCACGGGGTCGCAGCGCTTCATGACAAACCTGAGTGGGGCCAGAGGACAAGGGAAGCACCTTGTGGTGCCCGTCCCCGGCTCACCCTCTCCCGGCCCCGGCTCACCCACTCCCGCCCCCGGCTCACCCTCTCCCGGCCCCGGCTCACCCTCTCCTCCTGCCCCACACACCTTCCCAAGATCCACCGCCCCTCTGGGGGACACAGAGATGAGGTCGGGGCAGTCCAGCCCCCACACCCACAGGCAGGCAGAGGCCGCCAGGCGCCCTCCATGATGAGGGCCTGGGCACACCTTCTCCCCACTTGCCACGTGTCCTTTCTCCTTTCTCTTGAGGCCACGTTTTTTAGCTGAATCGACTCCTCAGCCCCAGCCCTTACCTGATGGTGGCACTACCCCCGGTCAGGCCCAGCGACTGCAGCGTCGTGCCCCGCAGGGCAGCTTCACCCGTCACCTGCAGGAGCAGCCAGGACAGGTGGGTCTCGCACCAGCACCCTGGAGCCCAGGGAAGCCCTCTGCGCTCTGGCTCCAGGCACCGCATCACCTCTGGGCACCAGCATCACCAGGACCACAGGCCACATGCCCTCTCCAGCCTCCATCCTACCCACCCCCCACATCTGGCTGCTGCCGGTCCACACCCTCCACAAGGCCCAGCTTGAGTCTGGTCTGCAGCCGGGGCAGGACCTGCTGCCCATGCCTGACCCTGTCGCCCCCAGCCTGGTCTCTGCAGCTGGGACCCAAGCTGAGGCCTGGGCTGGCAGAGCTGGGCTGCACAAGGAGGGCCTGGTGCCAGGACCCACTGCCTGGAGCAGGAGAGGCAGGAACGTGCTGTCACCCACAGGGGCGGCCATTCCTGGTGCTTGGCTCGGGGTGGGCAGGGCTCGGGCCTGGCTGGCCACGTCCCACAAGCTAACTCTGACCTGTGAGGAAGGGGTGGAGAAGCTGCCTCTAGCGAGGGCACAGTCAAGGGCCCAGCACAAAAGCCAAAGGGTGTAAGGGTCCCTGGGGGCCACAGCCTCAGGCCAGTGCTGGGCCTGGGTCCTAAGCCTTGTGGCTTATCCCCTCGAGGGAGGATGCAGACCTGAACCTCCACATCACAGCCCCGGCCAGGGAGCTTCCAGCTGGGGATAAATGGGGGGAGTGTCCTGGTCCCCCAGGGCCCCTCCGGGCCACTGCCCCCCCACCCCAGCAAAGGGCACTCAGCCAGGGTGGAAACAAAAGGCCCCTGTGAGGCCAGGGACGAGCGCTAGGAGGGTCCCGCCATGGCGGGCTTTGCTTGCACCACGCCACGCTCGGTTTTGAAAATGATCAAAACACCCAGCAAAGCAAATATTTATTAAATGAAACCACTTTTGTGACTCTTGGGCTTTGAGAGAAGCTGAAAAAACAAACAGGGCGCCGAGGGAGGTTTCGGGGCAGCCCGGGCTCCGAGGGCCGGCCACTCCCTCTTTTTCCATGAAACACGTCGTGCTTTCAAGAGCCCGAGTCTCCCGCCACTGCCCTGGAGACGGCTGCGGGAGAGCAGATTTTCCAGTTGGAAAGTGGGCTGAGAGTGAGCGGGGACTGGGTGAGCAAGAGCGGGCCGCCTACCTCATCCCTCGTGTACACGCAGACTGGGGTAGCCCCGCCGGGGTGCTGCAGGCACTCCCTGGGAGGAGAGGAAAGAAACCATCAGGTACCCCAGGGCACCTCAGCCAGTGCCATGGAGGCCCTGGGGCAGCAGATTCGGAAGGCAAACGTGTGGGGCCCTCACCCAGCGCCCACCCAGGACAGCGTCCCAGGCCCAGGCGCAGGCCACAGACCTCAGCCCCACTGGGCCCCACAACCACCAGGAGGAGGCACCTGACAGCCGGGGGCGCTCCCAAGGACGCTGGCCTGCGGTGCGTGGCCTGGGGGCTCCCCCCACCCCCAGTCTCGGGGCCGCTGGCAGGACGTGGAGCTGCCAGCAGGGCCCAGGGGCCACACGGGAGGGGCAAGCAGCGTGGCTCCAGAATGAGGCTCTCAGAAGCCTGAGAGTGAGGGTATCGAGGTCTGGGCTCTCATCTAAAGCCGCCCACTAAGAGGAGGCGCCCCTGTCTCCACTGCCTGCTGTCCTCCTTCAGTGCCGATGCCTGATGTCACCAAAGCATGGAGGGAGGGGCGCTGCACTCCGCTCACGCCCACTTGCCTGTGGCCGGGGAGGCTGTGCTTAAGTCCATGTCGGACTCTGCCACCAGTGTCTTTCTGAGCCTGGCCCCCCAGGAGGCACAGCTGTGGGTGGGCATGCATATGCAGCACGCCTCCCACACATGCCTGATGTGCACAGCAGCCCGGGAGACGGGCGCATGCCGCCACATCCAGCCCCAGAGCATGTGAACTGCTGGTGGCACCTGCTGCATGAGGCAGGCTTGCCTCTGCGTTTCCAACTCCCCACCATGAAATCCTCCCCACTGAGAAAAACAAAAGCCCGTCTCAGGCCTTCCTTGCAGATGTCCCCTGATCAGTCCCTCTCCAGGGAGGGGAATCCAAGAGGAGGGGGCAGATGGCCACAGCCTAGGCAAAGGGGAGGCCAGGGCCAGCCTCAGGTCATGCAGGTGCCCTGCCAGGCCCTATGGCCAGTGTGCTTTGCAAGGGCTCAGGTGGGACAGGAAGACGGGCTGAGCTGGTGACCAGAACACAGGGCATAAAGATTAGGTAAGAGCTGAGCTGGAAACCGCTTGCAGTAACACCCCGGGATGGGGGGTACTGGGAGAGTCAGAGGACACGGTGCCGCAGTGTCCAGGTCGAGACACACGTGCACATCCATGCACAGAGCAGGATCCCGGGACAGGAGCTCCCGGCCTCTGGCTGAACCCACCTGTGTGCTTACAGGGCCACAGGGGTCCACTGTGCACTCACCGTGCCCCTGACCCTGGGATCTGCTGACCTACTTGAAAGGGCAGGACTCAGCCGGGCACGGTGGCTCATGCCTGTAATCCCAGCACTTTGGGGGGCTGAGGAGGGCAGATCACGAGGTCAGGAGATCGAGACCATCCTGGCTAACACAGTGAAACCCCGTCTCTACTAAAAATACAAAAAATTAGCCAGGCGTGGTGGCGGGCACCTGTAGTCCCAGCTACTCGGGAGGCTGAGCAGGAGAATGGCATGAACCCGGGAGGCGGAGCTTGCAGTGAGTCAAGATCGAGCCACTGCACTCCAGCATGGGAGACAGAGCGAGACTCTGTCTCAAAACAAAACAAAACAAAAGGGCAGGACTCGCCTCTGTTAAATGAGAATAGACCAAGCAGAAAAGCCCGAGGTGCCACACCCAGGACAGGCCCAGCCCTACCACCTGGGGACTCAGCCACGTGCGTGGGTTTGACGTGTTTCGTTTTGTGGCCTCTATTTTTCACGTCCTCACTCCTGTGGGAGGGGCATCCCTTTCCCATCCAGGCCCCGACTCTGACAGCCTGGTCCAGCTGCAGAGGCCCCACAGGGCCGTGGACTTAGCCCCGTGGTCTCCCTGGGTCCACTGCCTAAAATGGAGCCCCTTCCCCGATGACCTCTTGCCTGTGGAGCACGTGCGCACCACACACACACGGCGGGTGTCCTCTGTGCACAGGCTGGGACACACTCGCTGAGCTCCCGTCCCACAGAGCAGCCAACAAAGGGCCTTGGATTTGCCTTCCCTCCAAATGGCTGGAGACTCGGCCCAGAGGCCCCGAGACCCAGGGCTCAGGAAAACACAAGGCCTCAAAATGCGCCAGCGCAGAACCTGGACAGAGGCAGAGAGAGGCCTCAAGGAAGCACAGCCCCCAGGGCCAGGAAGGGGGACAGGGAGGGCCCAGGGTCCCTGCTCGCCACCATGACACAGATGGCCAGGGGCCCGGAGATGGTCACGAGGCCGCTTATCTACGGCTGGGGAGCCCTGGGCCGAGTGGTGGCCAGAGTCCCAACTCGCAGTCCTTCCCTGGCACTGACCGCCAGCTTGGGGACCTCAAATCACAAACAGGGACAGAGCACAGCAGCGTGACATCAAACGCCAGCCCGGCTTTGATGTGCGGCTCCTCTAGAGGGATCAGATTCCCTCCCTCGTGCGGGATCTCAGGGAGGGGCGGCCGGCAATGGGTTCCAGACCTTCTGCGCCGGCCCAGTGCACAGGACGACAGGGCCCGGGGGAAATTCCAGCGCCCGAGGAGACACAGCCCCTTGTGCATGGCGGAGCCACTCCCCCTCCCCCACGCAGACCTCTGCAAGTCCCAATGTCCACAGGGGCAAGACCCAGGGTCTCCCGGGGACCCCAGGCCAGGCCAAGCCACCAGACACCATGCTCCGAAGCCAGAAACACAAGACCGGGTGCTGTGGTGCGCTTCCGGGGGTGCCTGCTCGCAGCAGGGTACTGGCACACTCTCACGCACTCTCTAGCCAGCAGAGCTCCCCACCCAGCCAGGGCCAGAAGCCAGTGGGATGGCTAGGAGGGCAGACACGCCTCTGCGGTTGGCTTCGTGGGCATATTCTTTATGCACCACAAACCCCGCCCCACTGGGGCCCCACTCCGGCAAGGCGGCGTGGCTGTGTGCTGGGGACAAGGCCATGAGTCTAGAGCTCTCTGTGTTCATGTCCTGTCTGGGTCTGACAAAGCCGGGTGCAAACACAGGTGCTGACGAGAGCCCAGGCAGCGGCATGCGCCCTGCCGGGAACAGAAGCTGTGGCTGCAGGCCAGGAGCCACTGGGCTCAGGGAGGCCCGCAGAGGGCACCACCCACCACATGACAGCCCAGCCGCCAAGCGGCTGGACAGAGCCTGGGAGAGCCTGGGGCAGGCTCCCGCCTTCTCAACACAGCCAGGTCCGGACAGGGATGGACAAGGATGGACAGGGACGGGCAGGGACGGACAGGGATGAGCCCCAGAGCTCTGAGCTGGCCCGGCAGCATGTACAGACCCACCCTGAGTGTGGCCACAGGCCAGTGCTCCACCTGGCAGAGCCCTGCCCTCACCAGCAGCCCATCCCTACACCCCAGCACACCCAGAGGGCTGCAGAAATCATCCGGCTTTCCCAGAGCCACAGCTTTACCTACAGAAGGAGGAACGGGCTGAGATGCACTCAGCCAGACCCCAAGCACTGAGTCAAGGCTGGGAGCAGAGGGCTGGGGGCCTGGAAAGAGATCCAGCCGGGGGCTGGGCACACCGGGGGCTACTTCCACCTGGGGTGCCCAAGCCAGCACAGCCCGGGAGCACCTCTGAGAGAGGGCAAATCCCCTCCATGGCCGAGCTCGTGAATCTGACATTTACAGAAAGCCCACCCTGCTCCCTCACGGTCTTCAGACGGAAAGTGGCTCAGCTGCTGTGTGAGTTCCCACGGCTCACCCTCGGCATCGTTCCAGGGCAGGTCTCGGTCACCCACAACAGTCCCCAGTTCTTTTCCTGCTCCCAGCAGCTCAGCATGGTCCATCCACACCCCTGCCTTTCACCACTGCTCCCTGGCAACCAGGTCCCTATGGGAAGTGGGATTCAAACTACGGGACTCGCCCGCCTGCCCTCGTGGACTGCCCAGACGTGCCACAGTAACCCCCGAGTCACAGTATGACCTCCTGGGGCTCGTGCCTGCTGGCTCTAAACCCACGGAGAGAAACTCCTCATAGGAAACCCGTTAGCATAACAACCTGTACCCCAGCAAAGATGCTGGTCAGAAAGGTACTCCCTTTCCTCCTCCGGGTGCCTCCAGGAAGGCCGTGTACCCCCAGGGCTCATAGGCCGTGAAATCCTCATTTCCATCTCATGTGTCTCCTATCACGGAAGGCACATTTCGCATCATAAAGATCCCAAACTCAGACACAGGCCCAGCAGGCAGGCGGAGAGCAGTGTCCCCCAGAGCTCAGTGTGACTGTTCACACCCCTCTGCTGGGCAGAATCTTCCGACTATAGGGAAAATGGGAAAGCTCGAAGCCAGTGGCGTGCAGCCTCCATCTCCTGGTGCCCTCCCTGCGGCAGAGCCTGAGAAGCAGGGCGGAGGAGCGGCCAGTCCGCGAGGACCCGGCCCAGACCGAGATGCTCCAAGTGCACAATACACGCAGGTCTCAAGGACTTTGCACAACAAGAGCATGAGATGGCTCACTTTTCTACTGACTATGTGTCCAGGAAGTCTTATTTTGGGTATACTGAGTTAGTTACACATAGTACTATAATTAATGACACCTGTTTTTATTTCTTCTTTAATGCGGTTACAAGAAAAAGTGAGTCATTGGCCGGGTGCGGTGGCTCACACCTATAATCCCAGCACTTTGGGAGGCCGAGGTGGGCTGATCACCTGAGGTCTGGAGTTTGAGACCAGCCTGGCCAACATGGTGAAACCCTGTCCCCACTAAAAAAATACAAAAATTAGCCAGGTGTGATGGCGTGCGCCAGTAATCCCAGCTACTCAGGTGGCTGAGGCAGGAGAATTGCTTGAACCCGGGAGGCGGAGGTTGCAGTGAGCCAAGATCGCACCACTGCACTCCAGCCTGGGTGAAAGAAAAGAAAATGTCAGTCACCTCCGTGGCCGACATGTGTGGCTCACTGGTATCCCTAAGGCCCCTGCTGCTCGAGACGCTGGTCGGGCCGGGGCTGCGTGCTACAGTAACACCCTCGCAGTGGAGCTGCGACGTTTCAAACATGTGGCGGTGTCCATCCAAGGAAATCACCCAGGGGTCCCCAAATACACAAAACAGGCTCTGTCCCAGGGCAACTCCTGGGCAGGCTACAGGCCTGCAGCCCCCAGCCTCAGAACGCCCCTTCCAAGCACAGCGCTTATACCGTCCCTGGACTCAGACCTCCTCCGAAACACACGAACGGAGAAACATTGGCTTCCCGCCTGTCCCACTCCGCGGATACCTGGAGCTCCCAAGGCCTCCTCAAGCCTCCTGGGCCAGTGCAGGGACACTAGGCACGAGAGCCGCCCTCCCTCGTGCAGACCTGCTGGGGACCAGTTCCCAGCACAGAGCCCACCGGGCACTCCACCCTCACCGTGGGGCTGGCAACGCCACCCACCACGAAACCTCGTCCACATCCTGCTCCGCGGTTAGCAAACTCCAGCTTCTGGGACAAAGCTTGGGTCTGAGCTTTTAGAAATTTATTTATTTATTATTTATTTGTTTCTGAGACAGAGTCTTGCTCTGTCACCCAGGCTGGAATGCAGTGGTGTGATGTCAGCTCACTACAACTCCACCTCCTGGGTTCAAGCGATTCTCCTGCCTCAGCCTCCCAAGTAGCTGGGATTACAGGCGCCCACCACCACACCCAGCTAATTTTTGTATTTTTAGTAGAGATGGCGTTTCACCATGTTGGCCAGGCTGGTCTCAAACTCCTGACCTCAGGTGATCCGCCAGCCTCAGCTTCCCAAAGTGCTGGGATTACAGGTGAGAGCCGCCATGCCCGGCCTGCAGATGAAATGTAAAGAAGCCCTATCTTAAATTCCACCTCTGGAATTTAGCCCACGGGAGGAGCTGGGGTAGGTGACCAGGTGCAAAGGCCTCAGGCTGCACACTCTGCTGCAGCCCTGCCCGGGATGCCCTGAGACACAGCCAGATGCCCCGCAACACCCACATGACACCCACACGACGGAAGAGCATGGCTGTGACGAGTGACAGGTGCGGGACCCTTCAGGAAGATGTCCACAGCATATTCACCAGCAACAAGAGTCAGCCACAAATCACTCTCCACCACAGGTGTGAGTGTTCATCAAATGAGGTGTACGTGCAGACACACCCGCAGACAGACCCACACTGCCACGCAGACCAGGGCCGCAGGCTGGGGGCTCCGGGCTTTACCACCAACAGCCCCACTGCCTCCTGCTGTCCCTGGTTTCTCAAAAGAGCTGCCGCACTTGCCCGTTTTTTTTTTGTTTGTTTGTTTTTTGTTTTTGAGACGGAGTCCTGCTTTGTCACCCAGGCTGGAGTGCAGTGGTACAATCTCAGCTCACTACAACCTCCGCCTCCTGGGTTCAAGTGATTCTCCTGCCTCCTGAGTAGCTGGGACTACAAGCACGAGCCATTGTGCCCAGCTAATTTTTGTATTTTTAATAGAGATGGGTTTTCTCCATGTTGGCCAGGCTGGTCTCGAACTCCTGACCTCAGGTGATCCACCCACCTCGGCCTCCCAAAGGGCTGGAATTACAGGCGTAAGCCACCACGCCCAGCCACTCCTGTTCTTTTTTTTTTTTTTTTGAGACGGACTCTCGCTCTGTTGCCCAGGCTGAAGTGCAATCTCGGCTCACTGCAACCTCCACCTCCTGGGTTCAAGCAATTCTTCTGCCTCGGCCTACTGAGTAGCTGGGACTACAGGCACCCACCACCACACCCGGCTAATTTTTGTATTTTTAGTAGAGATCCACCCACCTCGGCCTCCCAAAGGGCTGGAATTACAGGCGTAAGCCACCACGCCCAGCCACTCCTGTTCTTTTTTTTTTTTTTTGAGACGGACTCTCGCTCTGTTGCCCAGGCTGAAGTGCAATCTCGGCTCACTGCAACCTCCACCTCCTGGGTTCAAGCAATTCTTCTGCCTCGGCCTACTGAGTAGCTGGGACTACAGGCACCCACCACCACACCCGGCTAATTTTTGTATTTTTAGTAGAGATGGAGTTTCACCATATTGGTCAGGCTGGTCTCGAACTCCTGACCTCGTGATCCACCCGCCTCGGCCTCCCAAAGTGCTGCGATTACAGGTGTGAGCCACCGTGCCCAGCCCTGTTGTTTCTTTTTATTGTTTTTTTGAGACGGAGTTTTGCTCATCGCCCAGGCTGGAGTGCGATGGTGCGATCTCGGCTCACTGCAACCTCCTCCAAAGTGCCCAAACCCACCCCCACAGCCACCTCCAAAGCCACCACCAAAGCCACCTCCAAAGCCACCACCAAAGTCACCTCCAGAACCACCACGCCTGGCCACGCCTGTTGTTTCTTAAACTTTCACACGAGGTTTACAAAGTCTGTTGGAGAGGCTTATGCTACCACAATGGCGGCCCCACCTCTCCAGATGCCCTCAGCCCCTCCCCAGTGGCAGCCCCAGGCCACTGTGGGCCATTTCCTTACCTCCATCCCCATCTGAGGACTGACAGCACAGCCAAGGAGGACGGCCCTCACCAAGCACCCGTGCCCGTGGGAGCACTGGATTCTGTTCACGCCCGGGGGCACCACCTGGCCCAGGGGCATTTCCTTCCAGACGTTCATCTTTCCCGACTTCTGTTCCCCGCGCTGTTTGGTTTTCTTCTCGCCCTCTGCCACTCGTCTCAGGAAGCAGCACAGAGCCAGGGCGCCGGGATCCCTGCTCCTCACCCAGTGCCCACACAGCGCCTGGGGCTGCCCGCCTCCCTGCCTGGCACCACTCCTGGCTCGGGTCCCGCTCACCCCTGCCCATGGCTTCGCTTTTCTTTTAGGCTCCGTCACCTCCTGCCTCGGGTCCCGCTCAACCCCTGCCCGTGGCTTCGGCTTTGCTCTTAGGCTCCGTCACTGTTGTCTGAGTTGCGTTTTGGGAGGGAGAATTCCGTGCTCGTGCTTAACCAGCTGCCATCCCCAGGGGCCTCCATTCACCCCGACAGCCGCTGGGGTGGCTTCCATCCCCATGACCACTGAGACCCAACCTGCAGACCTCAGTGCCCTCACCCATGAACACAACACCCGTGCCAGTGCAGCGCGGTACTACTGTCAGACAGGAGCAGGCCCAGCCCTGGGGCCACCGATCGCACCCGACACACAGTCACCTTCCCAGCGCCCGACGCATGGTCACGTTCCCAGCGCTCGACGCGCGGTCACCTTTCCAGCGCCCGACGCATGGTCACCTTCCCACAGGCCCTGTGCTCGGTCCTCAAGACATGAACTCACCCCATCCACACACTAGCCGGGACACAAGTGAGGAAACTGAGGCCCCGGGAGGGTGAGAACCCCCCAGCTCACAGCAAACCCCAGCCCTAAGTCCCTTCCATTCTGCTGAGCCTTTTACTGTGGACGGAGACTTCCAGCCAACGACGAAAAGACCCAAATTGACAAAGCACCCATTTTGACACATTCAGGAAGAATGTTTAAACCATTAACCGACAGAAACGGATACACACCAATTAATTATTTTCATTTATTTATTTTTTTTGAGACAGAGTCTCGTTCTGTCGCCCAGGCTGGAGTGCAGTGGTGCGATCTCAGCTCACTGCAACCTCCGCCTCCCGGGCTCAAGTGACTCTCCCACCTCAGCCTCCAGCGTAGCTGGGACCACAGGCACGCACCACCATGCCTGGCCTAACATTTCCATTTTTTGTAGAGAAGGGGTTTCGCTATGTTGCCGAGGCTGGTGTCGAACTCATGAGCTCAAGTGATCCACCAGCCTCGGCCTCCCAAAGTGCTGGGATTACAGGTGTCAGCCACTGTGCCCAGCCAGCCAATCACTATTAAGAAGATTTTCCGGTGGGGCACAGGAGCTCACGCCTGTGATCCCAACACTTTGGGAGGCTGAGATGGGAGGATTGCTTGAGCCCATGGGTTCAAGAGCAGCCTAGGTGACCAACACAGTGAGACCCTGCTTCTTAAAAAAAACTTATGATCTCATCCAGGGGAATCAAGCGTGGGGAGCCATGCCCCCAGCACTGAACGTCTCCCCTTAGTGCTCACCAGGCCCCCACAAGGACAGAAGCACATCCCTACTCTTCTAGGAGGGCAAGGCTGGGCCCCTGGGCCCAGGAAGCTCAGAACGATGAGCTGTGACCAGCCCATCCCCTAGGCTGCTGCTCGTGAACCGGCAGCCCACACACCCCTCCTCTACCGAGGACTGCAAAGCTCCAAGAGGCACCACAGGCCAGCACAGAGCTTGGGTGTCCAGCTCTGGACCAGACCCAGTAACCACAGCAGCTCCCCCACCAAACAGGGTAGGGAAGAGCCCACCAGCCCACTGATGCTCACCTGGTCTGTGCAAAATGGCTGAGAAGCTCCCAGAGGGTCTGGCCTGAACAGAAAGAGTTCTGCAACCTCGAGCCATCGTCCAGCTGCAAAGCGATGTGAACCTGGAGGGTACAAGACATGAGAAACTTCCTTAGGAAGAAAAGCAACCATATTACATCTAAACCCCAGACTGATTCTCCAGACACAGAGAGGGCGACTGCCCCATCCCGGCCTCCGGGGAGAGGCTGACCCCCACGGAGAAGGCTGCCCTCCGGTGTACTCTGGAGTAGGGCCATGGATGCTCCCCGGCAGGGCTGCACCAGCATGTGTGTGTGCAGGTGTGTGCAGGAGTGTGTGTGAGCATGTGCAGGTATGTGTGCGGGTGTGTGTACGGGTACATGCATGTGTGTGCGGGTGTGTGCAGGTGTGTGTGCGGGTGTGTGCATGTGCGGGGGGTATGTGCAGGTATAGGCAGGTATGTCTGCAAGTGTGTGTGTGCAGGTGTGTGCGGGTGTGTGTGCAGGTGTGTGGGGGGTGTGTGCATGAGTGTGGGTGTGTGTGTGTGTTGGTGTGCGGGTGTGTGCAGGTACGTGTGCGGGTACGTGCAGGCGCCACAGGAGGGAACTGTGTTGGAGACACTCCTCGTGTCCCAGTGGGGGCTTCAAAAGATTGCAGCTCCACTGAGCCTGACTGCAGCCTCAGGAGAGACCCTGAGCTAAGCTGCTCCCAGATTCCTGACCCTCAGAAGCCACATGAGATGGTAAATGTTTGCTGCTCTTTTTTTTTTTTTTGAGACAAAGTCTCACTCTGTCGCCCAGGCTGGAGTGCAGTGGCGGCACAATCTCGGCTCACTGCAAGCTCCGCCTCCCGGGTTCACGCCATTCTCCTGCCTCAGCCTCCCGAGTAACTGGGACTACAGGCACCTGCCACCACCCTTGGCTAATTTTTGTATTTTTAGTAGAGACAGGGTTTCATTATGTTGGCCAGGCTGGTCCCAAACTCCTGACCTCAGGTGATCTGCCCGCCTTGGCCTCCCAAAGTGCCGGGATTACATGCTGCCCTTGCGGCGTCCATGCAGCGCTTTGGGCTCTAACATTCTGGGCAATTCTATGAGCGGGTGGTCAGGCTGGTCGGTGAATGCTGCTGACACCCCGAGCCGAGCAAGGTACAACTGACCCCAGAAAGAAAGAAAAACTTCCACATGAAGAATGACGTGGCCCGGGTGCAGGGGTGCACGCCTGCAATCCTTTGGGAGAATTTGGGAGGCCGAGGTGGGTAGATCATGAGGTCAGCAGTTCCAGACCAGCCTGGCCAACATGGTGAAACCCTATCTCTACTAAAAATACAAAAATTAGCCAGGTACGGTGGCGGGCACCTGTAATCCCAGCTACTCAGGAGGCTGAGGCAGGAGAATCACTTGAGCCCGGGAGGCAGAGGTTGCCGTGAGCCAAGATTGTGCCATTGCACTCCAGTGTGGGTGACAGAGCAAGACTCTGTTTCAGAAAAAAGAAACAAAAAACAAAAAAAAACCAGGCACGGCTGGATCACGAGGTCAAGAGATGGAGACCATCCTGGCTAACACAGTGACACCCCGTCTCTACTAAAAATACAAAAAAATTAGCCAGGTGTGGTGGCGGGCACCTGTAGTCCTAGCTACTCAGGAGGCTGAGGCAGGAGAATGGCATGAACCCGGGAGGCGGAGCTTGCAGTGGGCCGAGATTGCGCCACTGCATTCCAGCCTGGGTGACAGAGCAAGACTCCATCTCAAAAAAGGAAAAAACAAAAAAAAAACAAAAAAAACATAAGATGCTCATTTTCAGTTGCTAGTTATCAAAAAACAGAAAGTTGCCTGGGCCCAACCCAGGGAAGGCAGAATTGGTGCTAAGACTCATGTCCCTCCTTCCCCAGAATCCCCCACTGTCCCGTCCCCCATCCGTGGCCAGCTGAACGATCCTGTGCCCCACACAGTCAGCCTCCCCCAGAGCACCGCCCACCATGTTCTCAGGCCCCTCACGGCTCCGGGAAGTGGGCACCATCTCCAGCTTGGCATTGTTGGGCAGCTTGGCAAATCTCCACTGGAGAGAAAGGTCGAGCACGCTCCTCTGAAACCTGCAAGACAGACCAGAGCACACTTGCTGCCCTGCAGACCCTGACGCGCCCTGCCATCCACGCCCCGCCATTCATGTCCTATGGCAGCTCCCCAACAGCGGGACGTCATGACCTGCAGAGGCACAAGGCGGGTCCCCGATCACATGGGGCCTCCTGCAAACAGAAGGGAGTGGGGAAAAGGGGGACGTGGGCCTCGGGGCACGCCAAGGGGGCTGCTCCTTCAGAGTCTGGGGTGCTGACAGCCCCAGTGCAGACACCCGGAAAACACAGAGAGAGAACGACTGGGGCATGAACACTGCTGCACTCACGGAAGCTGGGGTGTCACAGACCCCGGCCGTCACGGCTGGAGCCGCCACAGAAAACCTGACTGCCCAGGCGCGGTGGCTCACGCCTGTAATCCCAGCACTTTGGGAGGCCGAGGCGAGTGGATCGCCTGAGGTTCAGGAGTTTGAGACAAGCCTGACCAACATGGTGAAACCCTGTCTCTACTAAAAATACAAAAAAATAAGCTGGGCATGGTGGCTCAGGCCTGTAGTCCCAGCTACTCGGGAGGCTGAGGCAGGAGAATCGCTTGAACCTGGGAGGCAGAGGCTGCCGTGAGCCAAGATCATGCCACTGCACTCCAGCCTGGGCAACAAGAGCAAAACTCTATGAAAGAAGAAACAAAAGACAGAAAGGAAAGAAAGAAAAAAAAGGAAGAAAGGAAAGAAAGGAAGAAAGTAAGAAAGAAAGAAAAAGAAAAGAGGAAGAAAGGAAGAGAAAGAGAAAGCGAGAAGAAAAAGAAAAAGAAAGAAAGAAAGAAAGAAAGAAAGAAAGAAAGAAAGAAAAGAAAAGAAAGAAGAAAAGAAAAGAAAAGAAATCTGAACATACTCAAAGCGGTTGGCCTCACTTTGGAAATGAAAGCAGCTGTTGGAGACAACTAGTGAAGAGAGGTCAGACAGCCCAGGGGCATCTGGAAGAATTAAGAGAGAACAAACTTTGCTATCCATCTTCAACACTGGCCAGAAAAGTGACTCTGGAAATTGCCACATGAAATGTCTACGGCAAGACAGGATAGCAGATCGGGGGGATCCCGAGGGCAGGCGGGCTGGGAACCTTGGAGCGGAGGGCACTGTTCATGCATGGGGCTGCATTCCTCTGCACTGGCTGCACTTTGTAAGCAAGTGGTACCATTAGCAGAGGAAAAGGAGACCTGAAAACATGGCTGTGGTGTTGCAGGACCTGCCTCAAAATCACACTCACTGGTTCCCACCAGACACCACTACACAGACCATGGGCAGGTGAACAGTCAGAAGTAACAGTGCGCCGGCCGTGGTGGCTCATGCCTGTAATCCCAGCAATTTGGGAGGCCGAGACAGGCGGATCACTTAAGGTCAGGAGTTTGAGAGCAGTCTGGCCAATGTGGTGAAACTCTGTCTCTACTAAAAATACAAAAATTAGCTAGGCATGGTGGCACACGCCTGTAGTCCCAGCTACTCGGGAGGCTGGGGTGGGAGAAGCACTTCAACCCGGGAGGCGGAGGTTGCAGTGTGCCAAGATCGCGCCATTGCACTCTAGCCTGGGCGACAAAGCGAGACTCCGTCTCAAAACAAACAAAAAAAAGAAATAAAAATGAGGCCAGGTGCAGTGGCTCACGCCTATCATCCCAGCAATTTGGGAGGCCAAAACGGGCGGATCACTTGAGGTCAGGAGTTTGAGACCAGCCTGGTCAACATGGTGAAACCCTGTCTCTACTAAAAATACAAAAATTAGTCGGGCATGGCACGTGCCTGTAATTCCAGCTACTCAAGATGCTGAGGCACGATAATCGCTTGAACCCGGGAGACAGAGGTTGCGGTGAGCTGAGATCATGCCACTGCACTCCAGCCTAGGTGACAGAGCAAGACTCTGTTTCAAAAAAATGGCCAGGCACAGTGACTCATGCCTGTAATCCCAGCACTTTGGAAGACCAAGGTGGGCGGATCACCTGAGGTCAGGAGTTGAAAACCAGCCTGACTAACATGGTGAAACTCCGTCTCTACTAAAAATTCAAAAATTAGCTGGGCATGCTGGTGCACGCCTGTAATCCCAGCCACTCGGGAGGCTGAGGCAGGAGAATCGCTTGAATCTGGGAGATGGAGGTTGCAGTGAGCCGAGATAGCGCCACTGTACTACAGCCTGTGTGACAGAGTGAGACTCCATCTCAAAAAATAATAATAATAAAGAAAAGTGAAACTCTAAGGCCCCCAACCAACTGAATCGGCCTCCTCTTGGCCCAGGGGACCCCAGAAACCTCCAAAGCTGAGTTCCTGGCCATGGCTGGGTGGGAGATCAGACACACCTACAGGCTCTCTTCCCTAAGGGATAAACAGAAAGCAGCCCTTTCCAAAGACTCCTGGGCTGGTATCTGACATCAGCCAACCTCCCGCCAGGCCCTTCTCTCTTGCGGTTTCTTCAAAACAACCCACAGGTATTTCTTCCTGATAAGAAACCACCAACCATGGAGTGGTTCTGACACAGTCAGGGTTTTCATGGCACAGTCTTCATGTCCTCTGATTTGCCATTTATTTATTTATTTATTTATTTACTTTTTTTGTAGAGACGGGGTCTCACTATGTTCTCCAGGCTGATCTGGAATTCCTGGGCTCAGGCAATCCTCTGCCTCGGGCTCCCAAAGTGCTGGGATTACAGGCATGAGCCACTTTGCCCAGCCTGCTTCATGAACTCTGACTTCAGAGGCCAAAAATTCCACCCTCAGGTCATGCTGGCACTGCCATTTTTTGAACATAGGACCCGTGAAGAGGCAGGAAGCTCAATTGTGGGCACGGTTCTCCTTTTATGAATGCTCATAATCCTCCTACAGCGTATTAAGTACGTCTGTATCAGCCACCCCATTCGGTGTAAATCCCTGTCTTATTCTTCTCTCTATTGAAGTGCCTGTTTCCGGCTTCTGGCTGGAGGCTACACTTCCCAGCCTGTTAGAATGGCCACCCTGCAAGCTGCAACCGGTTAGGAGAAATAAAGCCCTCCTTTCCAAACGTATGAACCTCATTCTTCAGTGACAAGAGAGACTGGAGAAGGATGGTGTGAAGGTCTGGGGCAGAAAGCCCAAGACCACCTGGCACTCAGAGCACAGGTCCTGGGATTCTCACTGACTGGAATGACTTGGCAGGTATCGCCCCTAAGAAACTCCTCTCAGGAGAGCACCATAAGGCAGGGTGGGCAATGCCAGGAGGGCAGGCTCCTGCCCTCTGCCCCCAGTGTTAGGACAACAGTACTGTAAAAACAGGTCTTCAAGGGCAGGTGTAGTGACTCCTGTTTGTAATCCCAGCACTTTGGGAGGCCGAGGCAGGCGGATCACAAGGTCAGGAGTTCTAGAGCATCCTGGCCAACATGGTGAAACGCCATCTCTACTAAAAATACAAAAATTAGCTGAGTGTGTTGGTGAGCACCTCTAATCCCAGCTACTTAGGAGGCTGAGGCAGGAGAATCACTTGAACCTGGGAGGCGGAGGTTGCAGTAAGCCAAGATCGTGCCACTGCACTCCAGCCTGGGTGACAAGAATGAAACCCTGTCTCAAAAAAAAAAAACCACACACCAGAAAACAGCTCTTTAAAGTGAAAAGCTTCACGTGTGGGATAGACACACACATCCTACCCGTATGAGGGCTCTGACCCTTCTGCTGTCTCAGACTCCTTGAGAGTCTGGCAGAAGCCCTCTCTTGGGAACAATATCCCCACACAGAAGCGTGCGTGTAATTCCAGGGGCTGTGAGACTGCAGGGATCCACCTGCAGTTTTCAGGGCATCCTATTTCTCCATGGCCAGCTCTTTCCCCTCAGAACCCCACTGGGAACTTATGCAACCCAATGCAATAAAACCTACAGGGGGTTGAATGGTGGCCCCCCCAAAAAAGATAGGTCAATGTCCTCACCCCCAGGACCTTTGAACATCTTACTGGGTATCCTGGTCTTTGCAGATGTAATAAATCGTTCTAGATTATCCAAGTGGACCCTAAATCCAATGACAAGGGTCTTCCTGAGACACAGAGAAAACAGGAAAAGGCCACAAGAAATCAGAGGCAGAGAGCAATGCGGCCACAAGCCAAGGAACGCCTGGAGCCATTAGAAGCTGGAAGAGGCACGAGGGATTCTCCCTTAGGGCATTCGGAGAGAGTGTGGCCCTGCCAAGACCTTGGGTCTCCAGAGCTGGGAGGGAATATATGACTGTTTAAAACCACCTGGGGGCTTTTCCAAGTGAGAGCCAGTATGTTCAGGGGGCAGGGGCACAGATATACTCAGACTCTGCTGCTGAGCTGGAGCAAACTCACTTCAGATCATATTCACAGGGGTTGAAGTCCTGCTGCCGGCACGTGTCCTCCAGAACCTGGGGGTGAGATGAAAGGACGGTGAACTGCTGAGTGCGCAGGGCTGGCGGGCGCAGCGGGCCAGGCTAGCCAAGGACACTCAGCTTCCTGGTGAGCCAGGTGGCTCTGCCCAGGCAAAGCCAAGCACAAGACCACACTATGGACGGTCCCCGCAACAGCTGCAGGCTCTCACCTGCAAATCCTGTCCACTCTCCCTCCCTTCCTCACCATCCCCAGTTTTGTAGGAAAGCTCCACTCAGAGTTCCCCTGCAGTACAGCAACATGGGCATCCTCCTGGCACACACCCTGGGCTCTCCTTCAAACCCTGTAGTTCTGCAACCTGCCTTAAACCTGCCCAGCACAGGCTATCCCCTGGCTCTGGCACGTTCTGTGCACCTGCTCCCACTGCCTGCACCACCTCCACCCCTCTTCTCCATGAGCCAAAGCAGTGGCCTTGGCACCAAGGGGTCCTGCGCAGCCTCTGCGGGAGTGCCCCACTTCCGCACTCTGCACGCCTGGCACCAACAGCCTCCTGGCTGCGCCCTCCACCTGCCCAGGCCTGGCAACCTCACGCCGTGGGCTGCTCCCGCAAACTCCGAGTCGTGTGCACCTTCGGGTCCTCACGGTCCCCCACGCAGCAGAGGCTCAATAAATACTTTTTTTTTTCTTTTTTGAGACGGAGTCTCGCTCTGTCTCCCAGGCTGGAGTGCAGTGGCACGATCTCGGCTCACTGCAAGCTCTGCCTCCCGGGTTCACGCCATTCTCCTGCCTCAGCCTCCCGAGTAGCTTGGGACTACAGGCGCCCGCCACCACGCCCAGCTAATTTTTTTGTATTTTTTTAGTAGAGACAGGGTTTCACCGTGTTAGCCAGGACGGTCTCGATCTCTTGACCTCGTGATCCACCCGCCTCGGCCTCCCACAGTGCTGGGATTTACAGGCGTGAGCCACTGCGCCTAGCCAATACTTTTACGTTCAATTGATTCGAGGTCACAAGGTGCCCGAGTAAAAGTGCAGTGCGTGACTTGGCAAAAATCGCTTCCAGGCCCCACAGCCGGGACATCTGCCACCGCGCAACCCGGGGTCCCGCTCCGGGGGACGCCCCGGGATGGGAACGCGGGTCTAGGGCTCCACCCTTCCCTCTTCCCGGAGCCCTCGCGAGCTGAGCTCTGCCGGGCGCCGAGTACTCGATGCGGGTGACACGCGGCGCCGTTCTACCGCACCCCTGGGAAGGCTCGCCACCCGCCCCGCCCCGCCCCCAATCGGGACCCCCGGGACCCCCCGGACTCCCGCGGAAGCGCAGGGGCCCGCGAGCAGGGGGCGGGGCCGCCGCGCAGGAGGCCGCTCATTGGCCACCGAGGCCCCGCCCCCGAACACCCGGACGCCGACCACACTGGGCGGAGCCTCGGCGCGGCGCCCCCCGCCCCCCCCCCGCCCACCCACCCGTCCGCCCCGGGCCGGCGGCCGCACCTGAAGCAGCACAGTGCTCGGCGTCACCTTCACCGTGTGGCGCCGTCCGTTCGGGGCCAGCACCGACACGGCGGAGCCTCCGCCGCCTGCCGGGGCCGCCATTTTCCGCTCACGTGACCCGCCGACGGGCCGGCGTCAAACAACTTTATCGGCAACATCCAGGACGCGCAGCCACGCGGCCAGGGGGCGGGCCCGCAGCGCACTTCCGGGTCCCGCCAGGACCCGCCCTTTCCCCGCCCACGGCGCCCCGGCCCCGCCCTGGGGCGGCCAAAGCCCGCGCCAGACCCGGATAGCGTGGCCGACCTCTGCCTCCGGGAATCGCGGCTTGGATGGGCTCGCCGGGGCCAGGCTGGGCCGGGGCTGGGCGCTGCTAGGTCACCCCCAGTGAGCGGCACTGAGCCCCGGAGTCCCAGCCGTCCGCGCTCGCCCATCCTCGCTTCGTCCCTGACACGTCCCCACTTCGGTGCCCTGCTCTCCCCCGACCCTCCTGGCTTCCTCCACTCCAGCAGCTGAGCCTCTTCCCTGCCCACCTGTCCCTGTGGTCAGCGTCCACCTCCTGACCTTATGGTTTGGGGCAGTCCCCCCGCCCCTCTACGGATCCTCCCTGGGTGTTGGGGCCCGTGGCCCTCAGTCTAGACCTGATTTCTTTCATCCTAAAATGGGAGTGCAGAATCTGGCAGCCCTGGGGCTGCTGCGACAGGTCCCTAAGCCTGAGGGTAGGAAAGGCAGGAGACCGGTTTCAGAACCGTGGGGTGACCGAACGAGTCTCACCGGAACTCCTGCCGACCCACAGGCACTCAAGGACTTCCCGCACCAACCCATGCTGAGGAGGGGCTTGGTGGAAGGCTCGGAAAACACTCCCGTCGCCAGCCACCGCAGCAGGGAAAGCACCTGGCCTCACTGCCACCAGGGCCACGTGCCGCCAGCTCCAGGCTTCCAGAAGGAGCTGCTCTCCTGACTCGCAGCCGTCGAATGTGCTTAGCTCTCAGCACCTGGGCCACTCACGGACAGCACTTGCACGTGTTCCACCCCGCCCCCCCCACTTCCACGGCTCAGCCCGGCCTGGCTCTCCTCTCTCCATGTGCCTGCCTGTCTCTGCGGACTCCTGGCCAGGGCTCAGATGCACAGAAGCCTGTGGAAGGGGGAACTGGTGTAGTTATCAGTCAGTCCTCCCAAAGGGCTGGGATTGCACACGTGAGCCACCGCACCCGGCCGTCATTGCTGAGTCTAAGGACACCTCCTCTGCATGGGTGCTGTTGTGCCTTCCTGTCGATGACATATCCATGTCACACACACACACCTGTATGCTGACAAACACGGACACCTATGTACATTGGAGAAACCTGGGGAAAGCCCCAGGTTAGCCACAGCCCTCCTATCCAGACAGCCAGTCCCATGCTCTGTGCAACCTCAGAGCCTTACTGAGCCACACATCACCTGGTGGGCTTTAATTCTTTAGTGGCGTTTTTGAAGAGTCTTCCTATTTTCCTTAGACTGTCCCACAGTCTGGATCCTTGGTTAAACGTTTGGGGCAATGATGAAAGGAGGTGACAAGTCAGCAGGAGGTGCAGGACATCAGCGTGGCCATGAGTGAGGACGTGAAGTTTGACCACTTGGTCAACTTTGGGTCTGCTAAATTTCTCCATGGTCAAGTTCCCTTGCTCCTTGTACAGTAATTAAGGCATGTGTGAGGTCATTCTCTGAGACCACAAATATCAAGTTTTTCCAATAACCATTTGCCCAACAGTTTTAGCATCAGTTAATGAGTAGATTCATTGTTACACCGTAAAGCTGCAAAATCATGGGTTCCCACATTTATTGTTTCTTCTACATTTATAGTCACTTTCGGTCAAGCTTCTCCTTCTTTAAAAAGTTATTAAATATTCGGGAGGCTGAGGCAGGAGAATGGCATGAACCCGGGAGGCAGAGCTTGCAGTGAGCTGAGATCACGCCACTGTACTCCAGCCTGGGAGACGGAGCAAGACTCTGTCTCAA
The DNA here is from genome assembly GCF_028878055.3 of Symphalangus syndactylus. Taxonomy (NCBI): domain Eukaryota; kingdom Metazoa; phylum Chordata; class Mammalia; order Primates; family Hylobatidae; genus Symphalangus; species Symphalangus syndactylus. Next base: position 15,939,835 of record NC_072436.2, on the reverse strand, counting down.
AAAAAAAAAAAAAAAAAAAAAAAATTAAATATGGCCAGGTGCGGTGGCTCACGCCTGTAATCCCAGCACTTTTGGAGGCTGAGTTGGGCGGATCACAAGGTCAAGAGATTGAGACCATCTTGGCCGACATGGTGAAATCCTGTCTCTACTTGAAAAAAAAGTACAAAAATTAGCCGGGCATGGTGGCGCGTGCCTGTATTCCCAACTATTCGAGAGGCTGAGGTAGGAGAATCACTTGAACCTGGGAGGTGGAGGTTGCAATGAGCCGAGATCGCACCATTGCACTCCAGCCTGGGCGACAAGAGTGAAACTCCATCTCAAAATACATATATATATATATGTTATTAATATGAATTCATGTATTTTTTAAATTCAGTCAGCATTCTTTTTGATGCTCAAATTGGTCCAAATTTGGCCAGTGAGACCTCCTTTAAGCTGGCTCATATGCTTTTTTTGATAGCAGGGATGACCTTTTATCCTGATATTATTTCAAACTTAGCTGAGCAAGGTGGCTCACACCTGTAGTCTTAGCTACTCTGGTGGCCGAGGCAGGAGGATTGCTTAAGTTCCAGCCTTAGTGAACCACTATTCATGCCTATGAATAACTACTGCACTCCAGCCTGAGCAACGTAGTACGATACCGTCTCAAAAAAGGAGAAGGAGAAGAAAGAAGAAGAGGGAGGAGGAAGGAAGAAAGAGAAAAGTTTGCAAAAGCAGTACGAAGAATTCCTGTATATCTTTTTTTTTTTTTTGGAGATGGAGTCTCCCTCTGTTGCCAGGCTGGAGTGCAGTGGTGCAATCTCAGCTCACTGCAACCTCTGCCTCCCAGGTTCAAGCAATTCTCCTGCCTCAGCCTCCTGAGTAGCTGGGACTACAGGTGCACACCACCACACCCAGCTAATTTTTGTTTTGTTTTGTTTTGTTTTTTGAGACGGAGTCTCGCTCTGTTGCCCAGGCTGAAGTGCAGTGGTGCAATCTCGGCTCACTGCAAGCTCCGCCTTGCGGGTTCACACCATTCTCCTGCCTCAGCCTCCCCAGTAGCTGGGACTACAGGCACCCGCCACTGAGCCCGGCTAATTTTTTGTGTTTTTAGTAGAGACGGGGTTTCACCATGTTAGCCAGGATGGTCTCAATCTCCTGACCTCATGATCCACCCGCCTCAGCCTCCCAAACTGCTGGGATTACAGGTGTGAGCCACCATGCCTGGCCTTCTGTATATCTTTTAGCCAGATAAATCAGTGTTTACATGTCACCCCATTTGCTTTATCATATTCTCTCTCTCTCCATATACACGTAAAAACATTTTCTGGCCAGGCACAGTGGCTTACCCCTATAATCCCAGCACTTTGGGAGGCCAAAGTAGGAGGATCATTTGAGCCTAGGAGTTTGAGACCACCCTAGGCAACATAGTGAGACCTCAGCTCTACGAAAAATACAAAAGTTAGCTAGGCATGGTGGCATGTACCTGTAGTCCCAGTGATTTGAGAGACGGAGGCAGGAGGATCACTTGAGCCCAGGAGGTCGAGGCTGCAGTAAAGACATTGTGCACCTTTGCCACTAAATACTTCAGTTTTTGTATTTCCTAAGAATAAAGCCAGTCTCAGCCAGGCGCAGTGGCTCACGCCTGTAATCTCAGCATTTTGGGAGACCAAGGTGGGTGGATCACCTGAGGTCAGGAGTTCAAAACCAGCCTGGCCAACATGGTGAAACCCTGTCTCTACAAAAAATACAAAAAGTAGCCAGGCATGACGGCAGGTGCTTGTAATTCCAGCTACTTGGGAGGCTGAGGTGGGAGAATTGCTTGATCCTTGAAGGTGGAGGTTACCATGAGCTAAGATCACGCCCTTGCACTCCAGCCTTGGCAACAGAGTGAGACTCAGTCTCAAAAAAAAAAAAAGAATAAGGCCAGTCTCTTATATAGCCACCATAATTTCATACAAAATTGGGAAATCTAACATTGATATCATACTGTGAGTTAATCCACAGTTAATTGTCCAAGTGTGGACATCTTTCCTGCATCCTTTTGGCATTTCCATTATTCTTTGGGCACTTCCTCCCTGCCCAAGCCCTGAAGTCAGCCATTTTTCAGAGAAACCCCAATCCCTTTTACAAGGAAATGGGATTTAGAGACCAAGTTCTGGGTGCTGAGTGTGTTCATGGCTACTGGGGTGTCACTGCTTTCTGGGCCCTCTCAGGGGACAAAATTAATTCATCTGAATATTTCTAAGCCACACCTCAGCCTTCTCCTCCTTCTTCCCTCATTCCATATTTGTATTTGGTTGAATTCTATTAAATTGCCCTAGTTAACCTTTTCTTCTTCTTCTTCTTCTTTTTTTTTTTTTTTTTTTTTTGAGGCGGAGTCTCACTCTGTCACCTAGGCTGGAGTGCAGTGGCGCGATCTCGGCTCACTGCAAGCTCCACCTCCTGGGTTCACACCATTCTCCTGCCTTGGTCTCCCGAGTAGCTGGGACTACAGGCACCCGCCACCACGCCCGGCTAATTTTTTGTATTTTTAGTAGAGACGGGGTTTCACTATGTTAGCCAGGATGGTCTCAATCTCCTGACCTCGTGATCCGCCTGCCTCGTCCTCCCCAAAGTGCTGGGATTACAGGCGTGAGCTACTGCACCCGGCCTTTTTTTTTTTTTTTTTTTTGAGACAGAGTCTCGCTCTATTGCCCAGGCTGGAATACAGTGGCATGATCTTGGCTCAATGCAACCCTCATTTCCCAGGTTCAAGCGATTCTCTTTCCTCAGCCTCCTGAATAGCTTGGATTACAGGTGCCTGCCACCATGCGCAGCTAATCTTTGTATTTTTAGTAGCAATGGGGTTTTGCTATGTTGGCCAGGCTGGTCTTGAACTCCAGACCTCAGGTGATCCTCCCACCTCGGCCTCTCAGAGTACTGGGATTATAGATAGGCATGAGTCACTGCACCCAGCCGATCATTTTTGATCTGCAAAAAAAATGACAAAACCTATATGGTTCAACCTAATTCTTCCTTTGTCCACAGTGAGAACCCTAATTGTCAGTAAATCAGTATATTTATTCATTTGCTTTGTTCTAAAATGCCCTCCAAACAGTTTCAGAGGTACTGCAGCAATCTTGCTATTAACAACAGATCTACTGTGAAAATTTCAAGATCTCTTTGTGGCTATTTTTGTCCTTTAGAGTATGTCCCATTAGAGAAATATAGAGAATTGTGTTCAAAAGTTATTTGAATTAATTTGTTTTTCTGTGTTAGGTTAGGTTAGTGTATTATAGGGTTCTCCAGAGAAATAGAACCAATAAGATATGCACAGATATATACAAGAGACCAGCCTGGCCAACACAGGGAAACCTCATCTCTACTGAAAACACAAAAAATAGCCAGGTGTGGTGCCACACACCTATAGTCCCAGCTACTTGGGAGGCTGAGGCAGGAGAATCACTTGAACTCGGGAGGTGGAGGTTGCAGTGAGCTGAGATCACACCACTGTACTCCAGCCTGGGTGACACAGCGAGACTCCACCTCAAAAAAAAAAGAGGAAATGTATTATGGGAATTGGCTCAAATGATTATGGAGGCTGAGAAAGAAGTCCCATGGTCGGTTGTCTGCAAGCTTGAGACAGGAAAACCAGTGTATTATAAACCAGTATATAACTGAATACTCAAACCAGTGTATAAGTCAATACCCAAAACCAGTGTATAACTCAATACATTGGTTTATAATATAATTACAATATAATTTAATTCAATCCAAGTCTGCAGGTCTGAGAACCAGGGGAGCGAGAGGTGTAACTCCCACCCTGAAGCCCAAGAAGTATAGGATGGGCGGCTGGTGTAAGTCCTGGAGTCCAAAAGCCTGAGAACCAGGTTGCCCTTCTCCAATGTCCAAGGGCAGGAGGATGGATGTCCCAGCTCCAGAACAGAGAATCTGTCCTTCTTCCACCTTTTTGTTCTATTTGGGCCCTCAACGGATTGGATGATTCCTGCCGGCTGTGGTGAGGGTGGATCTTCTTTACTTGGGCCACTGATCCAAATGCTAATTTCTTCCAGAAACATCCTTGCAGACACACCCAGCCATGAGGTTTTACCAGCTCTCTGGGTATCCCTTAGCCTGGTCAAGTTGACACATACAATTAACCATTATAGTCAGGTTAGGTTCGTTTAACAATTTGATGCATGGTTTGGTTAGGTTTATTTATTTTGGTTTTTACTAAATTTGGGGGTTTTTTTCTTCATCCTTTTTTTTTTTTTTTTTTGAGATGGAGCCTCGCTCTGTCACCCAGGCTTGAGTGCAGTGGCATGATCTCGGCTCACTGCAAGCTCCGCCTCCCGGGTTCATGCCATTCTCCTGCCTCAGCCTCTGGAGTAACTGGGATTACAGGTGCCCACCACCACGCCTGGCTAATTTTTTGTATTTTTAGTAGAGATGGGGTTTCACTGTGTTAGCCAGGATGGTCTCAATCTCCTGACCTGGTGATCCGCCCTCCTTGGCCTTCCAAAGTGCTGGGATTACAGGCGTGAGCCACTGCGCCCGGCCCGTCCTTTTTTATAGTGCTATATTTTCATTGTTCAAAAGGTTTATTTGATTCAGGCGGGGTGCGGTGACTCACGCCTGTAATCCCAGCACTTTGGAAGGCCAAAATGGGTGGATTACCTGAGGTCAGGAGTTCAAGACCAGCCTGGCCAATATGATGAAACACCACCTCTACTAAAAATACAAAAATTAGCCGGGCGTGGTGGTGCGTGCCAGTCATCTCAGCTACTCTGGAGGCTGAGGCAGGAGAATCACTTGAACCCGTGAGGTGGAGGTTGCAGTGAGCCGAGATGGCACCACTGCACTCACACTCCAGCCTGGGCGACAGAGCAAGACTCCATCTCAGACAAAAAAAAAGAATCTACATATGTGCCCACCTGGCACCTGACACAGGAATTTGCTCATCTTTGCAAACAGAAAAACAACAGGCTACCCTAGAAATTAATGAAAATGGTTTTCTTGGCCGGGCACAGTGGTTCACACCTGTAATCCCAGCACTTTGGGAGGCCAAGGCAGGTGGATCACAAGGTCAGGAGTTCGAGACCATCCTGACCAACATGGTGAAACCCCGTCTACTAAAAATACAAAAATTGGCCAGGCGTGGTGGTGCATACCTGTAATCCCAGTTACTGAGGAGGCTAATGCAGGAGAATTGCTTGAACCCAGGAGGCGGAGGTTGCAGTGAGCCGAGATAGCACCACTGCACTCCAGCCTGGGCAACAGAGCGAGACTCTGTCTCAAAAAAAAAAAAAAAAAAAAATTGGCCGGGCACGGTGGCTCATGCCTGTAATCCCAGCACTTTGGGAGGCTGAGGCGGGCGGATCACGAGGTCAGGAGATCGCGACCATCCTGACTAACACGGTGAAACCCCGTCTCTACTAAAAAAAATACAAAAAAATTAGCTGGGTGTGGGGGCAGGCGCCTGTAGTCCCAGCTACTCAGGAGGCTGAGGCAGGAGAATGGTGTGAACCCAGGAGGTGGAGCCTGCAGTGAGCGGAGATCGAGCCACTGCACTCCAGCCTGGGCAACTGAGTGAGACTCCGTCTCAAAAAAAAAAAAAAAATTAGCCAGGCGTGGTGGCGTGTGCCTGTAGTCCAAGCTACTCAGGAGGCTGAGGCCGGAGTTTGAGGCTGCAGTGAGCTATGGTCACAACACTGCACTCCAGGCTGGGCAACAGAACGAGACTCTATCTCTAAAAAGAGAAAAAAAAAAGAAAATGGTTGTCTATGGGGATGAGTGGGAGAAGAAACAGGTCAGGCCATGTCTTTATACTTTGGAATCAAATATATATATATATGTGTGTGTATATATATTTTGACTGAGTCTCACTCTGTTGCCCAGGCTGGAATGCAGTGGCGTGATCGTGGCTCACCACAACCTCCACCTCCCGGGTTCAGGTGATCCACCGACCTCAGCCTCCCCAAGTGCTGGAATTACAGGCATGAGCCACCGCGCCCAGCCAGATGTAGATTCTTAACCTGCCTTCCTCCTTATACAACAGGTGACCACAGGATGTCACAGTCTCTTTTGCTGTTATCACTGCAGCCCACCCACGTTTTCAAAGATTTATGCATGACCCCACTCTGCGGCCACCTGTGACTCCACTCTTCTCCACCATGCACTAAGTCAAAAGCACAAAGTGCTCACTGCTGGACGTTGCATGGGAGGTCACAGTGTCCAGGCGTGGAATGGTCCAGGCACGAGGTCCAGCCCCCTACCTGCACTGAACTGAACTTTGACCTGGTCTGTGCTGGCCTCCAACATAGAGCCTCGCCTGCCCAGGCCTCGGATCCTCACCTGTAGCACCCGCCAAACAGGTGAGTGGATCCTGACTTGGCACAGGAAGGCCAAGAGGTCATTGCAGGCAGGGAGTCCCCGCTGGGCTGCAGGAAGCCTGAGCCAGGCCAGAAGATGAGTTTGGGTTCCTCCCCGCAGGCTGCACAAAGTCAATCCCAGGGCTGCCCGGGGCCCCTGCCAGGCCCACTGAAGGCCCAGCACAGGGGCTGTCTTCTGCCTGGCTTTCCTGTCTTCCCTTCCCCTGTCACCCTGTCAACCTGTCAGGGAGCCCCTTGAACAGCTACTTTTCATCATGTGCCTCCTCCAGAAGACAAGCCCTGCAAAGGCACGCCTACCATCCCAGCCCCATGTCCCTGTGCCTGGGACAGGGCTCAGGCAAATGAATGGGAGGTGGTCAGGGAAGCTTCCTGTGGCTCGTGGAGCTGCCTCCCTTCTGGCCTCAGTCAGTGGCCTCCAGGCAGGATAGACACCTGGGCAGGTTCACAATCCCACCTCAGGGCCAGGCAGGGTGGCACGCGGCTGTAATCCCAGCATCTGGTGTGGCTAAGGGGGAGGATCACATGAGCCCAAGAGTTCAAGACCAGCCTGGGAAACATAGTGAGACCCCATCTCTACAAAAAAATTAAAAAGTAACCGAGTGTGGTGGTGCAGGCCTGAGTCCAAGGAACTCAGGAGGCTGAGGCAGGAGGATCACTTGAGCCCGGAGTTCAGGGTTACAATCAGCCGTGATCGCACCACTGCAGTCCAGCCTGGCAACACAGAGTGAGACCTTGTCTCTAAAAATAATAATAATAAAAGAATCGCAGCTCATACATAAATGTGCGAGAGGGCTCACACTATTTCATTAAACGAATCTGGTTTCTACATTGCTGCTGTCTGGCCACTTGGGACCTTGCTCAGCCTCTGTTCTGAGGGCGGCATAGTGCTGGCTCTTGTTCTCGGTCCCCACCCCTCTCCGGTTTAACTAGTTTTTTTTTTTTTTTTTGAGACAGAGTCTCACTCTGTCACCCAGGCTGGAGTGCAGTGGTGTGATCTCAGCTCACTCTAACCTCCATCTCCTGGGTTAAAGGAATTCTCGGGGCCTCAGCATCCCAAGTAGCTGGGATTACAGGCACGCGACACCACCATGCCTGGCTGATTTTTTTTTTTTTTTCATCTGATGAGTTTTCCTTCTGTAATGATTTTTGTGTTTTTAGCAGAGACAGGATTTCACCATGTTGGCCAGGCTGGTCTCGAACTTCCGACCTCAGGTGTTCTCCCTGCCTTGGCCTCCCAAAGTGCTGGGATTACAGACATGAGCTACCGCACCCAGCCCGGTTGAACTAGTTCTAAGGAGTAACTGCAGCCGGGTCTGGAGAGGGCTTGGCTGCCACCTTCCCTCCCAGACAGCAGCTAGACAGCTGCTCCCAGGATCTGCTTTGAATTAAAAGTGGCGTGGCCCTTTAAGAGAAGCATCCGCCGGCCGCCCCCGCCGCCGCCGCCCCTCTTTGATGTCGCTGGCGCTGAAAGGTTCCCAGTGGCAAGATCTGAGGGTTTGTTTCTGCCTCCCCAGAGGCCACGTGGGGATCACAGGGAGGGAGGGAGGGCGAGCGAAGGTCACATGGCCTCCCTGGCCTGCTGCCGCTGCTGTTGCGGCAGGAGCAGGAGCGTGGGGACCAGCGGCTGGACGGGTGGGGGCTGAGGCCTGCAGCTCGTGATGGCGGTGGAGCCTGGCAGCTGGGAGGGCAAAGGACCAGCCTCTCTGCCCCTCCCCTTGGCACCTGGGAGCCTGACCTCCAGCCTCCCTCACCTGTCCAGGAAGGAGCCACACACTCTCTGCGTGATGTGCCAAGAGGCTGCATCTCCACTGATGAGCTGGGACTCCCCCATCCCCATGCCCTTCCTCCCCCAGCTTTGGAAGGTGGCCTTTCCCTGGTGGCCCTGCCAATCCATGGTTAGCCCAGTAGGCTGCATGTTGGCACCAGCCAGGTGAAGCCATAGGGAGGAGGTGGGATGGGGTGGAGTTCAGCTGCAGGGGTGCCAAGAGGGGCAGATCCCGCCAAATACCTGGGTCCAAAAATGACAGCCTCGGCCTCCCCGCTGGGCTCTAGGAGCTCTCACCTAGGTGAAGGACGTCCTAGGGCAAGGCCGATCCTTTCCACCAGGGAACCCAGAGGCCACTCACTCCCAGGCACTGGGGCCAGGGAGAGGGCAGCGCCAACACCAAGCCCAGGAGCAGCCGCCCCGCCCAGGGGCCCCCCTCGCCCCTCCAAGGACCTGGGCGAGAGCCACAGCAGCGCCTGACAAGGGACTTGGCTCATCAAGGTCCAAGGATATGAGGCCAAGAAGGGTCCTTCTGATGGATGGGGTGGCCAGAAAAGGAGGTTGGGGGAAACCAAAAGGGGGCCAAGCTCTGTGACGGCACCGCCTGGCCTCAGGGCACCTCCCCCACTCTGAGCCGGCTGGAGAGCAGGGCCTCCCCCAAGAGCCAGCCAAGGGGGAAGCGGGCGGCCTCCCCCAACAGCCAGCCACATGGGGAAGCGGGTGGCCCGCCTCACTTCCCTGCTCACTTGGGCCTCAGAGGCCAGCAGCTGGGGCGCAGGGCAGCCCAGGTGGCCAGGCGGGGCGGGGCGGCTGAGGCCAGCACACAACAGCTGGGCCCCAGACGGCCGGCAGCAGCTGGAGCCCAGAGCGGCCCTGGCGCTCAAGGCCCTGGGGGGAGGGGCTCGGGATGTGCGGCAGGGAGCCGCCTCCAGTCTGAACAAGGAAGCCGGGTCCCCCCGGGCTGTCTGACATGCTGTGTGCTGGAGGCTCCTATCACCAAGCTCCAAGGCCCCACGCGGGGTCTCGAGGAGACCCCTGTACCGCCAACTGCCCTCCATCACACCCTCCTCTCTCTCCGTCTGCGCCTGCCCGCCAGCCTGGGCCCTTGCTTCCTGAAATGTTCTGTCCTGACCCCTTTTTCCCAGGGCGTGGGCTCCGGCCCCCCAGCACAGCCGTGACCCCGGTGAGTTGACTCAGAACCACCTATGCATCCCCAGCTCCCTCCCCAGGGGGAGGCAGTGAACTGAACCCTCACCCAATCCTGTCTCGGGGTGCCTCTCCTAAAGCACAGAGCCCCCTCTGGGCCTTCATTTCCCCAGCTTTCCTGCCGCGGGGCACACAGAGTCTAGGCTCAGTCAGAAGCCCTGGTGCCACCTGAATGGGAGCCTGGGGAACCCTGTGTGGTGCTCTCTGAACAGGACAGTGGGGATGGGGCAGGGCCAGGGAAGCAGAGAAGGGCACACCCTGTGAGGGACACCACACGCAACCATGCAGCCTGGGATAGGCACTGTGGTGCTCTTGTTGCCAGGCCCCCATGTCTGCCCTCGCAGTCAGCCTTGGTCCCTGGGGGATCGCCTGCACCCCCACGGCGCCTGGGCAGCATAACTGTCATTTATCCCATGGTCATCGCCGGAGACGCCGAGCAGAGCCCCCAAACATCCTGCACCCTTGATGCTCACGAGGACCCTGTGAGGCAGGTGCTGTTCTCATCCCTGTTTTACAGACGAGGAATCCGAGACACAACTGCAGGCCATGCAGCGGCGGGTACTTGGCTGTCCTACCCCATCCGCTCTGGTGCAGACAAAGTGAGTATCTGTCTAATATGCAAAAGGAGGGTTCTGAAACACCCTACCTGCCAGGAAGGTTTCTAGAGTGGAGCCAGCCCACTCCACCCCAAGCTGGCCACTCCACTCACCAGGCCTCAGGCCTCACCCCCGCCGCCTGGTGCCCTGTGCCCTGTGCCCAGCCTGATCGTCGTTGGTCTTACCCGCTGATTCTTTTAGATAGAAGCAGGATCTTGCTATGCTGCCCAGGCTGGTCTCGGACCCCTGGGCTCAAGCAATCCTTTTGCCAGGACCTCCCAAAGTGCTGGGATTACAGGCGTGAGCCACCGTGCTCAGTCAAAACTAACTACTTCAAAATATCGGGGCGGGTGCCGTGGCTCATGCCTGTAATCCCAGCACTTTGAGAGGCCGAGGCAGGTGGATCACCTGAGGTCAGGAGTTCAAGATCAGCCTAACATGGTGAAACCCTGTCTCTAGTAAATTAAAAAAAAAAAAAATTAGCTGAGCGTGGTGGCGCTTGTCTGTAATCCCAGTTACTCAGGAGTCTGAGGCAGGAGAATCACTTGAACCCGGGAGGGGGAGGTTGCAGTGAGCCGAGATCGAGCCATTGCACTCCAGTCTGGGCAACAAGAGTAAAACTCCATCTCAAAAAAAAAAAAAAATCTAATCCCATGACAGAGTACATTCAGAAAATTGTGCAACCATTACCACAATCCATTTTAGAACATTTTAATCACCCCAAAAAGAAACCCCGTACCGGCTGGGCACAGTGGCTCATGCCTGTAATCCCAGCACTTTGGGAGGCCGAGGTGGGTGGATCACCTGAGGTCAGAGACCAGCTGACCAACATGGTGAAACCCCATCTCTACTAAAAATACAAAAATTAGCTGGGCGTGGTGGTGCACGCCTGTAATCCCAGCTATGTAGGAGAATTGTTGGAGCCTCGGAGTCGGAAGTTGCAGTGAGCCAAGATCACATCACTGCACTCCAGCCTGGGTGACAGAGCAAGACTCTGTCTCACAAAAAAAAAAAAAAAAAAGAGAAATCCTGTTCCCATTAGTAATCACTCCCTGTTTCTCCCCATCTCCTGGAAACCACCAGCGGACTTTCTGTCTCTATGAAGTTGCCTCTTCTGGACACTCGAAATGAGTGCAATCATACCGCCTGTGCCCTTCAGTGTCCAGCTCATGTCACTTGGCTGATATCCTGAAGATTCATCCACAGTGCAGCGTGTCAGAACTTCGTTTGTTTTACGGCTAGAATATATTCCATTGTATAGCTGTGTTCCATTATGTTTACCCACTCTTCTGCTGATGGACTTTGGGGCTGTTTTCCGCCTTTTGGCTATTGTGACTAGTCCTGCTGTGAACATTCATGAGCCAGTTTTTGTTTGAACACTTGTCTTCAATTCTCTGGGTGTATCCCTGGGAGTGGGACTGCTGGGTCACGTGTTCTGTGTAACATAGTGAGGAGCCACCAAACTGTTTTCCACGGTTAGGGACATGGCCACCGCACTGTCCATCCCCACAGCGATGCTCTAGGGCTCCTGTGTCGCCGCAGCTGCACCCACACTTGGTAGTTTCTGTGTTTTTGATCGTGGTCATCTTAGTGGGCATGAGGTAGCATCTGACCCATTACTGGTGGACCTGGGTCCCCCTTCCTTATACCTATCATCCTTATACCTGTCAGGGCCAGGTTAGTCCCGTCTTGAGGCAGGTGGCCTGGAAGCAAAGGCCCAGCACCTGCTGGCCCATAGGACCCGCCACGGGAGCTGCTGCCAGGCTCTGGGTGCTCAAAACTCCGGGTGGGGAGTCCTGGGTGCAGAGGATAAAGCTGCCCCAGGGGCTGGGGAAGTGTGAGGACAGAGCCAGTCGGTGTGAGTTAAGAGGAGGACATGGGTATGAGCAGCTGCTGAGCCTCAGGAGCCCTGTCCCCGGCCATAGGGTTGCAGCCTTGTCAGTCATCCAGTCATAGCAAGGGGCTTCAGAGGAGAGGGGGATGGGGGAGGTGGACAGAAGGGCAGAGAGTTTCTGGGGAAGTCTTGGGTTTCAGCCCCTTCTTGTGTCTGCTACCAGTGTTGAATAAGCCAAAATGTCAACTCATTTTGGTTCAACATGCAGGCTCAATCGCATTATAGGAGACGTCAGAAACTGTAACACGCACGTTCTTCTCCCGTCCTGGAATTTTCATCGGTGATCATAACTGCCACCCCCACCATGCACTTTCACAAATGGGCTCATATAATCCCACAACAGCCCTCTGACGGAGGCACAGTCATCACCCCACTTTAAAGGAGAGGAAGCGGCCAGGCACGGTGGCTCACACCTGTAATCGCAGCACTTCCAGGAGGCCAAGGTGGGCGGATCACGAGGTCAGGAGATCGAGACCATCCTGGCTAACACAGTGAAACCCCGTCTCTAATAAAAATACAAAAAAGTTAGCCAGGCGTGATGGGACACGCCTGTAGTCCCAGCTACTCGGGAAACTGAGGCAAGAGAATTGCTGGAACCCGAAAGGCAGAGGTTGCAGTGAGCTGAGATCGCGTCACTGCTCTCCAGTCTGGGTGACAGAGCAAGACTCTGGCTCAAAAAAGATAGATAGATAAATAAATAAATAAGAGGAAGCAGAAGCATAAGGAAAGGTCACAGGCCTTCCCTGGGATCTCCACACTGCACCAAGAGATGGCTCAGAGCTAGGGCGGTGTGAAGATCAACCCTGTGCAGCCAGCTGGAAGATGCCATCATGCTCCGGACTTGGAATAACAGGTACCCAGCGGGAGAGGCCTCTTCTGGACAGGTTCCTGCTGGACGCTGAAATCTGCCCTGGGTCAGCCTTCCCCGCCAGGGTGTGGGTGGGAGAACACCTCAGGATGGGACCTGTGTCTGAAGCTACTGCCCCTGGCCAGCCCCACACGTGGCCTTTAAACTGACCCGATGGCGGAGGGACAGCAGGGGGGGTTTCTGAGTCAGCAGAGAGCTAAGGGCGAACCTCAGCTCTTCTGTTAGTGTCCCTGAACCTCAGTTCCCCTCGTCAGGAAAATGCTGCAACCTGTCCTGTGAGGAGGGGGGAGGATGTGGAATGGACCTGAGTTTGTAACAGCCTGCCTCCCTCTGAGAGTGTCCCCAGGTTAGGCTGGCCTCCAGGGCACCCCAGCCTGATCTTAGGCCTTGTGGTTTACGCTGGGGTGCCTTACACCCATCGAATGCGCGGGGCAACAGCTCTCAGCGTTTGGTCTCTCTGTTTCACAAGAGCCCAGGCAACGCGGCTGTCTGCAGGTGCAGGTGGCGCTGGGACTTTCTCCCTAAGCTCCTCACTCAGCCCGGGGCTGGCAAGGAGGACGTCCACAGGGCCCCGGCCAGCGGCTCAAGGGGCATCCTGGCTGCAGGCACGGCCCTGCGCCTCTGCTCTCCTGCCCCACGTGGTGCCGTAGGCTCCCCACTGTCCTGAATTAGGAGGGGCTCTGGAAGCTCTGCTTGCGTCTAGATCCTTGTCCTAAAACGTAAGACCTGTTTCCTGTCTTTAAAATGGGTGTCATGGCGCCCAGCAGGCTGCAGACCGGAGGGTGAAGGAGAAAGTCTGCCCGGCCCCGCTGGCCCTGCGTATGTCCTTTCCTTTCTTTTGTCCATCCCACCCCCACCCACCCCAGCAGGAAGACTCCTGAGCCCCTCCTGTTCACCCTGCTCTAGTACTGATTTCCCACAGGAGCCTTGTTCTAACCCCACTGCCCGGAGCCTCGGGAGTGGACAGGGGTGCTCTCCAAGGTGAAGCATGGAGCAGGTGCTCTTCGTGGCATGAAGGGCCCCAAGCAGAGGCCTAGAGGGCAGCCACTGGACCCTTGGCCTCCTCCCCCAGTGGCGGCTGGGGCAGGTTCTTGGGGGTCCTCGACACGGGGCCAGCAGCCAGGCTGGGGCGGGCGGAGATCCAGGACCTCACCTCTGGCCCCGTGATCTCCTTAAGTCGTAGCTGCTTCTCTGACCCCAGCGCCAGCAGGAGCGCCCCGGAACCGGGCGACTCCCCTGCGGCGCCTTGCTGGGGCTCGCGGTCCCTCTCGCAGGTCTCCGAGGGAGCCAGGACCTCGCGCCCCACCTGTCCGCTTCTCCAGGAGGCCCCGGCGCCGCTGCTGCCGGGCCCTCGGCTCGAAGCCCTGTGTCCGCCGCCGCTTTGATCCCGGGGGGCCCTGCTGGATAAAAGTCCCTGGCGGCTCCGCGCCAGCGCCAGAGGGGGAGCGCAGCCGAGCAGGGCGCACCAGCGGGACGGCGCAGGGCCAGGGGCGCTGAGAGGACGGGGCCACTGGGCCGCCCGCGCTGGCCGCGGTGAGAGCGGGGCCCCAGGGCTGCGCGAGGTGGGGAGATGCGGGCCGGGGTCCGAGTCCTCCACGGCCTGCTCTGGGCCTGGGCACTGGGGGATGGGAGGGACAGTGGCGGCTCCAGGTGAGCGCGCCCGCTACGCGCCCCCAGCCCGTCGGGCGCGGCCAGCTGCGCCGCGGGCGGAGTTCCCCGCCCCCCCCCCCCACCGCCGGCGCGGAAAAGCCTCGCCCCTCCCCGTCGCCGCCGCCCCTTCCAGCTGCCCCGGGGGCGGGGGCGGCGGCGCCGGGCTGGCCGCGGTGAATGGAGCCGCCGGGGCCGCCCGGCCGCGCTGCCCCCCCACGGAGCCGGGCCGGGAGCGCCTCCGGCGGCCGCGGCGGGGTAGTCCAGGCCCCTCCGTCAGGCTTGCGGTTTGGGAAGAAAAGGCGATGCCTCCGCCAAGAAAAGAGCGAGCGCGGCCCCCTCCCCCCTCCGCCGAGCCCAGGCGGCGGCGGCGGCACATCTAACGCGCGGGCACCCGGGCCGCCGCGGCCCCCGCAAATAAGCCCAGCCTCGGCCCCCGCCGCTCATTGGCGCGGGCCGCAGCCAGCGCACCTAGACCCTGCGCTGCCCTCGGACAGCCGGGCACGGAGCCCCAGCTGCGGAGGCCGACGGCACCCGGCCCCGAGCGCCTCGACGCCCAGCCGCGCGCGCCTTCTCCGCCAGGCCCGGCGGGCGGGAGCGGGGGCGAGGGAGCAGGAGCGGCCAGTGCTCCCGGCACCCCCGGCCCGGCACCCCCGGCCGGGCATCCCCCGCCGCCGCCACCTCAAGGCCACCCGCTCCCCGCAGGTGGACGCGGCCATGGGCCGAGGGGTGCGCGTGCTGCTGCTGCTGGGCCTGCTGCACTGCGCCGGGGGCAGCGAGGGCAAGAAGACCTGGCGGCGCCGGGGTCAGCAGCCGCCTCCTCCCCCGCGGACCGAGGCGGCGCCGGCGGCCGGACAGCCCGTGGAGAGCTTCCCGCTGGACTTCACGGCCGTGGAGGGCAACATGGACAGCTTCATGGCGCAGGTCAAGAGCCTGGCGCAGTCCCTGTACCCCTGCTCCGCGCAGCAGCTCAACGAGGACCTGCGCCTGCACCTCCTGCTCAACACCTCGGTGACCTGCAACGACGGCAGCCCCGCCGGGTAAGGCCCGCGCCCCGCGCCTCCCCGCCCCGCCCGACGCGCCCGGTCTCCGGCTGGACCTTTCCTGCGGGCCGCGGCTGTTCTCTCCCCAGGGAGAAAGGGCTTCCGTCGGGCGCCCCGCGATCCTGGCCCCCAGGAGGGCCCGGCTTGGTGACTCTCTGCGTGGGGAGCGGAGCGGAGCGGCGCTGGAAGGGCTGGTCCCGGGCCAGCTCGGGCACTGACCCCTCGGCCTCTGGGCCCAGCCGCTCTGCTGGCGTCCTTCGGTCCCGGGGCGGGGAGATGGCAGCCCGAGAGCGCGCCTGGCTCCAGAGGGAACCGGCGACACCAGAGGGCGGGGATAGGCCTGCTGCCCACCTCTCCGCAGCCCCGAAGTAGATAAAAGACGTGAGGCCAGGGTTCGGGGAGCGGCGGGGGCGCCCACGCGCTCAACAGGCCGAGGACAGCCGGGGACAGCGGGAGACCTGGGCGTGGGGTCGGGGCTCGGCAGGAAGGCTCCCCGGCCGGGTCGGTGCGGTCCGCGCCTCCCGCGCTCCCCGCAGCGTCCCGTTCCCCCGCCAAGCGCGCTCCTTCAGTGCGGACGCGTTTCACGCTTCAAGCGCCGCCGCGCGCCCCAGGAGGACCGCCGCCCGTGCCGAGGTGATAGCGGGACCCGCGCCGGGCGGAACGCGGGGATTTTCCACGGACCACAGCCCCGCGCGGCCCGTTCCCCGCCCCGCGAGCGCCACCTCTCGGGACGGCCGCCGTCCCTGAGCTCCGCGTGGGCCTGGCCGAGGGCGCCCCCGTGCGACCGTCGCGCGCGGCCGGAACAGGTGGCGCGTTCCCTCCGCCAGAGTCGGGCGCGCAGGGCGCGGCGGGTCTGTGGCCCTGGCCGACCCCCCGCGGTGCGTTCTCCCCGCAGCTACTACCTGAAGGAGTCCAGGGGCAGTCGGCGGTGGCTCCTCTTCCTGGAAGGTGCGTCCGGGGCCGAGGCGTGGGGAGGCCGGGGGTCTCTCCGCGCGGGCCTGAGCGGTAGTGGTGTCCGCAGGCGGCTGGTACTGCTTCAACCGCGAGAACTGCGACTCCAGATACGACACCATGCGGCGCCTCATGAGCTCCCGGGACTGGCCGCGCACTCGCACAGGTCAGCGGCGAGCCCTGGGGAAGGCGGTCTCGACGTGAGGCCCGGGAGGAAGCCGCGCCCGCGTCCTAGAGCCCCAGCGAGGCCCCCACCCCGCACATCATGCCCAGCCCGGCGCCCGGGTTTCCTAAGAGGAAGGGGCGCCTTTCACTCTCGCTTTTTGGGGCCCATTCCACATTAGCATTCAGGCGCTTACCCAGCGGCTCTGGCCCTCCCCGGGGTCAAAGCAGGGCAAGGGGTTGAAGTCAAGGTCAGACCTGGTGTCCAGCCTAGCGGGGCACCGTGGCCATGGTGGCTTCCCGGGGGTAACTAAACCCAACTGTCCTCCACTTTCCCGGCAACCTTGGTTCGGGCCAGCAACACCAGCACACCTCCCTTGCTGGGGCCAAGTAGGAGCCCCAACTCCTCACCAGGGTTCCCAGACCCGTCCCTACACAGCCTCCTCCCACTAGAAAGACCCACCACCTCTGTGTCCCCAGGCACAGGGATCCTGTCCTCACAGCCGGAGGAGAACCCCTACTGGTGGAACGCAAACATGGTGTAAGGGGGTGCAGGGTCTTGCCTGGGAGTCCTGCCTGGAGGGTGGTTCTTCCTGGGGGTCTTTCCTTGGGAGGTCATATTCTGAAATGGTCTTTCCTGGGGGTCCTGCTGTGGACGGTTCTTCTGGGGAGGTTCTGTCCTAGGGGGGTTCTGGAGGTGTTTCTTCCGTGGTGGGGAGGGGGCCCTGTCCTGGGATGGTCCTTCCTGGCGGGGAGGGGTCTATCCTGAGATGGTCCTTCCTGGCAGGGTCCTCTCCTGGGATGGTCCTTCCCGGGGGATCCTGTCCTAGGTTGGTCCTTCCTTGTGGGGGGGGTCTATCCTGGGATGGTCCTTCTTTCCTGGGGGGGGTCCTGTCCTGGGTTGGTCTTTCCTGGGGGGTCTTATCCTGGAGGTCTTTCTTGAGGGGAAGTTCTATTCTGGGATGGTCCTTCCAGGGGAATCCTGTCCTGGGATGATCTTTTCTGGGGGTCCTGTCCTGGGGGTCCTTTCTGGAGGCTGCCGGGCAGCAGGCGCTGTGACAGGCTCACTCTGTTCTGCGTTGCAGCTTCATCCCCTACTGCTCCAGTGATGTTTGGAGCGGGGCTTCATCCAAGTCTGAGAAGAGTGAGTCTCGGCCTTCCCAGGGCCCAGCAGGGCAGGGACGAGGCGGGACGGCAGGACAGGGATGAGGCAGGACGGGGGGGTTTCTGGGGAAAAGCTGACTCTCAGCCTTGTTGTGCTTTCAAAGCCCTTGACAGTATGTCCCAGGGTGCCTGCCCCATGCACCCACTGCCCGCTTGTCCACGTCTGCAGGGGATCCTTATTTCTGAATATTCCCTGGGGAGGAGGCCCCAGCATGGCCTGGTGCACCCACCTTCCTCCAGTCCACCCCAGCCCCTGACCCCTTCTCAGAAGATTCCTCCCAGTCCCCTAGCGGGGCAAGAACTCCACTGCCAGCCATTCTGGGGTAGGAGGTGGTTCTCTCTGCCCAGGTCCCTACCTGAGGCCACCCCCTCCCTCTTGCAGACGAGTACGCCTTCATGGGTGCCCTCATCATCCAGGAGGTGGTGCGGGAGCTTCTGGGCAGAGGGCTGAGCGGGGCCAAGGTGCTGCTGCTGGCCGGGAGCAGGTGGGCAGGGCGGGGCAGGGCTGGAGGTGAGGGGCGAGGACGGTGTGCAGGGCGAATGGAAGGGGTGTGGGGTGGGAGTGTATGGGAGGCGAGGATGGAGTGGAGCCTGTGCAGATCTTGGCAGGTGGCTAGGAGGGTGAGAGGCTGGAGCTGGGAGAACCCGCATCATTGGGGACGTCTCTGAGGCCTGGCTTCAGAGTGCTGGGTAACCGGATGCTGTCCAGAGGATGCTTCTGGACGCCATGGTTGTTGGATATAGGGGAAGGTTTGGGCTGCAGGGACCTAAGTCGTTGCTTAGGGGTTGGCCATGGACTAATGCCCCTTCTCCAGGGCCCAGTAGGTGAGGATCACCCCTGTGGGTCCCTGTATCCCAGCAGGCATACAGGAGACCCAGGGGACATATGGGGAACAGATGAAAGGGCCTGAGGCCACATAGTTTATCTTCATTTTCAGATAAGGAAACTGAGGTAAAGAGACAGACAGAGGAAGGGGAGGAGGAAGGGGAGAGCCTGGCTGTGTCAGGGAAATGTGGCCTGCCAACCTGAACCCTGGCCTGCTCTGGAGGGGGCGGCCATAGGTCTTGCAGCTGAAAAGAGAATGCAGAATGCATCCGCAGTTCAGAATGCATCAGGACTCCTGCCCCCCTCGGGGCATGGGCTGACGCTGAGCAGACTCGGGGGAGGTGAGTGCCTCTCCCCAGCCACCTGGCCTCACGTCTGGCCCTCCTTGCAGCGCGGGGGGAACCGGGGTGCTACTGAATGTGGACCGTGTGGCTGAGCAGCTGGAGGAGCTGGGCTACCCGGCCATCCAGGTGCGAGGCCTGGCTGACTCCGGCTGGTTCCTGGACAACAAGCAGTATCGCCACACAGACTGCGTCGACACCATCACGTGTGCGCCCACGGAGGCCATCCGCCGTGGCATCAGGTGCCCCAGCGGAGAGGGCCCGTCCTCTTGATGCAGCTCTGCCCCAAAAGGGCCTGGGTGGAGTGGCATCTGTGGGTGGGGGGCTCCGGGGGACGAGGCCCACGGCAGCCTAACCTGTGGCTGTGGCTCCAGGTACTGGAACGGGGTGGTCCCAGAGCGCTGCCGACGCCAGTTCCAGGAGGGCGAGGAGTGGAACTGCTTCTTTGGCTACAAGGTCTACCCGACTCTGCGCTGTGAGTGGGCGGCAGTGCAGAGCACACAGGGCAGCAGGGGCGGCCACGCTTCCTTGCTTCTGAAAATCCAGCATGGACTCCAGTCTCCTGGGCTGGGCTTGGAGACCACTGCTCTGGTCCAGGGAGGAGGCCGGCTGTGTGCCAGGGGGCCTAGTCGCTGCGGCATGCCTGGGACTTGCCTGCCCTCAGCACTGACACCCCCCAGTCCCAGGCAAAGTGAGACAGGTGGTCACCCTGTCTATACCGGTGGCTAGTGTGCTTTGGAGCTCATCCCGGTGCTGCCCCTCCCTGCTGCAGGGCCCCGGGCTAGTTCCTCCCCAGCCCCACGCTCTGAGGAATGGTGAGGTTATATGCAAGGGCATCATCACCATATTTCGGTGAAAGTGGAGTCGCTGAGAACCAGGCCAAGGTCATGGAAGGATTAACAAGAGCCCTTCTTCAAGGAAAGGCAGTTTATTTATTTAGTTATGAACCTATGGATTATAAAAAGGCTGGTTTGAAAGAAGGAAGCCACATTCTGTGGGGGCTTATGACTGACACCCCTGGGGAGAGTTGGGCCAAGGCTAGCTGGCCTGTGAGCCTCAGCAGCACTGCAGGGGGCCTGGGAGGGTGCTGAGCTCTGCCTGGGGTCGGGGGCAGCAGCGGGGACCTGGGGGTGCTGAGCTCTGAGCCTGGGGTGGGGGGCTCTGAGCCTAGGGTGGGGGGCAGCAGCGGGAGTCATGGGGAGGCCGAACTGAGCCCCACCGCCCGCAGGCCCCGTGTTCGTGGTACAGTGGCTGTTTGACGAGGCACAGCTGACGGTGGACAATGTGCACCTGACGGGGCAGCCAGTGCAGGAGGGCCTGCGGTTGTATATCCAGAACCTCGGCCGCGAGCTGCGCCACACGCTCAAGGACGTGCCGTGAGTGTGTGGGCCCCGGGAGCCCCACGCCGGGTAGCTCCCTCTTTATTTAAAAATAGAGGTCCTAAAAAAAACAAAAGAAGAAAAAACAAAACAAAAAAAATAGAGGTCTTGTAGGCTGGGCGCGGTGGCTCACACCTATAATCCTAGCACTTTGGGAGGCCCATGCAGGTCGATCACCTGAGGTCAGGAGTGCGAGACCAGCCTGGCCAACATGGCAAAACCCCATCTCCACAAAATATACAAAAATTAGTCCGCTGTAGTGGCAGGCACCTGTAATCCCAGCTAATCAAGAGGCTGAGGCAAGAGAATCACTTGAACCGGGAGGTGGAGGTTGCAGTGAGCTGAGATCGTGCCACTGCACTCCAGCCTGTGCGATGGAGTAAGACTCTTGTCTCAAAAAATACATATATATGTGTATATATCACACACACAGAGAGAGAGAGGTCTTGGGCCTGGCATACTGGCTCACGCCTATAATCCCACCCCTTTGGGAGGCCAAGGCAGCAGGATTGCTGGAGGCCAGGAGTCCAAGACCAGCCTGGGCAACATGGTGAAACCCTGTCTGTACTGCACATACAAAAATTATCCAGGCATGGTGGCATCACCTGTAATCCCAGCTACTCAGGAGGCTGAGGCAGGAGGATCCCTTGAGCCCAGGAGTTCAAGGTTACAGTGAGCTAACCCTGCCTGTGGGAGGCAAGCAAGCTTCGATTGTACCACTACACTCCAGCTGGGGCGATAGAGCCAGACCCCAACTCAAAATAAAATAAAAATAGAGTTCTGGATAGTAGCAGAATATTTGCCTGTCTAGGGCAGCCTCCTGCTGTCACCTGGGAGGGCCTGCCTGGAAGAGGTGGACTCTGAGCAGGGATTTGAGGCACAAAGGGAGAAGGGTCAGCCGGGAGCTGGCCAAATAGGGGGAGGCCCAGGCCAGAGAAGCAGCTGGCAGCCACAGCAACAGGAAGGGGCGATGGCCAGGCGGGGGAAAGCTCTAGGGGAGTGGGGGTGGAAAAGGGGCTGAGGGAGTGGGGAGTTCACGAGCCACTGTCTCCTCTCCAACAGAGCCAGCTTTGCCCCTGCCTGCCTCTCCCATGAGATCATCATCCGGAGGTCAGTTTCCCTGCCCTGGGCAACTTGCGTCCATGACATCAACTTCAAAAGTCCACAGGCTCCTCAACCGCACTTGGCCTCCCACGAGCCTCTTCTTGGCGCTTCTAGGGGTGGGATTTCCTTGTAGGGGTGCCAGAGCCACTTGTACCAACAGCTGTATGGCAAGAATTAAGACTCAGCCCTGGGCTGGGTGCGGTGGCTCACGCCTGTAATCCCAGCACTTTGGGAGGTTGAGGCGGGTGGATCACCTGAGGTCAGGAGTTCGAGACCAGCCTGGCCAATATAGTGAAACCCTGTCTCTACTAAAAATACAATTAGCTGGGTGTGGTGGCAGGTGCCTGTAATCCAGCTACTCGGGAGGCTGAGGCAGGAGAATCGCTTGAACCCGGGAGACGGAGGTTATAGTGAGCTGAGATTGCAACATTGCACTCCATCCTGGGGGCAACAAGAGTGAAACTCCATCTCGGAAAAAAAAAAAGACTCAGGCTGAGCAGTGGCTCACACCTGTAATCCCGGCTACTCAGGAGGCTGAGGTGGGAGGATCACTTGAACTCAGGAGGTTGAGGCTGCGGTGAGCAGTGATCACACCACTGCATTCTAGCCTGAGAGGCAGAGGGAGGCCTTGTCTCAAAAAAAAAACAACAAAAAAAAAACAGGCTAGATATGGTGGCTCACGCCTGTTATCTCAACACTTTGGGAGGCCAATGGGGGCAGATCACCTGAGGTCAGTTCGAGACCAACTTGGCCAACATAGTGAAACCCCATCTCTACTAAAAATACAAAAATTAGCCAGTCGTGGTGGCACACGCCTGTAATCCCAGCTACTTGGGAGGCTGAGGCAGGAGAATTGCTTGAACCCGGGAGGCGGAGGTTGCAGTGAGCCGAGATCGTGCCATGGCTGGTCTCAAAAAAAAAAAACAACAGCTGCCTCAGTGTTGATGCCACTCCCCACGTGACACCCCCCCCCCCCCGGTTTTCCTCTGCAGCCACTGGACGGATGTCCAGGTGAAGGGGACGTCGCTGCCCCGAGCACTGCACTGCTGGGACAGGAGCCTCCATGACAGCCACAAGGCCAGCAAGACCCCCCTCAAGGGCTGCCCCGTCCACCTGGTGGACAGCTGCCCCTGGCCCCACTGCAACCCCTCATGCCCCACCGTCCGAGACCAGTTCACGGGGCAAGAGATGAACGTGGCCCAGTTCCTCATGCACATGGGCTTTGACATGCAGACGGTGGCCCAGCCGCAGGGACTGGAGCCCAGTGAGCTGCTGGGGATGCTGAGCAATGGAAGCTAGGCGGACTGTCTGGAGGAGGAGCTAGCACTGAGGGGCCCAGACACCCGCTGCCCCAGTGCCACCTCACCCCCCACCAGCAGGCCCTCCCGTCTCTTCAGGACAGGGCCGCAGCCGTCCCCCTGTCTGGGTCTGCCCACTGCCCTCCTGCCCCGGCTTTCCCTGCCCCTCTCCCACAGCCCAGCCAGAGACAAGGGACCTGCTGTCATCCCCAGCTGTGGCCTGGGGGTCCTTCCCAACGATGAGGGGTAGCCAGAAGAGAAGCACTGGATTCCTCAGTCCACCAGCTCAGCCCCCACCTGGCCCCACCCATCAAGCCCTTTTATATTATTTTATAAAGTGACTTTTTTATTACTTTAATTTTAAAAAAAAAGGAAAATAAGAATATATGATGAATGATATTGTTTTGTAACTTTTTAAAAATGATTTTAAAAAAAGGACCAAAAAAGAACCTCACCCTGCCGGCGTGTTTATTTGCTTCACACCTCCCCTGCTTCTCTCCCTCCCCTCCCTCCTCTCCCTCCCTCTCCTCTCTCCTCTCCTTCCCCCGCCTCCCTCCCTGGCCCCAAGGCAGCAGGGAGACACAGGGAGGGGCCATGGGGACTCTCCAACTCTGACCCCTTCTTAGATGCACAGACTCAGAGCAGGGTCTTCGGAGGGGCCCTGCTTCCCTTCAACCCTTCTGCAAATACCC
Organism: Symphalangus syndactylus; assembly: GCF_028878055.3. Classification (NCBI taxonomy): domain Eukaryota; kingdom Metazoa; phylum Chordata; class Mammalia; order Primates; family Hylobatidae; genus Symphalangus; species Symphalangus syndactylus. Next base: position 15,916,546 of record NC_072436.2, on the reverse strand, counting down.
ACTTCCCAGGGCAGATGGTGCCAGCTGCGTTTCTTTTTACTTATTCATTTATTTAGAGACAGGATCTCATTGTGTTGCCCAGGCTGGAGTGCAGTGGCACAATCACAGCTCACTGCAGCCTTGAACTCCTGGGCTCAAGCAATTTCCCCACTTTGGCCTCCTGAATAGTTGGGATTACAGGCATGTGCCACCACACCCGGCTACTGTTTTAATTTTTTGTAGAGATGGAGTCTCCCTTTGTTGCCCAGACTGGTCTTGAACTCCTGGGCTCAAGCAATCCTCCCTGCTCAGCCTCCCAATGTGTTGAGATTATAGGCGTGAGCCACTGCACTTGGTCCCTTTGTATTTTACTTTTTTATTGGGAAGAAATTCGCATAACACAGGATGAGCCATTTCCAAGTGAGCGACTCCGCATTTGTCGCACTCAGAGTGCCGTGCGATTCCCGGTTCTCTCTAGTTTCTTTTTTTTTTTTTTTTTTTTTTTTTTTTGAGACAGAGTCTTTCTCTGTCCCCCAGGCTGGAGTGCAGTGGCGCAATCTCAGCTCACTGCAAGCTCCACCTCCCGGGTTCACGCCATTCTCCTGCCTCAGCCTCCCGAGTAGCTGGGACTACAGGCGCCTGCCAACACGCCCGGCTAACTTTTTGTATTTTTAGTAGAGACAGGGTTTCACCGTGTTAGCCAGGATGGTCTCGATCTCCTGACCTCGTGATCCACCCGCCTCGGCCTCCCAAAGTGCTGGGATTACAGGCTTGAGCCACCGCGCCCGGCCGGTTCTCTCTAGTTTCAAAACACTTGCCAGGCACGGTGGCTCACACCTGTAATCCCAGCACTTTGGGAGGCCAAGGCAGGCAGATCATGAGGTCAGGGGTTCGAGACCAGCCTGGCCAACATGACGAAACTCTGTCTCTACCAAAAATATAAAAAATCAGCTGGGTGTGGTGGCAGGCACCTGTAATCCTAGCTACTCAGGAGGCTGAGGCAGTAGAATTGCTTGAACCTGGGAGGCAGAGGTTGCAGTGAGCCGAGATTGCATTGCACCACTACACTCCAGGCTGGGCAACAGAGCGAGACTCCGTCTCAAAAAAAAAAAAAAAGAAAAGAAAAGAAACATTTTTTTTTTTTTGAGATGGAGTCTCGCTGTGTCTCCCAGGCTGGAGTGCAGTGGCGCAATCTCGGCTCACTGCAACCTCTGCCTCCTGGGCTCAAGTGATTCTCCTGCCTCAGCCTCCCGACTAGCTGGAATCACAGGCATGTGCCACCACGCCCAGCTAATTTTTGTATTTTTAGTAGAGATGGGGTTTCGCCATGTTGGCCAGGCTGGTCTCAAACTCTCGACCTCAGGTGATCCACCTGCCTTGGCCTCCCAAAGTGCTGGAATTACAGGCGTGAGCCACCGCTCCCAGCCCCTAGTTTCAAAACTCTTATCAACCCAGAACACTTCCTACCCAGCTGACAATTCCTTAAACATTTGCATTTTATTTATTTCTAATAGGTCATTCCTGCACATGGTTCAAAATTCAAAAGATGCAGAAGATATGAGGGTGAATGCCCATTTCCCCCACAGCCCAGGTTCCCTGGCTCTGCTTCCAAGGGCAAACAGTGTTACCTTGTGGATATTCCCAGAGATCATTTTGTGAAAATTCCAGTAAACAGGTGCACACATTGACATACATGCATTTTTTTCTTTTACACAGATGGCTACACACCACACACTGGTGTCTCCTCCTCTTGATACTGTATCTCGGGGCGCGAAGTGAGCTGCCACAGGCGTGACAGTCCAGGGCCTGCGGAGGGCTCTGCGGCACACGCAGGTGCAAAGGGTGCACGTGCATAGCCTTGTCGTGTGGTCATCACGTTGCATAAGGGCAAGTATGTCTGTGGACTAAACCCCAGATGTGGGATTCCTGGGGCAAAAACATGAAGCTCTAGCCTGTCTCCCCAGCACTTTGGGAGGCCAGGGTGAGATGATCCCTTTGGCCCAGGAGTTTGAGACCAGCCTGGGCAACATAGGGAGACCCCTGTCTCTAAAAAAAAATTAAAACAGGCCGGGCGCGGTGGCTCACGCTTGTAATCCCAGCACTTTGGGAGGCCGAGGCGGGCGGATCACGAGGTCAGGAGATCGAGACCACGGTGAAACCCCGTCTCTACTAAAAATACAAAAAATTAGCCGGGCGTTGTGGCGGGCGCCTGTAGTCCCAGCTGCTCGGAGAGGCTGAGGCAGGAGAATGGCGTGAACCCGGGAGGCGGAGCTTGCAGTGAGCCGAGATCGCGCCACTGCACTCCAGCCTGGGCGACAGAGCAAGACTCCGTCTCAAAAAAAAAAAAAAAAATTAAAACATTAGCTGGGTGTAGTGATGTACACCTCTGGTCCCAGCTACTCAGGAGGCGGAGGTGGGAGGATCACTTAAGCCTGGGAAGTCACAGCTGCAGGGAGCAGTGATTGCGCCAGTGCACTCCAGCCTGAGTGACAGAGCAAGACCCTGTCTCAAAAACAAAACAAAACAAAACAAAAAAAACAGGCCAGGTGCGGTGTCTCACGCCTGTAATCCCAGCACTTTGGGAGGCTGAGGCTGGTGGATCACTTGATGTCAGAAGTTCAAGACCAGCCTGGCCAACATGGTGAAATCCTGTCTCTACTAAAAATACAATAATTAGCAGGGTGTGGTGGTGCACACCTGTAATCCCAGCTACTTGGGAGGCTGTGACAGGAGAACTGCTTGAACCCAGGAGGTGGAGGTTGCAGTGAGCCGAGATTGTGCCACTGCACTCCAGCCTGGGCGACAGAGCACGACTCTGTCTCAAAACACACACACACACACACACACACACACACACCCATGAATCTCTGTAGTTTTGATAATATCAAGGTCACACCAATGCCAACCTTGGGCACGGTTGTGGGTGGAGCTTTCTGAGCAAAGCATTCCATGCCAATTGTCATGTGATCCCCTAGTAGCCCTACAAGGTGGGTTTCATTATAAACGCCAGTTTACAGGCCAGGCACGGTGGCTCATGCCTGTAATCTCATCACTTTGGGAGGCTGAGGTGGGCAGATTGCTTGAGGCCAGGAGTTTGAGACCAGACTGGGCAACATAGTGAAACCCCGTCTCTACTAAAGATACCAAAAAAAGGCCGGGCGCGGTGGCTCAAGCCTGTAATCCCAGCACTTTGGGAGGCCGAGGCGGGCGGATCACGAGGTCAGGAGATCGAGACCATCCTGGCTAACACAGTGAAACCCCATCTCTACTAAAAATACAAAAAATTAGCCGGATGTGTTGGCGGGCGCCTGTAGTCCCAGCTACTCGGGAGGCTGAGGCAGGAGAATGGCATGAACCCGGGAGGCGGAGCTTGCAGTGAGGCGAGATCGCGCCATTGCACTCCCGCCTGGGAGACAGAGCAAGACTCCATCTCAAAAAAAAAAAAAAAAAAAAAAAAGATACCAAAAAAAAAGGCCGGGCGCAGTGGCTCACGCCTGTAATCCCAGCACTTTGGGAGGCCTAGGCGGGTAGATCATGAGGTCAGGAGATCGAGACCATCCTGGCTAGCACGGTGAAACCCCGTCTCTACTGAAAATACCAAAAAATTAGCCGGGCGTGGGTGGTGGCGGGTGCCTGTAGTCCCAGCTACTCGGGAGGCTGAGGCATGAGAATTGCTTGAACCCAGGAGGCAGAGGTTGCAGTGAGCCGAGATCATACCATTGCACTCCAGCCTGGGTGACAGAGCAAGATTCTGACTAAAAAATAAAAAATAAAAATAAATAAATAAAATAAATAAATAAAATAAAATAAAAACTCCAGTTTACAAAGAAACAGGCCCAGAGAGGCAATGTGACCATAAGGGTCAGAGGAGGACACGGGGCCAGGTCAGCCTGAGCTTCACACCTGCCCTGCGGCCACAGCTCCATTCCCAGAGTGGCCAGGACTGTAGGACCCTGTGCCTTGGGGACATGTCCTGGGGTCTGACTCTCTGTGCCAATGAGTCAGGGCTTCCCTGGGCCCAAGAACACCCAGATGGGACTGGTGCCCATGGGCAGGTGTCTGCCACCCCAGGCAGGGCCAAGTGGCCTGTCGCGATCCCCTTGTGGGGCACTCCTATGTGGTCTCCGGTGGGAATCCATGGAGTCCCAGCAGCCAATGGAGACGACAAGGTCAGAGACGTGGAGACCAAGGGCTGGAGGTGAGAGAAGGGGTCTGGGGGAGTCTGGTGGCCTCCTCCTTGGGGCCTCCAGAGCCAGACCTCCAGGCAGGGCCTCGGACAGGACTCCCCACAAGGACAGAGCTCGGGAGGGAGAGGGGGCTGGGGGGCCCGAAAGAGGCCTGGCTGTCACCCTGTCTGGGGAGGCTTTACTGGGACAGGGCGCCTGCCGTGCTGTCAGAGCTAGGGGAGCCACATGCGAGGTGCTGGCTCTTGGCCAACTCTGGCTTGAGCACGGCGGTCTGGCAGGCGTGATGTTTGCTCCTCTGAGGTGGCTGAAAGGGACCTGAGGGCGGATAGTGGTGTGTGTCTGGGGGGACCAAGCTCACTGAACAGGACACTTGTGGGTTGGGCCCGAAGAGATTTCACCGACAAATAAACCCTTTTTCCCACATTTGTGCCGAAAGAAAAAGAGGCGCAGCTCACCTAATGGTCAGTCAATCGGTGCCACGCGTTCCTGCAGGACCAGGAACAAAATGAGCCCTAGAACACGAAGAGGACGCTGGCCTGTAGCTCCGCAGTGACGGTGACCCCAGGCTGTCCTGCAGGACCAGGGACAAAACAAACCCTAGGACACGAAGAGGACGCTGGCCTGTAACTCCACAGTGATGGTGATCCCAACCTGTCCACGCTGACTTCTCACCTTTCCCAGGATGGTTGGCGCCTTTCACTCTCTGGAGCGAAAACACTCAGGACATCCACCCGACACTGAGCCGTGTCTCTTCCAGCAGCGATGGCCGAGGCATAGCCTTTGCTATTCAGGGACTGGAAGCAGGGAACTTCCACTGTGTGACAACATTACAAATTTAAACTCTGTACTTAAAAAGCCAGCCTGGTGTGGTGGCTCACGCCTGTAATCCCAACACTTTGGGAGGCCAAGGCAGGCGAATCACGAGGTCAAGAGATTGAGACCAGCCTGACCAACGTGGTGAAACTCTGTCTCTACTAAAAATAGAAAAATTATCTGGGCATGGTGCTGTGTGCCTGTAATTCCAGCTACCCAGGAGGCTGAGGCAAGAGAATCTCTTGAACCCAGGAGGCGGAGATTGCAGTGAGCTGAGATCATGGCACTGCACTCCAGCCTGGGCAACAGAGCAAGATGCTGTCTAAAAAAAAAAAAAAAAAGCCACTGTACTCCAGCCTGGGCAACAGAGCGAGGCCCCATCTTCAATAAATAAATAAGTAAAAATAAAAATATTTGTTAACATTTGTGAATGTATACCACAGTAGCAACAAGCGTGCCTGGCTCCCATATCTTGGTCTCTGATGCCATTCCCCCAGCACAAGGAACCAGGTTCCTAGGAGACATGGCTGACTCCAGGGCTGGGCTGGTGTCTGAGACAGGAAAAAAAACAGTGTTTTCCCTGCTCTTACACACTCAACAGTCAACATCCAACACGGAATACTTCACCTCTGGTCACCAAAATGTGTGTGGGGATTTTCCCCAAACACCAAGCAAGTCTCCAGTGGACACCAACTGGGCGTCCTCCAACCCTGCTCCATCGAGTCTCCCGCGGACACTGCTGGGCGTCCTCCAACCCTGTTCCATTGTGACACTTTCTCCCTGGAGACAGTACCCGATCCTTCAGGATAAGGTCTCAGTCCCACAAGAGTGTCCTCCACTTCAGATGCCAGTCCCAAGTATAGCTGTCCCTTTGTATCCTTGGGGGATGGGATCCAGGACCTCCAAGCACCAGAATCCACAAGGCCGGAGTCCCTGATACAAAATGGCATGTTATTTGCATATAACCTCTGCACCCCGTCCTCTGGACTTAAATCACCTCTAGATTACTTATAACACCTGGTATATAAATTCTATGTAAACAGTTGTTACATAGTATTGCTTTTTAAATTTGTATTATTTGTATTATTATTATTACTATTATTTTGAGATGGAGTCTCCCTCTGTCACCCAGGCTGAACTACAGTGGCATGATCTTGGCTCACTGCAATCTCTGCCTCCCAGGTTCAAGCGAGTCTCCTGCCTCAGCCTCTGGAGTAGCTGGGATTACAGGCACATACCACCACGCCTGGCTAATTTCTGTATTTTTAGTAGAGATGGGATTTCACCATGTTGGTTGGTCAGGCTGGTCTCGAACTCCTGACTTCAGGTGATCCACCCGCCTCGGCCTCCCACAGTGCTGGATGTACAGGCATGAGCCACTGCGCCTGGCCTTATTTACTGTTTTATTTATTTATTTTTTGTATTTATTTTATTATTATTATTTTTTTTGAAACGGAGTCTCGCTCTGTTGACCAGGCTGGAGTGCAGTGGCGTGATCTTGGCTCACTGCAAGCTCTGGCTCCCGGGTTCACGCCATTCTTCTGCCTCAGCCTCCTGAGTAGCTGGGACTACCAGCGCCCACCGCCACACCCGGCTAATTTTTTGTATTTTTAGTAGAGACGGGTTTCATCACGTTGGCCAAGATGGTCTCGATCTCCTGATCTTGTGATCCGCCCGCCTCGGCCTCCCAAAGTGCTGGGATTATAGGCATGAGCCACCGCGCCCTGCCTTTTATTCTTTTTTTTGAGACTGAGTCTTGCTCTGTCACCAGGCTACTGTGCAGTGGCACCATCTTGGCTCACTGCAACCTCTGCCTCCTGGGCTCAAGCAATTCTCCTGCCTCAGCCTCCCAAGTAGCTGGGACTACAGGCACCTGCCACCACGCCTGGCTAATTTTTGTATTTTTAGTAGAAATGGGGTTTCACCATGTTGGCCTGGCTGGTCTCAAACTCCTGACCTCAGGTGATCCGCCTGCCTCAGCCTCTCAATGTGCTGGGATTACAGGCATGACCCACCGTGCCGGGCCAGTATTTTTTGTATTTTCAGTTCGAGGTTTGTTGAATACTTGGATGTGGAACCTGAGGACAGATGACGAGATGTAGCAGGTGTCACCCACCCTCTGGCCAACTGAGGTTCCCATGGCCCCTCCTCCAGTTTGGTGACTTTGCTGGAGTGGCTCACAGAACTCAGGGAAGCATTTTCCTCATTTTATTATTTATTGATTTACTTTTGGAGATGGGGTCTCACTGTGTTGCCCAGGCTGGAGTGTGACGGCATAATCACAGTTCACTGAACCTTCAACCTCCTGGGTTCAAGCAATCCTCCCACCTCAACCTCCCAAGTAGCTAGGATTACAGATGTGCACCACCATGCCCAACTAATTTTTTTTTTTTTTTTTGAAATGGAGTCTCACTCTTTGCCCAGGCTGGAGTGCAGTGGTGCAATCTCAGCTTACAGCAACCTCGGTCTCCTAGGTTCAAGTGATTCTCTTACCTCAGCCTCCCCAGTAACTGAGATTACAGGCATGTGCCACCACACTCAGCCAATTTTTTTTTTTTTTTGAGACAGAGTCTTGCTCTGTTGCCCAGGCTGGAGTGCGGTGGCGTGATCTTGGCTCACTACAAGCTCCGCTTCCCGGGTTCATGCCATTCTCCTGCCTCAGCCTCCTGAGTAGCTAGGACTACAGGCGCCCGCCACCACACCCGGATAATTTTTTGTATTTTTAGTAGAGATGGGGTTTCACTGTGTTAGCCAGGATGGTCTCAATCTCCTGACCTCGTGATCCGCCCGCCTCGGCCTCCCAAAGTGCTGGGATTACAGGCGTGAGCCACCACACCCAGCCAATTTTTTTTTTTTTTAATACAGACAGAGTTTTACCATGTTGGCCAGGCTGGTCTCAAACCCCTGACCTTAAATGACCTACTTGCCTCGGCCTCCCAAAGTGCTGGGATGACAGGTGTGACCTACTGCGCCCAGCCAATTTTTGTATTTTTTGTAGAGATAGGGTCTCACTATGTTGCCCAGGCTGGTCTGGAACTCCTGAGCTCAAGTGATCTGCCTGCCTCAGACTCCCAAAATGCCGGGATGACAGGTGTCAGCCACTGAGCTCTGCCAGCACTTTATTTATGTTTCCCCATGTGTGACAAAGGACCCAGATGAACAGCAGATAGAGGCAATGCTATTCATCTGGAGGCCTCTCCAGGGAGCCTCCAGGACCCTCCAAACATTCCGCCACCTGGAAACCTCCCCACCCTGTCCTTTTGGGTTTTATGGAGGCTTCATTACGTAGGCATGACTGATTACATCATTGGTCACTGGTGATCAGCTCAGCCTTCAGCCCCTGTCCCTCCTGGAGGTTGCAAGTGGGGCTAGAAGCTCTGCCCTTCTTCTGATCACATAGTAGTTGCAACCAACCCCCCACCCCAAGGCTGTCCAGGAGCCCACCAGGAGTCACCTCATTAGAACAAAAGACGCTCCTGTCACCCAGGAAATTCCAGGGGATTGGGAGCCCCATGTCAGCTGCTCCTGTAAGTTAGGAGATTACAAAGGTTTTAGGAGCTCTATGTCAGGAACCAGGGTCAAAGACCAAACACCACAATAAAAGACTCCTCCTGCCTCTGTCTGAAAGGGTCTTAGAAGTTCTGTCTCAGAAACCCAGGACAGAGATTCAGTATGCATTTCTTTTTATTTTTCTTTCTTTTTTTTTTTTTGAGAAGGTGTCTCGCTCTGTCGCGATCTCAGCTCACCGCAAGCTCCACCTCCTAGGTTCACACCATTCTCCCGCCTCAGCCTCCCAAGGAGCTGGGACTACAGGCGCGTGCCACCATGCCCGGCTAATTTTGTTTTTGTATTTTTAGTAGAGACAGGGTTTCACTGTGTTAGCCAGGATGGTCTCAATCTCTCCTGACCTTGTGATCTGCCCTCCTCGGCCTCCCAAAGTGTTGGGATTACAAGTGTGAGCCACTGCGCCCGGCCCCATTTTTTTTTTTTTTTTTTTTTTTGAGACGGAGTCTAGCTCTGTCACCCAGGCTGGAGTGCAATGGCGTGATTTCGGCTCACTGCAACCTCTGCCTCCCGAGTTCAAGCGATTCTTCTGCCTCAGCCTCCTGAGTAGCTGGGACTACAGGCACGTGCCACTATGCCCGGCTAATTTTTTTTTTTTGAGACGGAGGCTTTCTCTGTCCCCCAGGCTGGAGTGCAATGGCGCGATCTCGGCTCACTGCAAGCTCCGCCTCCCGGGTTCACGCCATTCTCCTGCCTCAGCCTCCCAAGTAGCTGGGACTACAGGCACCCGCCAACACACCCGGCTAATTTTTTGTATTTTTAGTAGAGACAGGGTTTCACCGTGTTAGCCAGGATGGTCTCGATTTCCTGACCTCGTGATCCGCCCGCCTCGGTCTCCCAAAGTGCTGGGATTACAGGCTTGAGCCACCGCACCCGGCCTAATTTTTTTGTATTTTTAGTAGAGACGAGGTTTCACCATGTTAGCCAGGATGGTCTGTATCTCCTGACCTCGTGATCTGTCCACCTCAGCCTCCCAAAGTGCTGGATTACACGTGTGGGCCACCGCACCCGGCCTCAGTATGCATTTTTTATTATATAACAGTATCACAGTCAGCAAATACACAGGTTGAACCTGGAATATCTTGTAGTGCCAAAAAGTAAGGAAGTGCTTACACACACACACACACACACACACACACATTCATGGAAGTATGTCGGGGGAGCCCAGCAGACCGCAAGAGCCCTCATAGCTCTGAATTATAATCCAAACTATAAACACCCAGCCAGGCACGGAGGCTCACGCCTGTAATCCCAGCACTTCGGGAAGCTGAGGCGGGCGGATCACTTGAGATCAGGAGTTCGAGACCAGCCTGGCCAACATGGTAAACCCACGTCTCTACTAAAAATACAAATATTAGCTTAGCATGGTGGCCAGCGCCTATAAGCCCAGCTACTCAGGAGGCTGAGGCTGGAGAATCAGTTAAACCCAGGAGACAGAGGTTGCAGTGAGCCAAGATCGTGCCACCGCACTCCAGTCTGGGTGACAGAGCGAGACTCCGTCTCAAAAATACAACAACAGGCTGGGCGCGATGGCTCACGCCTGTAATCCCAGCACTTTGGGAGGCCGAGGCAGGTGGATCATAAGATCAAGAGATGGAGACTATCCTGGTCAACATAGTGAAACCCTGTCTCTACTGAAAACACAAAAATTACCTGGGCGTGGTGGCACGCACCTGTTGTCCCAGCTACTAGGGAGGCTGAGGCAGGAGAATTGCTTGAACCTGGGAGGTGGAGGTTGCAGTGAGTCGAGATCGTGCCACTGCACCCCAGCCCAAGTGACAGAGCTAGACTCCATCTCAAAAAAAAAAAAAAAAACTACCACCAACAAAAAAACAAAGTGTAAACATCCGTAAATCCACACTGCTATAGACACATCATTGAACAAACAAATAAATGGGGGAGGAGACAAGTCTCTTTTGCAGAAGAATTCTACATAATTTTTGCAGACACTCTGCCCCTAGGGAGGGGGAGCCTAACCCCCCACTTCTTCCTTCGGGGCTCCAAATCATGACTTCTCCACAAAGGGCACTAGGTGGACAGAGGGACTTCACGGTGGAGAAACCTGACAGGCTCCAAGTCAGCCAGATGACCCAGGCCAGCCCCACCCGTGACCTGGCAGGTGGGGAGCATACACCCTTGATAGGCTGGGATGAGGATGGGACTTCAACCCTGCGGTCTTCCTCCTAAAACCCATATCCCCTGTCTAACCAGGAGAAAGATATCAGACCAATCCCCACAGAGGGACACCCTACAAAACACCTGGCCAGCGCTCCTCAAAACTGCCAAGGTCATCAAACATGAGAGAAGCCGAGAGGAGCCTGAGACCCGAGGACTGAGTGTCCTGTGGGGTCCAGGATGGGCTCCTGGGACAGGAAAAGGACAGCAGGTGAAACCCAGGCAATAGAAATCAAGTGTGCGCATTAGTCAATAACAATGTATCAGTATTGGCTGTGATTCATTAACTGTAACAAAGCCCGCCCCCCATAGCTCACTAGGAGGTTAACAATAGGGAGGCTGGGTAAGGGCTATGTGGGAGGCTGTATTACCTGGTCAATTTTTCTGCTAATTGAAAACTATTCTAAGGCTGGGCACGGTGGTTCACGCCTGTAATCCCAGCACTTTGCCAGGCTGAGGCAGTCAGACCACCTGAGGTCGGGAGTTCAAGACCAGCCTGACCAACACGGGGAAACCCCGTCTCTACTAAAAATACAAAATTAGCCGGGCATCGTGGTATACGCATGTAATCCCAGCTACTCGGGAGGCTGAGGCAGGAGAATTGCTTAAACCTGGGAGGTGGAGGTTGCAGTGAACTGAGATGGTGCCATTGCACTCCAGTCTGGATGACAGAGAGAGACTTCATCTAAAAAAAAAAAAAAAGGAAAGAAAGAAAAAGGAAGACCAGGTCTGTGGAATCTAAGGTCACACTGTCATATTTGAAGAATTACTTAATTAATTAAGTGTCTGGGGGGAGAGAGAGCTCAGATATGACAAAATCTCAATGAGTTCTGAACTTAGGTGAAGGGTATATGAATGTTTGTTGTGCTATTTTGCAACCCTTCTGGGGATTTAAGTGTTTTTTTCTCTCTCTCTTTTTTTTTTTTTTTTTGGAGACAGAGTCTCGCTCTGTCACCCAGGCTGGAATGCAGTGGCGCAATCTCAGCTCACTGCAAGCTCCACCTCCTGGGTTCAAGTGATTCTCCTGCCTCAGCCTAGCGAATAGCTGGGGCTACAGGCGCCCGCCACCATGCCCGGCTAATTTCTTGTATTTTTAGTAGGGATGGGGTTTCACCATGTTAGCCAGGATGGTCTCGATCTCCTGACCTCGTGATCCACCCTCCTCAGCCTCACCAAAGTGCTGGGATTACAGGCGTGAGCCATCCCGCCTGGCTGGATTTAAGTTTTTCTAACTAAAAAGTCCAGGAAATACCTACAAGGATATACTGGAAAATGTTCAAAGTGGTTGAATCCAGGTGATGGAATTACAGGCAATTTTTCTTTCTCTTTTTAGTAACAAAGCTGCGTGCAGTGGCTAACGCCTGTAATCCCAGCACTTTGGGAGGCTGAGGTGGGTGGACTGCCTGAGGTCAGAAGTTCTAAACCAGCCTGGCCAACATAGTGAAACCCCATTTCTACTAAAAATACAAAAAATTAGCCAGGCATGGTGGCGTGCACCTGTAATCCCAACTGCTAGGGAGGCTGAGGCAGGAGAATCACCTGAACCTGGGAGGCAGAGGTTGCAGTGAGCCAAGATTGCGCCACTGCACTCCAGCCCGGATGATAAGAGTGAAACTCCGTCTCAAAAAGAAAAAAAATTAAAAATTCAGTAAGAGTCAGGGCGCGGTGGCTCATGCCTGTTAACCTAGCACTTTGGGAGGCCTAGGCGGACGGATCACAAGGTCAGGAGATCGAGACCATTCTGGCTAACATGGTGAAACCCCGTGTTTACTAAAAATACAAAAAATTAGCCAGGAGTGGTGGTGGGCACCTGTAGTCCCAGCTACTCGAGAGGCTGACGCAGGAGAATGGCGTGAACCCGGGAGGCAGAGCTTGCAGTGAGCCGAGATCGCGCCATTGCACTCCAATCTGGGCGACAGAGCAAGACTCTGTCTCAAAAAAAAAAAAAAAAATTAGTAAGAAATCATTTTTTTCCGGCCAGGCGTGGTGGCTCATGCCTGTAATCCCAGCACTTTGGGAAGCCGAGGCAGGTGGATCATGAGGTCAGGATATCGAGACCATCCTGGCTAACAGGGTAAAACCGTGTCTCTACTAAAAACACAAAAAAGTAGCCGGGCGTGGTGGCAGGTGCCTGTAGCCCCAGCTACTCGGGAGGTTGAGGCAGGAGAATGGCACGAAGCTGGGAGGCGGAGCTTGCAGTGAGCGGAGATCGTGCCACTGTACTCCAGCCTGAGCAACAGAGCAAGACTCTGTCTCAAAAAAAAAAGAAATCATTTTTTTCCTTTTTAAAAACATTTAATATTTTAGCTTAAAAATGGAAGAGTTGGGAGTGAGTGCAAGTGGTTAAATAAATAAATAAGTAAATAAATAAAAAGGCTGAGGCAGGAGGATCACTTGAGCCTGGGAAGTCGAGGCTGCAGTGAGCTGTGATCTCACCACTGCATTCCAACCTGAATGACAGAGCTAGACCCTGTCTTGAAAAAAAAGAGGGGCCGGGCCTAGTGGCTCATGCCTGTAATCCCAGCACTTTGGGAGGCCAAGGCAGGCGGATCACGAGGTCAAGAGATCAAGACCAGCCTGGCCAACATGGTGAAACCCCGTCTCTATTAAAAATACAAAAAAATTAGCCAGGCATGGTGGCTCACGCCTGTAATCTCAGCTACTTGGAAGACTGAGGCAGGATAATTGCTTGAACCCGGGAGCCAAGACCACGCCATTGCACTCCAGCCTGGGTGACAGAATGAGGCTCCGTCTCAAAAAAAAAAAAAAAAAAGAAAGGGAAGAGTTGAGTGTTTTTCTAGGTGTTTAATGTGAAGGACAAGTGAAGATCCCCAGAATGGCCCCTGCAGACAGTAACTAACAGTCAAACGTCTCTGCCCCAGGCAGGTTAGGGATAAGACAGAATGAGGGTGGGGAGCGGGGCTTGGGGAGTAGAGGCCACGGTCTCCATGCTCTGCTCCCCCCATGGCTGCAGCAGAGCCCTGCGAACCCCAGGCAATGACAGCAGAATCCTGAAGCCCATGCAGGCTCTGAACCACGCGGCCATCTGGACAGGGTAAGATAAATGTTGGGGAAACCACCCCCAACCCCCTCGAGCCCCGGGAGCCCGGGCTGCCGCCTCCTGCCTCCTACACCCCTCCCCCACACAGCTGGCCCTGGAGGCTGCTGGAGCTGGGGTTACCCCGTGGGGACCCTCATGCTCTCTGCTCCCCTCCTTCTCCCTCCCCCTCCCCCACGAACCACGAAACCAACTGACCAGACTGACAGATGCAGGTGCGTGGGAGGCGGAGGTGGGGGTGGTGCCAGCAGCCAATGGGTTAATGGTCCTGGCAGGGGCTCCACAGGGGACCAGGGGTCAGATGTCTCTCTAAGATGGGGACAGGCACGTGGGCTGCTATTCCGGAGCTCTGATCATGGCTGTCTATTTATAGCGCTGGGGGGGCCGCCTCACATAGGCAGGAGAGAGGCTGCCCTGCTGCAATGTCACCGTCGTCACTGCCTCTGCAGGCTGCAGGCACCTGCCACTACCGCAGGGGACTGAGGGGCCTTGGCCCAGCAGGGACCCCAGCGCCTTGGGGCACTGTGTGAGCCGGAAACGTGGGTGGCCAGATGGGCAGCACCATGGAGCCCCCCGGGGGTGCGTACCTGCACCTGGGCGCCGTGATGTCCCCTGTGGGCACAGCCCGCGTGCTGCAGCTGGCCTTTGGCTGTACTACCTTCAGCCTGGTGGCCCACCGGGGCGGCTTCGCGGGCATCCAGGGCACCTTCTGCATGGCTGCCTGGGGCTTCTGCTTCGCCGTCTCTGCGCTGGTGGTGGCCTGTGAGTTCACACGGCTCCATGGCTGCCTGCGGCTCTCCTGGGGCAACTTCACTGCCGCCTTCGCCATGCTGGCCACCCTGCTGTGCGCCACGGCTGCGGTCCTGTATCCACTGTACTTCGCCCGGCGGGAGTGTCCCCCCGAGCCCGCCGGCTGTGCTGCCAGGGACTTCCGCCTAGCAGCCAGTGTCTTCGCTGGGCTCCTCTTCCTGGCCTACGCTGTGGAGGTGGCCCTGACCCGGGCCCGGCCCGGCCAAGTGACCAGCTATATGGCCACGGTGTCGGGGCTCCTCAAGATCGTCCAGGCCTTTGTGGCCTGCATCATCTTCGGGGCACTGGTCCACGACAGCCGCTACGGGCGCTATGTGGCCACCCAGTGGTGCGTGGCCGTCTACAGCCTGTGCTTCCTGGCCACCGTGGTCGTGGTGGCCCTGAGTGTAATGGGCCACACAGGGGGCCTGGGCTGCCCCTTCGACCGGCTGGTGGTGGTGTACACCTTCCTGGCTGTGCTCCTGTACCTCAGCGCCGCCGTGATCTGGCCGGTCTTCTGTTTCGATCCCAAGTACGGTGAGCCCAAACGGCCCCCTGCCTGTGCTCGGGGCAGCTGTCCCTGGGACAGCCAGCTGGTGGTGGCCATCTTCACCTACGTCAACCTGCTCTTGTATGTCGTCGACCTCGCCTACTCCCAGAGGATTCGCTTCGTGCCCAGCCTGTAGCCCACAGCCGCAGCCCGCCCACCTCTGCTCTCTGGCCAGCAGCTCCAGGCTCTGCGAGGGAAACTCAGGTGAACCAAGGTGTCAGGTAGCGAGCAGGAGGGAAGCCGCGGGCTCAGGGGAGATGAAGTACAACGGGAGAGGTCGCTCCCCGACTTCCAGGCTAGGCTCAGAGGGACGGGGCAAGACAGTAGGGCAGAGGTCCTGAGCAGACGCAGGGGAGAGCCTCACCCAGGCCAGTCCCCAGCTCACTCTCTCTCAGCATTTCCCAGCGCTCCTGGGGCTCAGTGCTGGTCACTGTAACATAAGGGAAAACTTTAAAGCAGCTGCTGTTGTGACCCATTTTGCAGCTGGGGACACTGAGGCTAGAAGGATCTGCGAGGCACCCAGTACCTCCATTAGTGTCTGGAGACCACACTCAGGCTGGGTAAGGCAAGCTGAAAAAGGAATGACTTCCAGAGGAGACGAACCCAGGAGAGTAGCTGGGCCAGGCAAGGGGAGGGAGGGGCGTGGGGAGCCGGGACCACTCCTGGTTCAGAGAGGCAGCTCCCAGAACCCTGGGAAGAGAGCCCTGCCTGGGGAGCGGTGCCGGCTCACGGAGAAGGAGCCAGAAACCTGGACCAGCCTCTCCCACCCACGCCTGGGAAGCCTCCAGGCTAGTAGCCACAGCCTTTGGAAACAGGCTGTCTCCAGAGTGTCCGCAGGCTGGAGGTGGCACGGGTGGCCTGGAAGAGCCTGCAGAGCCCGACGGCACCAAGTGCACAGTGGACGGGGAGGACCTGGTTCCACCACAGCCACGGAGCCCCACCTGGACACCCACCATCGGCTGTGACGAAGCAGCTTCAGCAGTGCCGGGTGGGCATCTGTGCACTGTGGGCATCTGTGGCACTGGGAGGGAGCCCGGCTGAGGGCGCCCGCTGGACACAGAGTCTGGGTACTGCTTGCCTCTGCTCAAGGGTCCAGTTGCCGAAACACTCCTGACGCCAGGGCCATCATCCTCCACGCTCCAGCCAGCTTCTCCTGCACAGAAGAAGCCCAGCCTGGTCCAGCCAGGAGCTGACCCACTGGCCACCCCTGAGTTCAAGCCGTGTGGGCAGTGGCACAACAGCCCCTCAGCCCATTGACTGGGCCCCATTGACGTCCTTGAGCAGGAAATAAATTCTGACATTTATACGTACCCTGCCTCTGGACCAGCAGTCTCTGCTGAGGGGACCTGCCCCTCCCGGCGGCCCCTCCTGGCGGCCCCTCCTAGCATGCTCTGGGGGAAGGCTGAGGAAGGAAGTGGCCTGGGATCACAGTCAGGGCAGGCTGGGCTCCTGAGGGGCTGAGCAACCTCCTGGGGAAGGGGCAGGCAGTGTCTTCTGCCTCAGAGGGGTGACGGGCCAGCCTGGCTCCGACCGGCCTGTGGCTCATGCCCGTCCCTCCCAGAGGCCCGCAGCGCTCACCTCCTCCCCCATGCCCATCTGGGGGTCTCGAGAGGCCCTGGACACAGCAATGGACAGACGCATTGTTGCTCCTTTTGGACGGCAGTCCCCACAGCCAGGCCTGTGCTGCTGCCATGAAGAATGTGAGGAAGGGGCCTCACTGGCCGCTGAGGAGGAGTCTCGCTCACGTTAGCCAACAAAGAGGGTCTGGCCGACGTCCTTTACTCAGAGGGGTGGGTGTTTTGGGGTCAATGGCAGATCCCAGACGAGGGCAGTCAGCTGTTGGGCCTGCCACTGGCTGAGGGCGATAGGGAGGGGGCATAGGGATCACCTGCCTCCTGGCTCAGGGGAGACTTGGGCACCAGTCTTGGAGAGGACCCAGCCTCCTTCTCTCCTTTTTTTCACTGGCCAGAATTCTGAAACGAGTTAATTGTCACCAACTTCCCAATTTCCTCCCTGTCCGGTGGCCCTCTGCCACCTTCACAAAGGTCCTGAGGGACAGAAAGGAAGGAGAAGGGACCCAGGCCTGGGAGACTTCCTTCAGAGTCAGTCCTGTTGACAGTGTATCCCTGGCCCAGAGGGCTGTCCATTTTGGGTTTTTGGGTTTTTAGGTAAAAGTGTTATTTGCTGTTATCACTTGGGGAAAAGTGATTTTGAAACAGCCTGGGGAGCTTGGCTCTCAAAGCGCCTAGGCGATGCTAGCCTCCGTGCCCCAGGTTTGAGCTGTCCATCTGGACAAGCTCTTACCATGGCCACCACAGAGCAGCCTCCCAGTGTTGGTGGTGGTCATTACGTGTTCACAGTGGGGGGACCAGGTAGACAGATAGCCAGAACGCGTGGCCCTGCCGCTGTGGCAGGAATGTCCCAGGCCTTCTGAAATGACGTGCTAGAATAGCCTGTCATCATCTAAGATACAGCACAGAAAAAATAAGGCAGCTCCCCTCACCCCTTGGCAGGGGAATGGGCTGCCAGTGATCCCTTCTGACTTCGCCCTTAATCTTGCCACCGACAGGGACCCTGACTATCCAGAGCCCCAGATGCAGGCCCGACTCAGATGAACTCTGAGCATGTCCTCAGGGGGAAGTGACTGGAGCTTCACTCCCTCTAAAACCCAGGCAGGCGAGAGGTCTGGGTATTGGAGGATGCTCCGGGCTGCGTGGGAGCGGGGGCATGATGGGGTGGGCTTCCTGCGTTTGCTAGTGGAGCATCGCTGTGTGCCCAGTTAGAGGAACATCCGTGGCCGCAGTGTCATGCCTTTCTTTTCTTTTCCTTTCTTCTTTTCTTCCTTTCTTTCTCTCTCTCTCTCTTTTTTTTTTCAGATGGAGTCTCGCTCTTGTTGCCCAGGCTGGAGTGCAGTGGTGCAATCCCAGCTCACTGCAACCTCCACCTCCCGGGTTCAAGCGATTCTCCTGCCTCAGCTTCTCCAGTAGCTGGGATTACGGGCACTTGCCACCACGCTCGGCTAATTTTTTGTATTTTTAGTAGAGACAGGGTTTCGCCATGTTGGTCAGGCTGGTCTCGAACTCCTGACCTCAGGTGATCCGCCCTCCTCAGCCTCCCAAAGTGCTGGGATTACAGGCGTGAGCCACTGCGCCGGGCCGAAATAGTGATATATTTAAAATGCTTCCACTTGGCAAATTAGTTTCAACTCTGCCCCCGCGGGGAAAAAAAAAAAAAGGAAAGAAAACGCTGTACAGCCGGGCTTCTCCAAACCCGATGACAGTAGAAGGGACTGATTCCCAGAGAGCGCCGGCCGCGCGCCAGGGACGCCAGCTTGACGCGTCCGTGTCCGGGTGGCCCAAGACAAAAGCCCTGCGTGGAGGGCCCCTCACAGGCCCCAATCGGGCCGCCCCCTCCGCCCGCGTCCTCGGACCCCACGTGTAGGTCCCGGGAAGCGCGACCAGGAGGAGCGCGGGTCAGGGGACCGCGTGCCGGAGAGGGTGTGTATCCGGGAGTCGGGGGATCCCGGGGCGCGAGAGAGGCGGGGTCCGGCGGTCGCCGTGGGAGGGGCGCCCGGATGATGCAACCGCTCTGGCGCCGCCGCGCGCTCTGATTGGCCAGCGCCTGGCGGCCGCGCCCGGATTCGCTAGCGCGACGGGGGCGGGGCCTGGGTGCGGCTGCCGCGTGGCGGGCGCAGCGCTGAGGGGTGGGGACGACCTGCGCACGGTAGCTGGGTTGGGGTCAGGCTCCGGGAATGGTGGGCGGCGGTCGCCGGGTGGGGCGCGACGGCAGCCCAGTTCCGGGCGGGGTGGGAACCCAGACGGGGGACCCCTAGGCGCCGGGCCCTCCCCGTACTTTTCCCCCTTCCCAGTCATTTCTTCTGCGGAACCTCCACCCCTCCAGTGGGTGCGGGACGCTAGGCAGCAGGCCAGGCACCGCCGCTCTGACTGGGGGCCCCGAAGCAGTTAACGGGCCGGACAGCAAAGTGGAAAGTTAGACCAGCTGGGATCAGGGGAGGTGGGCACCCGGCTGCAGGAGGAGCGGCCAGGCTGGCACTGCCCCCCTAACTTGCTCTCGATCCTGCCGGTCTCGTCCCGCAGAGCCGGTGCCGTCTGTGGGGGCTTTGGGCCGGGGTCTCCCGACAGCATGAGCGTGGGCTTCATCGGCGCTGGCCAGCTGGCTTTTGCCCTGGCCAAGGGCTTCACAGCAGCAGGTAGGCCCCCAGGTGGGGGACGGCGAGGCCCAGGGGAAGAGACTTGCCCCTTTCCGCTTCTGCAGGGCTGGGGGCTGAAGGTGGGTGCTGGGTCACAAGGCCTGAGTCCTGGGGGAACTGGCAGCTTCTGTGTGTTTGGGGCTTTACCTGTGCTGTCTCACTCTCCTTCCTGGGAATGGGGAGGGAGGGAAGCCAGAACTGGCCGTGAAGAAGAACCGTTTCCGGCCGGGCGCGGTGGCTCACGCCTGTAATCCCAGCACTTTGGGAGGCAGAGGCGGGCGGATCACGAGGTCAGAAGATGGAGACCATCCTGGCTAACACAGTGAAACTCCGTCTCTACTAAAAATACCAAAAATTAGCCGGGCGTGGTGGCGGCCGCCTGTAGTCCCAGCTACTCGGGAGGTTGAGGCAGGAGAATGGCGTGAACCCGGGAGGCGGAGCTTGCAGTGAGCCGAGATTGCGCCATTGCACTCCAGCCTGGGCGACACAGCGAGCCTCCATCTCAAAAACAACAACAACAACAACAAAAAACTGAACAGGAACTGTTTCTTCCCTCAGGCGTCTTGGCTGCCCACAAGATAATGGCTAGCTCCCCAGACATGGACCTGGCCACGGTTTCTGCTCTCAGGGTAGGTGCAGGTGAAAGGGAGAAAGGAGACTGAGTCCCTGTGGGGCTGGGCGTGGAGAGGCAGGAGTGTGTGCTGTAGCCCCCACCCCAGTGAGGGCAGGGGCCCTGGGCTGGGGTCTCATGGACCCCACCTCCTCGCCCTGCTGATTGCTCTTGGGACCTGGGTGGTGGGAGTGTGTACAGCTGACAGGAGGATATTGTTCTGGAATGGAGTTCCCTGCACAGGGTTAAAGTTTCGAGGGGTCCTCTGGGGGCCTGGCAGGTGGGGCCACAGCCTGGCAGCCAAGGAACACACCTGGGGGCTGCTTGAGACCACCACTCCCACGTGGAGAGCTGGGTCTGGGGGACGGCAGTCCCAGGCTGGGGGCAGGGCGGTGGCGTGGATGGAGGGTCCTTTTCTGTCTGCAACAGGGACACATTCCACACAGAGTTCTTCCTCCATTTCTGGGTGGGAAGGGTCATCAAGGGGTGGTGAGAGCCCTGAGCCCCCAACCCTGCACACCCCCAACTCCAGCATTCTCTGTTCCATTCTACCTGTGGGGCTCTTGGCTTGGTGGGGGTGCAGACAGCCACGGGACCAGGCTGAGCCCACCTGTTGCCCCTGCAGAAGATGGGGGTGAAGTTGACACCCCACAACAAGGAGACAGTGCAGCATAGTGATGTGCTCTTCCTGGCTGTGAAGCCACACATCATCCCCTTCATCCTGGATGAAATAGGCGCCGACATTGAGGACAGGCACATTGTGGTGTCCTGCGCGGCCGGCGTCACCATCAGCTCCATTGAAAAGGTAGCACCGCAGGCCCAGTGGGGTGTGGAGAGGGGATGTCTAGAGCCTGGGCCCTCAGTACTTCATTTTCATCTGCAAAAGGGTTGCAGTGTCCTGGCCCACTGGGAGAGCTCGGGCACTGCTCGGTGGGGTGAGTGCATCTAGGCACTGCGTCCAAGGCCAGACGGACACACTGGTTTCTCTTCCAGAAGCTGTCAGCGTTTCGGCCAGCCCCCAGGGTCATCCGCTGCATGACCAACACTCCAGTCGTGGTGCGGGAGGGGGCCACCGTGTATGCCACAGGCACGCACGCCCAGGTGGAGGATGGGAGGCTCCTGGAGCAGCTGCTGAGCAGCGTGGGCTTCTGCACGGAGGTGGAAGAGGACCTGATCGATGCTGTCACGGGGCTCAGTGGCAGCGGCCCCGCCTACGTAGGACTTCGGGGGCAGCTGGCGGCGGCGGGCACTTCCCGGGACCACAGGGCACATCTGTCTCTGCCCCCCGGGAGGGCCAGGGTGGAGGGCTCCAAGGCTGTGGGAACTGGAGCTTGCCCAGAAGGGAAGGAGGAGAAGCCCAGGAGAGAGGCTCAGGTTGCCTTCTCCCCACAGGCATTCACAGCCCTGGATGCCCTGGCTGATGGGGGCGTGAAGATGGGACTTCCAAGGCGCCTGGCAGTCCGCCTTGGGGCCCAGGCCCTCCTGGTCAGTGTGTTTCCTGACCCTCTCGGGGGGCCACTCTTTGCAGAGCCCTGGGGCTGCACTGGGAGGAGCCAAGTGGGGAGTCAGTGTGTGCTACAGTGGCTGGGGCAGTGCCCTGCAGAGGCAGGTGGGTGCCCACAGCCATCAGCCTTTCTTCTGGCTGCAGGGGGCTGCCAAGATGCTGCTGCACTCAGAACAGCACCCAGGCCAGCTGAAGGACAACGTCAGCTCTCCTGGTGGGGCCACCATCCATGCCTTGCACGTGCTGGAGAGTGGGGGTTTCCGCTCCCTGCTCATCAACGCTGTGGAGGCCTCCTGCATCCGCACACGGTGGGCCCCCCGCCCTGCCCGCTTCCCTGGTCTCCAGTCCTTACATGGCAGAGGCCTCTCTCACACACATCTGCTCATTCACGCGCTCAGCAGATACGTATTGAGCTCCAGCCTGGTGTTGTGCAGGACACGGGGGCCCCTGAGGTTCCCTGGGTTACTGTGGGCAGTGCCCCTCCCCACCTTCCGTTTCCTGTGAGGAGGGAACATCCACAGAGGGACCCGGATGCTCTGCCCTGTGCTCCCCACATAGGTCCACCATTGTCATAGCCAGGAGTGTCATTCGAGCCAGGGGCCACACCAGTGGGGTGGCGGGGCGGCATTAGGAAACTTCTGTGGGCCTGGTCCCACCTTCCTCCTGCCCTTGCTGGGGGATTAAGTTAGACCAGCAGGACACGCAGCAGCATCCAGGCACAAGGAAAATTCCATGGAAGGTGAAAGAAGCAAAGAGCAGGAGAGAGACAGAGTTTGCTGTTTGCCTGGGATCCCACAGCTGGTCAAAGGCAGAGCCAGGCTGGGAGCCGCTGTCCCCAGTTCAGGTCTGCAGGGTGGGTGAGGATGTCTTTCTCGCCACACTGCCCACTCTCCAGTCCAGACATCCTCAGACTCTGCGAGTGCCACCCTGTAACAGTGAGGGGAACACGAAGGGCCTGGCCTCACCTCCAGCCTGCAGGGGAGACAGGCGTAAACCCACATCCTGTGGTGGGGCCATGAGAACTCAGGTCTGGGGGGCACTGCAGGGAGATTTGGTGATGCTGAGCTGATTCAAATGAAGTGAGAGGGAGCCCAGCAGCTGGCAGAGGGGAATAAAGGTGCTGAGGTGAGGCTGATGGCATCACCCAGGGCTGACTGGCACTGGGAGCTGTGGGCTTCGCTCCCTCTTCCTGGGTGCACGCTTGTGCTCCAAACCCAACCTCTCCCTGCCTCTCTAGGGAGCTGCAGTCCATGGCTGACCAAGAGCAGGTGTCACCGGCTGCCATCAAGAAGACCATCCTGGACAAGGTGAAGCTGGACACCCCTGCAGGGACCTCTCTGTCGCCCTCTGGCCACACCAAGCTGCTCCCCCGCAGCCTGGCCCCAGCGGGCAAGGATTGACGCGTCCTGCCTGACCACCATCGTGCCACCACCTTCTCTTCTCTCATCACTAGGGGGACTAGGGGGTCCCCAAAGTGGCCC
Source organism: Symphalangus syndactylus (assembly GCF_028878055.3). NCBI lineage: Eukaryota > Metazoa > Chordata > Mammalia > Primates > Hylobatidae > Symphalangus > Symphalangus syndactylus. The sequence goes on along the minus strand of NC_072436.2, from coordinate 15,893,626 downwards.
ACTGTCTGTGGCTCTGATCAGCACAGGGGCCAGCCAAGGACATAGCCAGGGAGGGGCCACATCACTTCCCACTGGAAATCTCTGTGGTCTGCAACTGCTTCCCAGCCTGGAACGGGGGTGGATTCCCCAACCTCAACCTCCTTTCTCCTCTGCTCCCAAACCACGTCAGGACCACCTTCCTCTAGAGCTCAGGAGCACGGAGGGTGTTCACCCACTCCTACTCCAGTATCAGCTGGCATGGGCTCCTTCCTGAGGGCAAAGGTCAAGGACCCCCTCTGGGAAGGCTCAGCAGAGGTGCGATCCCACGCCTCCTCCTGGCCCCTCCCTGCCCTCCATTCAGGGAGAAACCTCTCCTTCCCGTGTGAGAAGGGCCAGAGGGTCCAGGCATCCCGAGTCCAGCGTGAAGGGCCATAGCCCTTCTTGGCTGCCAAGCACCCAGATCCCATGGACATTTGGGGAAAGGGCTCCTTGGGCTGCTGGTGAACTTCTTGTGGCCACCGCCTCCTGCTCCTGACCTCCCTAGCAGGGTGCTATCACTTCTGTCCTGGCCCTTTCAGTTTTATAAGTTGGTTTCCAGCCCCCAGTGTCCTGACTTCTGTCTGCCACATGAGGAGGGAGGCCCTGCCTGTGGGGGAGGGTGGTTGCTGTGGGTGGAATAGTGGGGGCCTTCAACTGATTAGACAAGGCCCGCCCACATCTTGGAGGGCATCTGCCTTACTGATTAAAATGTCAATGTAATCTAATGCAAAAGTCTACAGATTCAAGTGTTAGTCTCATGCGACCCCTCCCCACCCCCGCCAGAAACAGAATAATGTGTGTTTTTTTTGTTTTTTGAGACAGAGTCTCGCTCTGTCGCCCAGGCTGGAGTGCAGTGGCGCAATCTCAGCTCACTGCAAGCTCTGCCTCCTGGGTTCACGCCATTCTCCTGCCTCAGCCTCTCCGAGTAGCTGGGACTACAGTCGCCCGCCACCACGCCCAGCTAATTTTTTGTATTTTTAGTAGAGATGGGGTTTCATCGTGGTCTCCATCTCCTGACCTCGTGATCCGCCCTCCTCGGCCTCCCAAAGTGCTGGGATTACAAGCGTGAGCCACCGCGCCTGGCCCAGGATAATGTTTGACCAAACGCTCAGGCACCCTGTGGCCCAGTCAAGTGGACACATACAATCAGCCATTCCAGGAGGCCCACAGGATTGGAGGAGCTGCTGAGGGTTGGGTTACAAGGGCCAGGGGTGCTCTGGTTCCTTCAACCAACACATAGTTACTGAGTATGCAGACAGCAAGATGAGGCCCCCTTCCCTCCAGAGGCAGTGCACACTGTGTGAGGGGAGCTGGGCTGGGTAGCAGCAGGGTGTCTGGGTGTGCAGGGGGGCCCGAGGTGTGCCAGGAGTCAGGGTGTGCAGGGGGCTCCAGGGTGTGCAGGGGTTAGGAGAGCTGAGCAACTTTCTGGAACTTCATCACTGGAACTCATTTCCAGAGACCCCACAGGCCCACTGCAGAACCATGCTTGGTATGTACGAGGCGTGTGGAGGGGCGCTTGGGGAACAGAATCCGGCGTTTCCCCAGAGGGAGGGAAGACATGCAGGGGAACAGGGAGGAAACATTGCGGCAGGGCAGATGGCATGGGTACATCCTCCACCACCATTCTCCCCCTGGCAAGAGTCCTGGCCACTCCCCATAAACAGTACCCACCACACCCAGGCACAAAGGGGACGGGAGGTGGGGTGAGTCCCTGCTGTCTGGCTGGGATCTGGCAGCGCAGGAGCTAAGCGGGGGACACAGATGGACAGTGCTGGGCTGGGAGTCCCCGCAGGCTCCCCTGAAGGCCCCCTCCTGTATGGGTGGATGTGGGCATCAGGGCGGGTGGGGAATACCCTTGTGTCAGGGCTGTGAGCAATAGAATGATCCCCTGCCCCAGCAAAGTGCCTGGCAGTGCTGGGAGATCCTGGTACCCCTCCCACCTGGGCAGAGGTGCCCCCAGAAGAGATTGTCCCACAGGCTACATGCCTGTCCCAGGACCAAAGCTGCCCCCTGACCACTCCCCTCAAAGCCAGTTTCCCTGCTAGGGCCCACTCTCAGGTGCTGACGCAGAGCAAGACGAGGGGCGCGGGGCTGCCAAAGGTGCTTCTGGTCTGGGGGCACAAGGGAAGCGAGCAGGCGACATGGGTTTCAAGTGAGGCAGATAGGTCTTGGGCCCCAGAGGATGCATGGGGAGGTGGGGAGGTGTGTGGAGGGGTGCAGACAAGCTTTGCAAGGAGGCGTTTGCTTCAGCAGGCCAGCCCTAGGAGCCTTCCCACTGTGGGTTCCTGATTAAGCAGAGGCCAGAGGCAGGTAGAGCCAGAGTCCACAGGACGCTCCTGACATGCATGAGAAGTCTGGGGAGGTACGTGAGGCAGGCTGTGGGGAGGTGGACACCCAGGAAGCCACAGAGCGTGAGGACGGGCCCAAGCCAAGAGGCAACATGTTTTATGTGGGTCTCAGCAGGTCAAGGAGGGAGACGGCGCTGGGGGCCAAGAACCCAAGGATCCTGCTAGGAAGCATCGAAATGCTGCCAGGCAGAGGAACCCTACATGGGGCCCTGGGGGCCGGCTGGATGGTGCTTTCCCTGCTCCTGTCACCAGCTCTGACACCTCTCAGTCCTAGAAAGACCCTCCAAAAATGAAGCAGTTTGGAGTGAGCCCCAGCAGGCCAAGTGGGCCCTGGAGGAAGAGCTGCCCGCCTCTGCTTGGCTCAGCTTCTGCCCGTTTATTTTTCATTTTACTTCTTTTTAGAGAGGTTCTCTGTCACCCAGGCTGGAGTGCAGTGGCATGATCACAGCTCACTGCAGCCTGCAACCCCTGAGCTCAAGCAATCCTCCCACCTCAGCCTCCTGAGTAGCTGGGACAACAGGTGTCCACCACCATGCCCAGCTTTTTTTTTTTTTTTTTTTTTCTTGTAGTGATAGGGTGTCTCTATGTTGCCAATGCTGGTCTCAAACTCCCAGGCTCAAGCGATTCTCCCACCACCTCCCAAAGTGCTGGGATTACAGGCTTGAGACACTGCACCTGGCCTGCCGCAGTTTCTTGGTTGGAACTGCCCTGACTTCAGCTTGCCAGCTGGGGCCCTTGCCCTGCCCAATTCTGCCACTCCTCTTCAGTGCCCGGCTGACCCCTGTCCATGGTACTTGTGCAGGACAGGCTCAGACTCTGGAACCAATGGGTCAGCAGCCCCTGGCCAGGCAGAGATGGGGAATGTCCACCCTGGGAGGGCCCTGCCTGGAGACCAGGGAGAGCAGGGCTGGACAGGACCCCTGTCTGGGTGTGGACGCTAGCACCTCCCTCCTGGCAGCATCTGGTTGAGACCTGCTGCTCTCAGGAGGAACCAACGGGGTCTTAAGGTCAGTCCCACAGAAGGCGCAGCCTGGGGCAGGAGGATGCTGGGGAGGTGCCTGCGGGAGGGAGGCATCCAGCTGTGACAGGAAGTGAGCTCCTGGAGGTGCAGAGAAGTCCAAACAGGGAGCCAGGCCTCAAGGTGGCACTTAAAGAGGGTCGTGGAGATGAGTGTGTGCAGTGAGAGGGATGCTTGGAAACCTGTGGGCCTCTCTCGCAGTATCCCTCTCAGTAGAGTAGCCTTTCGCGGTTCTGGTAGCCTCATGGGCTTTGGCCCAAGCATGGCTGCACCACTGTTTCCAGCAACAAGTGCCTCGGGCTCTCCCTGGGGAGCTGGCCAGGAGCCGATGGAGAGGTGAGATCTTCATGCAGAGCCAGTGCCAGCCCTCACTGACCACGGAACACCTTCGGCTCTCTAGGACAGGGAGACAGGTCCTAGGGGTTTGGCTTGGGCTGTTTCCACGCGGCACCTCCCCTCCCTCAACACCCTTTTCTACAAGCCACCCTCTGCTACTCTGCAGGTGCCTGGGACCCCACCCACCCCAAGAAGATTCTGGGGTGATGGGCAGCAAAGGAGCCTGGGCAGCTCCCTGAGTGTCCTCCCCAGCCCGTCCCGCCCATCTCTATGACAGTGCCCAGGGAAGGGAGGATTGAGGCTCCTTCCCAGGAGAAGACAGCACCGCAGTGAGGACGATTCATAAATACGTTCCAAATCCGCGCCGAGGTGCAAATGAGAGCGGGCTCGACCCTGTGAGGAGGAGTCGGGGTGTGGGAGTGAGTGGGGACAGCCTGGTGAGCGTCTGCCCGCGGGGTGGGGGCTGCGAGCCCCAGGGCCAATCACCCCTGGCTCCTGACGGCACCGTGGCTCCAGCTCCCCCTGTGTGGCACTGAGGGCGACCCAGCCCTCACCGCCCAGCAATGCACGACTTCACCCTCCCGCGGAGCAGGATGCCCAGCGGCTCAGGGCGCCCTCCCCGCGCCAGCCCAGTGTGGTGTGGTAGGATGAGGACGGGAGCAGGGAGGAGGCAGGAGGCGGGGCTGCACTCCTGGCCTCAGGGCCCCGTGTGCTGTTTTGTACACTAAGGTTGAGGCCTCGGAAGCCACGCCAGGACCATATCATGCCCCTAGAGCCTGTGAGACTCGGGCTGTGCCCAGAGCAGGGGGAGCAGGTCCCCGACGACTAAGGACACCACCGTAAGAACCACATGCAGCCCCACAGCGCACACGGCGACAACGTGCTGTGGGGCTCGGAGTTCCTGGGGTCTGGCAGGGACGGGCGGAGGGACGCTTCTGAGCCTTACACCGCACGGCTTCGGGACTTCGAGGCCGGCCTCTGTCCACTCGCATAGTTCACGGACGGAGCCCAGGAGGACCCCACAGCCCGTCCCCGCCCCTTCCTCCCCGCTCACCTGCTGGCGGGGCGGCCACCCTTCCCCTCCCAGGCTTTACAGCTGCGAAGGGAAGAGGGTGGAGGAGAAAGTCCAGACACAGGATCCCCCGTTTCCCTTCCTCCCGAGTCCTCGCCCCCTACCGCTGGGCATCTCCAACAAGCAGCGAAGTCTCCCCAGGCGGAGCTCTGGGCACACGTGGCGCAGGAAGGGCCTGGGCAGCTGGGGGTCTGCTGCGGGGGCGGGGATCGCCCCTCGCTGCTGGGAGCTGCCAGGCCGTCCCCGCCCCGCGCCGCTCCGGGACCTCCGAGTTGGAATCGCGGGGCTCCGGCGGCGCCGTCCTGACGCAAGAGCGCCTCTGCCTGGCAGGGCCCAGGTCAGCGCCGCCACCACTCGACGGGGCGCACGCAGAGCCTGCCTTAGGCTGGGCACTCGGTCTGGAAAACGCCGCCGGCGTCCGCGAGCTTGGAAAGGGGCCCTGGACGGCGGGCGCAGGAGCCAGGCGAGGCGGGCTCGGGCTGCAGGACGCCGGGGGCTGGGGGTGGGGACCTGGCGCTCTGGCCGCGCGCCCAGGCCCGGCCCGTGAGACCCCGCCCGGCGCTGGCGCAGCCAGTGTTGCCAGGGACGACGGCGCGCGGATTGCGCATGCGCAGTTTGCCCTCCCGCCGCCGCGCCTTCCCCTTTAAGCGCCTGCCGGCCGCGTCGCCGCTTCATGAATGGAGCCCACGTGACCAAACATCATGTGACGTCTGTGGAGCGGCGGCGGCGGCGGCGGATCCCGAGCCTGGTCCGGCCCGGCCTTCCTAGTGCGCTCGGCCCGGCCCGCGCAGGCGGCGAGTCCCCCGAGCCCCGGGCCCGGACCCCTCGCGCCGGTCCCTGCCCCGCGCGGCCTCGGAGCGCGCGCGGCCCCGCCCCGCCCCGGCCTCGGCCAGCCGGGCCCGCAGTGTGGTGAGTGCGGCTGCGGCGGCGGGCCCGGGCGGCGGGGGCGGCGCGTCGGGGGCCGAGGGGGCTCGCGGGCAGGGCTCCTCCCGGAGCTAGGCGGGCGGCTGGGGGCCCGGCGGCGGGGGCCACTGGTTTCGGGTCTGCCGCGCACCCTGCTGGCGGCCCGTGCCTCGATTTCCCCAGCGGTCAGGAGCCAGCTCCTGCCCCTGCCGCCCGGGTACTGGGGGTGGGCTGCGGGCGGCGGCGGACCCGCGGAGCCGGGCGAGTGCGGAGCGGACTCGGAGACCCGGGCGTCCTGGAGGGAGGGGCACCGGACGGCGGGAGGAAAGGGTGGGGTCGAGCGAGGCGCCTGGGGGTCCGCGCCAGGGCCCGGCGGCCCGGCCCGCAGCTGCTGATTCATCAGGTGGCCGCGTCAGCGCTCCCCGGCGCGGGGGTCCGCGGCGAGCCCGGGAGGAGGGGCGGCGGTGGGGGTGCTGCGGGGAAGACCCTGCCCCTGGATCGGGCTCGGGTTCCGTCAGTCGCGTGCCAGAGCCCGGAGGGAGACTTGCTGAGTCATCAGCATGAGGTCACTCGGTGCTCAAGCTGATACTGGAGGGGATTCGAGCGAGGGGCCTCGGGGACTAAAAGGCCGCCAGCGGGAGGTGGGAGGGAACCGTGGGGATGTGGGAGGGGTCAGGCCCGGCGCCTTGGGGTGCCTGTTTAAGTGAGCGCCGAGCGATCCAGTTGAAGGCAGGGGTGCTTGAAGAGGAAGTGGGGGTGGCTCGCTGCAGGTGTTCTCCCGGGGTCAAAGGTGAAGCCCCGGGCGGTCCACCCCTTCCCAGGCGGCTCTTTTCCGGCACCTGGTCCTGGTCCCAAGTCTGGAGCAGTTTCCCAAACTGGGAAATAGTTCCCTGAGTGAGAGGGAGGGGAGGAGCTTCGGTGGGCCGAGCTAGCCAAAGGGGAAGTAGGCTTTCCCTGGGACTGGCCTGGTTGGACAGCCCCTGGGCTGAGATCGAGGCCCTGGGAGAAAGAGGGGTGTGTGTACCAAGCTCTGGGTGACAGTGGGCTGGGCAGGGAGGAAGCAGAGGCAGCTCTACCAGGAAACGGCAAGGGGGAGGAAGCAGCCCTGCCTCTCTCCCCAGTTGGCCCTGGAGTCTGGGATGAGACCGTAGGTGGTGGGAGCTTCAGGGTGCCTAGCCTTGGGGTGCAGCAGATGGGCTGGTGTGGATGGCACAGGGTGGCAGAACGCAGCACCCAGTCACCCCAAAGTTGTCCCTACCTGAAGTGGGGTCTCAGTGTTGTGTGAAATTAGCAAAGGGAGTGGCCCTGTTGGGTGTCTGGCCTGGCGGCCCAGGACGCTTAGAAAGTGGCAGCTTGGGAGTGATGTGGCCAGAGCCACCTTTCCTTGGGTATATGGAGATTCACGAAGGTAGACTTCCTTTGCCCAGGAGTTCATGGCTGGGTTAGGCTACTTTGTGGTTTGCCCTCAGGGATGCCCCCCGCCCCCAACACACACACACACACACACACACAGGTACATTCTCAGCAAGCCCCCCACATACACACAGAACACAGGTCCACTCTCATTGAGCCCCGGGGCTTATAGGTTCCAGATGTTTCAATGCTTCAGCTGACCTTTGGCCTGGAGTTTGATGCCCTGGGAAAATTTCGGCGTCCTGGAGGGGCATTTATGTACATCTTTTTTTTTTTTTTTTTTTTGAGACGGAGTCTCACTCTGTTGCCCAGGCTGGAGTGCAGTGGCGCGATCTCAGCTCATTGCAAGCTCTGCCTCCCAGGTTCACGCCATTCTCCTGCCTCAGCCTCCCGAGTAGCTGGGACTACAGGCGCCCCCCATGACGCCCGGCTAATTTTTTGTATTTTTAGTAGAGACGGGGTTTCACCGTGTTAGCCAGGATGGTCTCGATCTCCTGACCTCGTGATCACCCGCCTCGGCCTCCCAAAGTGCCGGGATTACAGGCGTGAGCCACCGCGCCCGGCCCATTTATGTACATCTTCTCAGTCACTTATGCATCAGTGGAAACTAAGTTTTAGGTTCTGTTCAAAGAGTGACTTTCAGGAGCTGAGAGCTTATGGAGCAGAGGCCATGACTGCCGGGGAGTTTCGGCCACTGGGCTTTGCAGCCAAGCGGGACTGTCTTTGTTCAGGCACGGGAGTTTCTACTTTAGCCAAAGGAGATGGAGCTCCCAAATCTCCCTCCCTTTCCTGGCTCTCAGTGTGAATGGGTGGCCTAGGTACCCTCGCAGGTTGCAGAGCCGTGACCATCTGTGCCTCCTGCGTGAGGGAGCAGAGGGTGCATGACAGGCCCCAGCTCTGGCCAGCCTTGAGGGCTGGAGGAGGGTGGGGGCAGCTTCTCCTCAGTCCAGCTCCTGGGATCCCTGCATGGTCCCTCTCAGCCCAGCTCCGGAGGCTGTCTCTGCTAAGCGGGAATCCCGGGTTGCCAGAGGCCAGGCCAGGAGCCTGGAAGCACTGGTTGTGCTCAGGCCTGCCCCTCCCCCATCCCTCGGCGCACCTTTGATTAGGAGGTGATGGGTTGCACTTGTGCTGAGTTCAGGCCTTCTGCGGAGGTCAAAATCTGTAGAGGAGGCACTTTTCCGTGTGATCTCTTCAGGAAGTCACCACTGTCATTGTGCTTAGCAGCAGGGGTGGGGGCAATGGGGGTGGGCGAAGCTGGTGCCAGGGCAGTGTCTCTGCACCCTGACTTGCACTCAAGGCTAGGGGGCCCCTCCATGCTTGGCTGAGGGCCTGTCTCCTGGGGCAGTGTCGTGCCGGATGTGTAGGAAAGAGCTCCTGTGGGCCTTCTGACCTCCAGCTCAGGTCTTCCCCATCCTTTATCTGGAAGAATCCAGTGGCTGGAGCCTCGGGACCTTGCCTCTGAGCTGGCTTGGCTGTGGGAAGGGGTCTCTGGCCTCCCCTCCCTGCTCTGTACTTGCAGCCTCACCTCCTGGTCCAAGGCTGGCTGAAGTGGAGTCTTGAGCCTGGTGAGAATGTGTGCGTCCACCTGGCCACACTTCAGCTCCCCTGATGAGAGTAAGAAGCCCCCCAGCCCATAATTTCCTGAAGTGATCCTGGCTCCTCTGGAGGAGCCTCCCATCCGACTGCATCAAACCTGGAAAGGGGGGATGGAGCATGAGGCGGGGGTCCATGCCCAAGGGTCTGGTGGGAGCTGGGCTGAGCTGGGAATCCCAGAAACGTCCTTAGCAAGAAAGTGACAGCAGAGTGCTGGAGGGACCGTGAGTGGGTGAGAGTTGGTTGTTTAGTCCAGCCTCCCCAGCACTTTTGTTTTTGCTCCCTGGCCCTGTGGGCACTCACCCGGGGCAGGGACCAGAGAGCAGGGACTCAGAGGAGCTGGCTCGGAGGGGCTGACTCCGCCAGCCTTCAGTTGGGCAGGCCCCAGGTGGCTGACTGGGAGCCCTTGTGAAATACCCTTGATGGGGTGGGGCAGGGGCTGCTTCCTGCAACCCAAAGCCACAGGATGGTTACTCCATCAGTGGAGGAGGCAGACTGGGAGGGCCGGAGGGGCCTCGGGCCAGGCTCCTCCCAGCTGATGGCCTGCCACCTGGAAGGTGGGGGAACTCCCTGGTCAGTCCTGCCAATAGACCAGAGCTAGATGGACGGCCCACCCCCAGCTTTTCAAAGTTAGGAGACTGGGAGACTCGGGATTCCCTATAGCCTCCTCTCTGGCCAGGTCCCCAGTGGGGCCCCTGTGCACCCAGGGAGCAGGGGGCTTTGTCCCAGACCAGCTCAGGGGAGGTGGTTGTAGAAGGTAGGACCCTGGAAGATGCACACACAGGGTCACTGGCTGGCCCTCACCTGCTGTTGGCCAGGCTGGCCTTTTTGGCCCCCAGCAGCTCGGCTGCGGCTCTCCTGGGGCGCTGTTGGCTGGCGGGCCCAGGGAGTGCGGGCGCGGCGGGGGAGCGAGAGGCAATGTGCTGAGTCAGCGTGACTCGCCAGGAACAGCCGTGCTCTGGGGCAGTGCTGGGGTTATTTTTAAAGCTCCCGGCTTCCTTCTAGGCCTGCCTCTCCCGCGTCTTATTCCTTCTAATCTCTCCCCCGCCCCTTGTCTTGCGCCTGCCTTCCTAACAGCCTTCAGTTCCCCTTCTCCCGTCAGACCTTCCTGACCTCCCACCTGGTTCTCTAGGGGCAGGGTGGACAGGAAGCAGCTCAGCCCAGCCTGGGAGAGGCCAAAGGCTGCTTCCGATCAGGTATTGGGGGCTGGGCACCTGGACAGCAGGCTGGGGCGGGCTGTGCGGCAAGGGCTCTGTGAACTGGGGTGGGGGTCGAGGGTGGTCTCCAGGGTACTGACCTCTGCTCCATGTCTTACAGAGAGCGCCTGCTCGCTGTGCCCCCGGGTTATGACGACCCCCAATAAAGGAAACAAGGCCTTGAAGGTGAGTGGGCAGGGACAGGAGCTTTCTGGCTGAGGTGGGGGGGCACAGTGGGCGTGCCCGCTTGGCCTGTGACCCCGTGCACTGTGCCCCAGGTGAAGCGGGAGCCGGGTGAGAATGGCACCAGCCTGACGGATGAGGAGCTGGTGACCATGTCAGTGCGGGAGCTGAACCAGCACCTGCGGGGCCTATCCAAGGAGGAGATCGTCCAGCTGAAGCAGCGCCGGCGCACGCTCAAGAACCGCGGCTACGCTGCCAGCTGCCGCGTGAAGCGGGTGACGCAGAAGGAGGAGCTGGAGAAGCAAAAGGCGGAGCTGCAGCAGGAGGTGGAGAAGCTGGCCTCGGAGAACGCCAGCATGAAGCTGGAGCTCGACGCGCTACGCTCCAAGTACGAGGCGCTGCAGACCTTCGCCCGGACGGTGGCCCGCAGCCCTGTGGCGCCAGCCCGGGGCCCCCTTGCCGCCGGCCTGGGGCCCCTTGTCCCAGGCAAGGTGGCCGCCACCAGCGTCATCACAATAGTAAAGTCCAAGACGGATGCCCGATCGTAGGGACGCGCGTCTGCCCAGGCGGGTCTTTGCGGGGCCACTAGGCACATGGCGAATTCGGCTGCCCTGTCCCTCTGTTTCCTTCTCTTCTCTTTCCTCCCTCTCTTCCCCGCCCTTCTCTCTTCCCTGCAAAGCACAACCTGTACCCCAGGGGCGCCGGGCTGAGCCCCTTTGATCTCGTCATTGTCGTCGTGTGTTTTGTATGTTGGGATTGGTCAGTTCGGCGGTGACGTGGGGTCGCCCCAACCCCTTTTGTACCAGGGCCATGCAGGCTTGGAGTCCAGAGTTGGTGCTGTGGGAATGGACTTTAGAGAGTTGCGGGAGAGAGAAGAAGCAGGCACGCTGGGCCTCGCATGTCCCCGAGCAGTGAGGGTCCCAGTGTTCCCTCCACTCCCGAGTGGCCACAGGCTCGCGGCCTGGGAAGGATTCACTCTCTTTAGCCCCAGGAGAGCAGCTCAGCTTAGCCCAGCACGAAGAGATGGGCTCTGCTCTGAGAGCAGGGCGGGCTTGAAGGCCCTGATGGGTGGACCACCAGCCTGGGTGCAGTGGTGCTGGGAGTGTGCAGCTGGGCCCAGGGGCTGTGCGCTCAGGCCTGACCCGTTGCACTGAACAAGACCAAATCGCTGGTTGTGCTCTTAACGTGAGGGTGAGTCCAGTGTGCCCTGCGATGGGTCCCGTGTCACTGTTTACATGACCTATTTGTGTGGTTATATAGCCCTTTATTTAAAAGAGAGAAGTTCCTTTTACAAAGTTATTAAATTAATTATATGTTTAAAAGTTAAAGAAAAAAAGAGCTGCAGAGTATTTATAAAACTGTCTTTTAGAAAAAAAACAAGCAGGAAGACCATTTGACCATATAAATGGAAAAGGGAAGAAAGTATAATAGAAACTTTGCTAGTTAAAAAAAAAAGAAAAAAAAAAACAAAAAAAATCCCTTTCTTGTAAACTTACGGACACCTCTTTGTGGCTGTTGGAGTTTAGTTTTTATATACACAGAGTTATCAGACATTATTTATAAAACTTAGTTTAAAAAAAAGACAAAAAAAAAAAAAAAGCCAAGCCGTGAGCCGACCAGAAGGCCGTCCTCTTTGATATCTTTTGCAATTGTACCGAAAGTGACTTACTCCTCTGCCCTTCCTGCTTCCGTCTCTTGCCGGTGCCGTGGTGTCGTCCGTGCCTGGTGAGGTTTTGTGCAGCGGTAAAGTGCTGGTGCTTCTGGTGACCTTTGACCTGTGGGTGTCACTTCTTGTGTCTGTTTTCCCGTGTTCGTTTTTTGGGTTTAGTTGTGCTTTTGCTTCTGCTGGCTTGCTGGACCTGGGCTGGGGTGCCCCGTGGCGCCTGCTGCGTCAGAGCTCAAGGAGTCTGTGCCCACCACCAGATCCTGGTCCCTAGGAGGTGAGACGTGGGGTTCTGTCATGCCTCCCCCACTGAGCCTTGGCTACATCTATGTCTAGGGCCTGGGCTGATCCAGTGGTGGAGTAGGTGAAACTGGGGTCCCTTGGGGCCCCCCACACTGCTTCCACACCCACCACCTCTGGCCTTAGGTGGTGCCGTTGCAGGGATGAAGGAGTCACTGTGGGTGGCCGCAGGGCTATGGCCAAGTGTTCCCTGGCCATCTTCCTCTGGCCTCAGCTTTGTTCCTATAGGCTGCCCACGCCGTGGGCTGCAGGTCTCGCTGCCCGCTTGAACCCTGAGGTGTTTCCATGCTGCAGATGGTGCTTCCAGGCAGAGTGGGTGGGGGCCCACCGGGGGCAGCCCTTTCTTCCTTGTCCCTGCCTCACTCTGAGAGCCTTGGGGGGTCTCCACCAGTGCAGACAAGGGCTACAGTCTCCAGGGCCGGGTCTTGTCCCTCTTCTCCGCTGGTCCACTGTGGCAGCTCTTGGCTTCAGGCCTGCCTTCTGCCTCCCTTTGGGATCTGTGTCTTCCAGGGATCAGCTGCTTGGCTTCTGCTGGAGGTTCCTCCCTGTGGGGGCCCAGCCTACCTCCTGTTCTCAGTTCCTCGCCAGAGGCTGCTGCCCTTCCCAGCTGGGCTCAGGAGGCTCCTTGTAGGCATATGATGGGGAGGGGCTGCCCCCACCCACCTCCAAGAGGCTGCAGCCCTGTGTCTGGCCATGTGAGCCCTGGCCTTTCACCAGGGTTGCTGGTTTCTTCTCTGTGGGGCCCAGACTCCTGTAAAGCACACAAATGTGGGCTGGTAAGATGAAAAACTGTGGCCTGACAGGGCTTAACCCTGTGGGTGGTGGGATTTTTATCCAAGAGTTTGGCCTGGTGTGCCCACAAGATGGGAGCAGGGATGTACCATCAACACTTGTCATGTTAATGAGCTTTTCTTTGCTCTAGGTATTCAGAGACAAGTCCTGTTTCTACCTGGGTCAGCCTGAAAATGGAAATGTTGGCTGTTGACTCTTGTCATTTAGTGACTTCATTCCCCTCCCCTCAGTCTGATCTTGTCTAAGTAGAATCCAGGAGTTAGTTGGAATCATATCATAAGTATCCATAAAGAAAACATCATGATCTGCCTTGGATTGGGGAGAAACAGGCCCTCCCTGTCCCTGTGCAGCCCCCACTTTTGTCCTGGCTGTGGGTGGCCATCCATTTTGAGCACCTCTGCCAGGCTGCAGACCTGGAGGCGAAGGGAGTGTGGAAGAGGAGGGTGTAAGGGTTGATGCGTGCTGAATGGGAGGTGCAGGTCCTTGGTGCGTTGGCAGAAGAGGCTTCTGGAGTTTCGAGGCCATACCTCCTTTCAAGAGGTTTGGATTTGGGGCGACTTCCCTGGGTCTAGGGCAGTGTTCCTGTCCCCTGTCAGGCCAGCCCTGCGGAGCCACTCCACCCCTCTTCCCCTTCCCCTGGAATTCCTGACATAGATGCTGTGTTCATGTGCAGATGTGAGTGTGCTGTCCTTCTGATCTCTGTTAATCCCGCTTTCCTACTGAGAGGGTGGTGGTCTCTTCTCACCTCGGTTTTTCTGACACAGCGAATCGAGGGCTTTGGCCAAGGCCAGGTCTCTCAAACTTGTCCGCCAAGTAAACCGTGATATATGTCTTCCTTTCCACCTTAACTTTGCCCCAACTCCTCTTTTATCCTAATATGGACACTCAGATTTCAGAGGAATACCCAGCAGGGACAGGTCAGCTCTCACCCGGAGAGTGAAGCCCCTGGCTGCTGCTCTGGGTGGCGCTGGTGTTGCTGGCTCAGCTCTTGGTGCATGTTTCAGATATGCGTGCACACTTCTGACCGGTGGTCAGGGCCCAGCCCACGGCCCTGAGTGGCTGCAGCCTGCTTTGGGACGATGGTCAGGTCCCATGTTGTCCCTGCTGCCTCCCTCTGGAGTGGCCACTTGGCCAAAGCTCCCATCTACATCTGGAAAGTCTGAGCCGCAGCCTGCTGCACCGTTTCCGCCCTGCGATCTTGTGAGTTACTTTTTTAGGCTGTGGTTTGGTGAAAGGAACCAACACATTAACGATTTTTCCCCCAGAAGCCACTGAATAATTCTTTTTGGTGTATTTTTGCCTTCCTGTTGGCTGTCTGGCCTTGGAGCAGGTCGGGAGAGTGGAGTACATAATCAGTGCCACACAGAGGCAGGGCGTGTCTGAGAGACTAATGCCTGTCATGCCTCTGGCCTGTGTCCTGGGTGTGTATCATACCTGCTGGGCCAGTCCCGCACATTTCCACCCTGCCCCTGGAGCAGCAGCTTTGATACCGTGGGTATCCCTTGAGTCTGAGCTAGAGTGTGTCCCCGATAAACTGTGAGACCTCCCTGTTCTTGGTGACCCCAGTTGGGCTTTGGCCCCTCCAGCAACCTTGTGTCCCAGCCCTGCCCTTCTTCCCACCCCCTCAGTCTGCTAGTCCCTGAAGCCTTTAACCAAACGGGAGTGGGCACAGAAAGCCTTCTCCTGGCAACAGGACAAGGGCTGCCCGCGTGTCCAGCCCTGTTGCTCTCCTGGCACTGAGAGGTGGGTCCAAGCAGAGTTGATCGGTCCCTGCCTGCCCTGCCTAGGTCTAGCCTGGGGAGGTTGTGTGTGTGGGAGAAGACCCCGGGATCTGCTGGGGTGGGATGGAGGTTATTAAAGATCTAAGTGAGGAGGGGCTGGGGTTTGGATGCGGGGTGAGGCCCGAGCGCTCACACTTCGTGTAGGGCGGGCAGGGGCCTGACCTCTTGCAGGGCAGTGGCCTTGGTGCCCTACCCCTGCCCTGCGCAGTATTTATTGCTAAATTATTGTCCAGGAGGGGCAGCACTGGGCCTGGCCCCCCGGGTATTTATTGCTGTACATAGTGTATGTTTGTGATATATAAGGTTTTCTTTATTTTGTATATGATCAATAAACCTTTTAAAGAGACTGGCAGGTGCTTCTTTGGGGCGACGCGGCGGGCGGAGCCGGAAGGGGTGGGTGGGGGCGGGGCCCATCTTGCGCATGCGCCCTGAGCGCGGCCTGCCGTGTGAGGCGGAAGCGGAAGAGCAGGTCTCCGGGGGAGCGATGGCAGCCGGAGGTCTGAGCCGCTCTGAGCGCAAAGCGGCGGAGCGGGTCCGGAGGTTGCGAGAGGAGCAGCAGAGGGAGCGCCTCCGCCAGGTACGCCGCCGCCGCTTCCCGGCCCGGCAATGCCCGGCCCGCGCCGCCGCTCACCGCCCGCCTGCCCGCAGGTGTCGCGCATCCTGAGGAAGGCGGCGGCGGAGCGCAGCGCCGAGGAGGGCCGGCTGCTGGCCGAGAGCGCGGACCTGGTAACGGAGCTGCAGGGCCGGAGCCGGCGGCGCGAGGGCCTGAAGCGGCGGCAGGAGGAGGCGAG
Source organism: Symphalangus syndactylus (assembly GCF_028878055.3). NCBI lineage: Eukaryota > Metazoa > Chordata > Mammalia > Primates > Hylobatidae > Symphalangus > Symphalangus syndactylus. The sequence goes on along the minus strand of NC_072436.2, from coordinate 15,878,219 downwards.
TTCCGCGCGCGGCGCGCGGGCGCCCCCGGTTTCGGGAGCAGCTGGGGCGACGGGCGGTCCCGGGTGGGGCGGCCCGGGGCGGTGACCACCCTGGCGTCTTGGCAGGTGTGCGACGACCCAGAGGAGCTGCGAGGGAAGGTTCGGGAGCTGGCCGGCGCCGTCCGGAACGCCAAATACTTGATCGTCTACACAGGCGCGGGAATCAGCACGGTAGGGAGTGAGGCGGAGGCGCACCCCAGGACGGAGTATGCGCTCCAGTAATCGCGAAAAACTCGCCTTTAAAGCAGCTATAAGGTTTTTTCCCTTTCTTAGAGAAACGAAATGACCAAAACTTACCTAAGGTAAACGCTTTTTAAACGCTTGGTCTCTGTGTTACAGCCAGTTAAAAACAAACAAGGAGTAGAGATACCAATGGGGTGTAGTAGCCGATTGCTCGCAGGCACCCTCAGGTTATGTGGACAGAGCTAAGCCCAAAGTTGTCGTGATTCTCCACTCTGTTCCCTCCATGTTGAGGGAAGATAAGTAGAAAGTGACACAGTAAGAGCCAGAATACACCAGGTGAAGGAGAGAATTGCATTGTGTTTTGAGAGGTTTCACTGACAAGTTATCCTGGGCTGTGGGACATCACTAGCTTTGAAAGTGTAGCTGGCACCTCGTCCATCTAATCTGATGGGTGTGTGTGGAGTGTTGGGCAGGCGTAGGCCTAGCAGATCTGAACCGAGGTGATTTCTGTTCTCAGGAAGCTTTTAGGTGACAAGAATCAGGCATGTGAACAAATAACCATAATGTAAAACTGGCTATGCTGGGTCACTAGAACAAACCCAGACACACACACTGTGCTCTTGGAGTTGGGAAACCCACCTGGGTTGGCTTTTTGTGGGAGGTGGCCTTGATTGGGCCTTGAAGGTTGGGTGAGATTTACAGGAGAAGGTTGGAATGAGGCACCCCAAGCAAAGAACAGCAGAGGCTCAGCAGCAAGAATGCAGAAAGGGAGTTCACTACTGACTCAAATACCCGGAGCCCTGGGGTTTAGTCTCCTCTCTCCACAAGTCACATGTAAAAGTCCAGTCATGCTGGGCGCGGTGGCTCATGCCTGTAATCCCAGCACTTTGGGAGGCCGAGGTAGGCGGATCATGAGGTCAGTAGTTCAAGAACAGCCTGGCCAACGTGGTGAAACGCTGTCTCTACTAAAACTACAAAAATTAGTCGGGCATGATGGTGGGCGCCTGCAATCCCAGCTACTCCTACTTGAGAGGCTGAGGCAGGAGAATCACTTGAAACTGGAAGGCGGAGGTTGCAGTGAACCAAGATCATGCCACTGTACTCCAGCCTGGGTGAAAGAGCTAAACTCCGTCTCAAAAAAAAAAAAAAAAAAGTCCAGTCATGTAATTATGTAACAGTCATGTGACCTCTTTTGGAACTTCCAATGGCAACTAAAAGCACATGCAGCTAGTGTATTTCATCTGAGTGTTTGAGGTTCCCGTCTTGAATGTGACTGTCGGAACCACTGCCCAGGGGGGTGATGCATTTTTCTGAGTTTAAGCAGGAGTTGGGAGTCCCCAAAAGGGAACACAAGACACCTTAATCCTGGCATATCTTGTGTGCCCTCTGTGGGCCTCAGTTTGTTTCACAGGATTGAAAACCTGGGAAGTTAGATGCTCATCTCATCTGGAGAAGTTGTTCTGCCTTTGTTAAGGTGGAACGGGAATAGTCAGCCCTGGGACAGTCGCCTGCCCCCACCTAGGGATTCACCATTTGCTAAATGTGTGAGCTGTGAGCTTGCCCCTGGGGGCACTTAGGAACATGACCAGTCTTCCCCTGCAGTGTATGTGCCACAGAGCCCAGCTTTGTGCTCAGTGCCAGAGAGGCTTCTGGAGGCAGGCAGGGCTGTGTGCAGCCTGGAAGGATGAGCCAGGCCAGGCGGGAAATGGAAGTCCAGGTAGAAGGGAGGAGCCAACTTGGGGTACACTCCATATGGGCTCAGGCAGGTCAGCCTGTGGAATGAATAGAGGCCAACATGCAGGCCAACCCAGAATGCGGCAGGAGGGACAATGGCTTTCCGTTTCTGGGAATTCTGCCAGCACCTACAGTGGTGCCTTTTGACTTGGCTTACCTTTTTTGTCGACATGCAGGCAGCGTCTATCCCAGACTACAGGGGCCCTAATGGAGTGTGGACACTGCTTCAGAAAGGGAGAAGCGTTAGGTAAGTGGGCCAGGCACGGCCTCCCACGTAGGCTGAGCAGAGGCAGCATGGGCCTGAGCTCCAGCTCTCCTCACCTTGCCTTCCTTTCTGCCTGGCAGTGCTGCCGACCTGAGTGAGGCTGAGCCAACCCTCACCCACATGAGCATCACCCGTTTGCATGAGCAGAAGCTGGTAAGAGCCCTGGGTGGCTGGTACACTTGCCTGGGACCAGGCAGAGCACCTTGGTGCCCAATGGGCAACTGCATCCTCCCTCTGCCAGTTGACTCCCATGATGAGCACCCACCAAGTGGGTTAGGTCCTGGGTTTGATCCTCCCATGCTTCACTCTCCAGGACAGAAGGGGAGCGCCCCCTCTGAACCATCCCATCCACAGCCAGCCTCAGCCTCAGAGCTGCTGGTGGCCTTTCCCCCTTGTGATTCCCTTGCATTTTTCTGTGGACCTCAGAAGCCATCCTAATCACAGGGGAGGCTTATAGGACATCTCTGGGGACCTTCCGCTGAACACCCTCAACCAACAGGGTGTAGGGGTTGATCTGCCTAGGTCCCCAGGGACCTGAAATGTCATGACCCAAGAGAGCATGGATCTGAGGCAGAGTGGCCCTTGCTGAAACCCCGAGCCACCTCCCAACCTTGCCGGGACGGCGCTACCTTTTGCCCTCCCAGCCACTCCAGGTACATCAGGGCTGGAGGAAGGACACAGCCCCTCCCCACCATAGGCCCTCTTGACTCCTGGTGGTTGGACCTGTTGTGTTTTACTTTCTAAGGCTCTCTGGGGGGTCGGAGCTACCCCTGGTCTTGGAAGCCATCGGCTGGGCTCAGAACAGCCTCGCTGTGGCCAGGTACTGACCTCCCCACCACCACTGACGGCCATCCCTCCCCTTGCCACCCGTTCTGCCTTCCAGGTGCAGCATGTGGTGTCTCAGAACTGTGACGGGCTTCACCTGAGGAGTGGGCTGCCACGCACGGCCATCTCAGAGCTCCACGGGAACATGTACATTGAAGTGAGCAGTCCTGCAGGGACCCGGGGTCTCCACGGGCAGGCGGGTCCCACTCACTGTGCCCTCTTGCCTCTAGGTCTGTACTTCCTGCGTTCCCAACAGGGAGTACGTGCGGGTGTTCGATGTGACAGAGCGCACCGCCCTCCACAGACACCAGACAGGCCGGACCTGCCACAAGTGTGGGACCCAGCTGCGGGACACCATTGTGCACTTTGGGGAGAGGGGGACGTTGGGGCAGCCTCTGAACTGGGAAGCAGCGACCGAGGCTGCCAGCAGAGCAGACACCATCCTGTGTCTAGGGTCCAGCCTGAAGGTACGTGCCGATGACACCATGAGTGAACTGAGCCCCCGCCCGCCCGAGGGTGTCCAGCTCTGCGGCCCAGCACTCTACAGACTTGTCCCTTGTGTGTGCGCCGTGTCTGTCTGTCTGTTTCCACAGGTTCTAAAGAAGTACCCACGCCTCTGGTGCATGACCAAGCCCCCTAGCCGGCGGCCGAAGCTCTACATCGTGAACCTGCAGGTAACTCGGGTGCTGAGAACCACGTCCTTAGATCTGGGTTTTAGAACGCAGAGCCAAAGATACCCCACACCCATGCACCAGGGCAGTCTGATAGGGCCCCTGTGGGTGCTCAGGGAGCACCGACTGAGCCCGTAGGGGCCGAGGCTGACAGGCCACCGGGAAGGGCTGGGCTGCTGTTACTCTCACTCTGCTTTCCCTGTCCTCAGTGGACCCCAAAGGATGACTGGGCTGCCCTGAAGCTACATGGGAAGTGTGATGACGTCATGCGGCTCCTCATGGCCGAGCTGGGCTTGGAGATCCCCGCCTATAGCAGGTGAGTGGGCCATTGCAGCAGCCTGCTTCCCCGCACCTCTGTGTGCTGGGCCTTGTCTGTCTTCTCTCGTGAGCTGAGCGTGGAGGAAGCTCTGAGGTGTTTGTAGCGGTGTCTGAGGCATGACTGAGGCTTGGTGGTCTCCAGAGGGCCTGACCTCGGTGTTTGGCGGAGACCCTGTGTGTGTCACTCCTGCCCTGGCTGATGTGGCACACACAATCCCCGCGGGGAGAGGGATTCTGCCCGCGTGCTCCTGCTCCAGGCGTCCCCGTGGAGCTCTCCGAGATGCCTGGTGGGAAGCATCTGGAGGGAACGAGCACTCGGCAGCTCTGTTCAGACGAATCTGTGTGCTTGGTTTTGGGAGTTGGCGTACTTTGGGAAAGCTTAAACAAACTGTGCCTTAATACAGAATTTGTGATAATTTAGACTTGGTGTATGTATTGAGTAAAAAGTTTACACTCTCTTTCTCTGTGAATTTTCAGGGTCTTATAGGGGAAATCAATAACTTCTTTTAATCAAAGGGTTCAAGAAATTAAGGATCCCTTCACCTTCTGGGCCTGGCACTTCTTGTATGTTATGTGTGTGGTGTTCTGTGATGTGGGCTATCGTGTACTGTATTTTTTTTTTTTTACATTAACTTAGCTCATTTTCCTTATCAGTGCGTATCTGTATCTTAAGTTATGATCTGTGGTTCTGCATCTCAGTCAGACACATGCTTTCTTCACGGTGTCGTCTGTAGGCCACGCCTCCCTAGTCAGCTGGGAAGGGGGAGAGGGTCTGGTCCACCTGCCCCTGGCGGTACAAGTGGAAGGTGGGGCCCAGAGTTACTAGTGACTCATCCCTGGAGACGGAGGCAGCCCTGGGGCCACTGCTGCCCCACCCTGTGTGTGCACGCCGCTCAGTGGTGGACGAGGACACGGAGTTCTGAGGAGATCAGGCTAGTGTGGGTGCTGACCTTTGAGTCACCAGCTAAGAGGTGACCTCTCCCACATCCGTTCTGCAGCTTGGTAATAACGAAGCTGCCACCAACCATAGCCCCGCCGCAGTTGACACGGGAGGGAAGGGGATGGGAAGGCAGGGACCGCAGACAGCTTTCCCGAGCTGGGGCGGGTGTGACTGCGAGAGGCTCCCAGGCCCGCCTGATGCCGCTTTCCCTTTTTGGCAGGTGGCAGGATCCTATTTTCTCACTGGCGACTCCTCTGCGTGATGGCGAAGAAGGCAGTCACAGTCGGAAGTCGCTGTGCAGAAGCAGAGAGGAGGCCCCGCCTGGGGACCGGGGTGCACCGCTTAGCTCGGCCCCCATCCTAGGGGGCTGGTTTGGCAGGGGCTGCACAAAACGCACAAAAAGGAAGAAAGTGACGCCGGGCGCGGTGGCTCACGCCTGTAATCCTAGCACTTTGGGAGGCCGAGGCGGGTGGATCACGAGGTCGGGAGATCGAGACCACAGTGAAACCCCATCTCTACTAAAAATACAAAAAATTAGCCGGGCGCAGTGGCGGGCGCCTGTAGTCCCAGCTACTCCGGAGGCTGAGACAGGAGAATGGCGTGAACCCGGGAGGCAGAGCTTGCAGTGAGCCGAGATCGCGCCACTGCACTCCAGCCTGGGGGACAGAGCAAGACTCCGTCTCAAAAAAAAAAAAATGAAAGTGACGTAACCTGGTGCTCGATGAAGAACAGTTGGCACTTTTGCAGATGGCCAGTGTTATGGTGAAGGCTGGGTTGCCCCCACGGGTCTAGGAAGAACTCTTTGAGGATGACGTTTTCACCGTGACATTTTTAGCCATTTGTCCTTGAGGAAGCCCCTTGCACTGCTGCGGTTGTACCCTGATACGGCTTGGCCATCGAGGACACCTGCCCATCCGGCCTCTATGTCAAGAGGTGGCAGCCGCACCTTTCTGTGAGAACGGAACTCGGGTTATTTCAGCCCCGGCCTGCAGAGTGGAAGCGCCCAGCGGCCTTTTCTCACTCACCAGGCCGGTCTCAGGGCCTCACCGTATTTCTACTACTTCTTAACGAAAAAGTGTGAACTTTATAGAATCCTCTCTGTACTGGATGTGCAGCAGAGGGGTGGCTCCGAGCGTCGGCTCTATGCAGACCTTTTTATTTCTATTAAACGTTTCTGCACTGGAGTGGTCGGTGTCCCCAAGTGGTCGGCGCGGGCTTCCCGGGCTCAGGTGTGCTGCCTGGCAGCTCGGTCCTGGCTTAAAACTCCCTTGGTTGGACAAGGGACAACTGTAGATTATTGTGCCAAAAAATAAGAAAAAAAAACTCCCCTGGTTGGGACAGCGCCCCGTGGAGGTTTCTGGAGGTGGCGGCGGTGGGACGGTCCCCTCGCGGCACTGCCCCGGCAGCCCAGCGCCAGGTGTGGGCGGTGCGGAGAGGCCAGATGTGGGCCAGGGGCGGGGCTCGGGCCGTGCGGCACACGCCATTGGCTGTGCTTTTGGAGGGGGCAGGACTGTCATGGGCTCACGCCATTGGCCGCGCGCGGAGGTGTGGTGGGGCGCGGCCTTCGGGGGTGGGGCTCGGGCCGGAGGGCGCGCGGCGGGGCGGGGCGGGGGCGGTGGGGGCGGGGCTCGGGCCGAGCGCCGCACGCCATTGGCCGTGCGCAGCGGGTGAGGCCCGCGTGACGGCGGCTGAGCTTGCGCCTGGCGGGGCGGGCGGTGGCGCTCGGAGTCGCCGGGAGCTGCCAGGCTGTCCGCGCCGCCGCTGCGGGGCCATGATCCGGAACGGGCGCGGGGCTGCAGGCAGCGCAGAGCAGCCGGGCCCGGGGGGCAGGCGCGCCGTGAGGGTGTGGTGCGATGGCTGGTGAGCGCGGGGCCGGGGCGGGCCGCGGGGGCGCCAGGGCCGGCTTCCTTCCGGGGCGCCGCGCCAGCCGTTGCCCGGGGACCGGGCCCGCGTTCTGGGTGGCGTCCTCGTCCGGCGTGGGCCGGGGCTGGCAGGCTGCGGGGCTCGCCCGCCGGGAGGGTCGGGCTGCAGAGGCTCCGCGCCCTGCCGTGGGCGCCTCCGTCTATCTCTGGCGGAGGCCCCGCCTGGTCACGCCGACCTCTCCGGTGCAGCCACCGAGCTGAGATCTGGAGCCACGGCCTCCCTGCTTCTCCGTAACCACCAGCAACCAGCTTGCCCGGCTCCGGTCCAGGGGTTCCCCTGGCCTCCGGGCGAGCGTCCCTGTAGGTGGACATCGGGTGTGACCTGCCTGTCCGGGACCCGCAGTGAAGCCCGCGGGCTCCGGGGTCCTCCTCCGCGGGGCTAGAATGCGATCGGTCTTCCCTGGCCAGTCAGACAGAGGGCATTGTTTTAAGAAAAGTTTGGGGTTGTCAACAAGTGAAAGGAAGATGACTGTTAGTGATAATTTGCTACCTCTGACCCTTTCACGTGCCTGCCGGATGGAATCTAGGAAGCAAGCGCCTCTATCTGATTAGCCCTTCCCAGGAGAGCAAGCAGGGCCTTGTCCTCTGTGTCTGAGTCACCTCTGGGAGAAGGAATGTAGCTTTCTGTCAGTGGACTTTGACCTTGCCCTGACCAGACCCAAACCCCATTCCAGACTGTGCTCCCCTGGCCCAGCCTCTGCCCCCTCCTCCCCTCCAGCCTGTCCAGTGGGTACCTGGGTCCGCCAGACTTTACCCAGCATGTCTGCCGGGCTCCGTGCACTGTGGCAGGGGTGCTGGGAGGAAGCAGTGGTATGCAGTGGAGCAGCTCTGTGCACTGTGTGGGTTGCCAGGGTCACACCTCTCCCTGGAGAGGCAGGGACAGCTTTGTCCACTTGAGGGGATGGGCAGCTACTGTAAGGAAACGGGGAAGAAGCCAGGGCAGCGAGGCCCAGTTGGTGGCAGGGTTGTGTAGCTTTGGGCTTGAGAGTTCACGTGTTAGCAGACCCAGATTTGTGAATGAAAACTCTCGAACCAGGTGGCAAGGCAGTGACTGTTCACCCTTAGCGTTAAGCCTGCTGAGCTTCAGAGGCTGTAAGGGAGGAGGAAACAGGATTTTCAGGGCCAGTGATTCCCAGGGTTTTATTTTGTGGTTGGATTTGTTTTGGGTAAGCCCCAGGGACTGTTCACTTGTCTCAAGGTAGTCTAGGATCCAACCCTACCCCAAGAGTTAGCGTTGGCTTATTTTAAAGTGACTGCCCAGGGCAGTTGATATTTGGTGAGGGGATAGGACACGTGGCCCTGCGGCTTTCAGTGGGCTCCAGTCTGTCCTGCACCCACCAGTCCTCTAGACCCAGCCAGGCCTTGACGTCTCTGCCCCCGCCACCCTTTCTAGATCTGGCACAGGGATCCCACCGTCAGGCCCAGTAGCCAATGGGGTGGAGAGCTGAGCACCTACATCCTCCGAATCCCAGTCCCAGGGCTCCCAGCAGCAGCTTCTCAGAGCGCTTCCTAAGGAGTCCTCAGAGGAGCAAAGCTCTGCCCCTAAGCCACAGGGCCACCTGGTCCCCACCCTTGGCACAGGGACCACCCACTCTCTCTGTCTCCACAGCTATGACATGGTGCATTACGGCCACTCCAACCAGCTGCGCCAGGCACGGGCCATGGGCGACTACCTCATCGTAGGTGTGCACACTGATGGTACGCACAGATGGCCTCGCCCACCCGCGGCCCCCCAGCCCTCCTGTAGGTTGCGACTGTTGACTGAAAGCCTGCAGGCCTGGGGCCACCTTGCCAGGGCACAGCTGCAGGGGAGGGCACTGTAGGCTCACCCAGCCCAGCCCCAGCTGAGGATGGCCTAATGCCTTTCCCATCTTGCACTTCCTGTCCCAGCTAAAGAGAAGGGGCACCTGCCCCCCACCACTGCCAGCGTGGCTCCCAAGCCTTCAGGGGCTGAGCACCTGCTTGTCAGAAGGAATCTCTGCCTTTGCCTGAGACCCTCGCAGGGAAGAGAGCCACCCAGTTGACCAGCACTAGTGGGCTAAGGGCCAGGGGAGAGAGACAGCCTGCCCCCACCAGCCCTCTTGTGTGGCTACAGCTGGGTGCTGGGAAGGGGCCTCCTACTCCAGGGGCCAGGTGGGCTGGGGTCCCCAGTCTCCCCATTGTCCTTTTCCTAGAGGAGATCGCCAAGCACAAGGGGCCCCCGGTGTTCACTCAGGAGGAGAGATACAAGATGGTGCAGGCCATCAAATGGGTGGACGAGGTGGTGCCAGCGGCTCCCTACGTCACTACGCTAGAGACCCTGGACAAATACAACTGTGACTTCTGTGTTCACGGCAGTGAGTGGCGGGGCTGGGCCTGGGGGCCTGGGGGCCTGGGGACATCAGGTGGCTCAGGATCAGATCTGCCGGTGGGACATCCGGGAACAGGGGGCCTCCACGCCCTTCGAGGATCTGAGACATCTCCGGGCCCCTACCTAGAAATGGGCACGTGGACACTAGGGCAGGCCAGGGGCTGAGAGGGTCCTGGGCTCTGAAGGTTCTGGTGGCTTTGGGTTAAGGATCCTTGTCCTTGTGTGTCACTGCTTAGATGACATCACCCTGACTGTAGATGGCCGGGACACCTATGAGGAAGTAAAGCAGGCTGGGAGGTACAGGTGAGTCTCCACCGCGGGCCTGGCCATCCAGGGAGCAGGACACGGGGCTCCCTCCTGGCTCGTGCTTTGCTATTTACCATGAGCCCGTGAGGGGAGCGTCCGGGCCCTGGGCCATGTTCCTCACGCCCAGGACTGGGAACTTGAGGGATGGAGGTGCCGTTGTGGGGTAGCCTGGAGGCCCTCGCCATTTGGTGCTGCAGACCCGTGGCCCCAGGGCTCCAAAGGCACAGCTTTGTGAGGTGGCAGCTGGTGAGCTCGGGGGATGTGGCTGGCACTGCCGGGGAGCTGGCACTATTTCTGAATTACCAGACGTCAGGGACATGAGGCCAGTGGCTCCCGCATGCAATGCTGCAGCTGAGAATTCACTCGGCTGCAGATGCTCAGCGGGCAGGACGTGGGTGTGAGGGAGGCAGGAAGCACAGCCGCTGCCCCAGTGCCTGCCCTCTCCCTGGCGTTGCACACCTGGGCCCCAGCGAGGGTCCTTTTCCGTGCTCTTGCCACTCCCTTTAGTCAGTAAGTATGGAGGCCTTCCCCACATTCCCAACCCAGATTTTCTGTTATGGCCTTGTACAGGGAGGGGACCCCCAGTCTTTGGGGCACCATGGGTTCTGCCACAGCAGGGCCGCTAGTGTCCCTAGTGGTGGTAGCAGGAGGCAGAGCCTTGCGAGTGTCCCAGGATGAGACCCCACTCCCACTCTGTCCCCCAGAGAATGCAAGCGCACGCAAGGGGTGTCCACCACAGACCTCGTGGGCCGCATGCTGCTGGTAACCAAAGCCCATCACAGCAGCCAGGTGAGTCGGCGGCGGAATCCCCGGGGCACCTCCCTGCCCCCTCAGGGTCCTCCTGCCCACCGCTCCCCATCCCCAGCCGGTCGTGGGGCGGCCACGCCTGGAGGGCAGGCCCCTCAGCCCTGTTCTGCCCTTCTGTGCAGGAGATGTCTTCTGAGTACCGGGAGTATGCAGACAGTTTTGGCAAGGTGAGTGCGGCCGTGCAGGGGGAGCTGAGCACGCAGCTGCAGGGGGCTCCCCCGGCCACCTGTCCCGGCCATCCCTTGGAGAAAGGCCAGCCCAGAGCCTCACCCTCCTTCCTCCGTCCCTGGCACTGACCAGGCACTGACTGCCAGGCTTGGCCGACTGGTGGATGCTGGGAGGGAGGGCAGGCAGGTGGTGGCACCGGCTGGCCGGTCACGGCAGCCACTGCCTGGAGGAGAAGCAAGGACTTGCCTATGGACAGGTGGCCTCTAACCAAGTGGCCTGGCCCTCTCTCCCTTTGTAGCCCCCTCACCTGATACCCACCGGGGACATACTTTCCTCAGAAGGCTGCTCCCAGGTGACCAGACAGTGGTCTCAGGGTGCCGGGTCCCTCCCAAGAGCTGTGTGCACCTGCCGCAGGGCTCCTTGCCTCCTCCTGGTGGTCGCTGGCTGGGCTGAAGTGGTGTCAGCTGCAGTGCCTGCTGTGGTTGTGGGGTGGCGCCACAGTCCCACCTGCCACCTGGCCTGGCAGTGTGTCCCCTGCCCGAGGTGACTGGCTGGAAATGGGATTGCTGGCAGGCGACAGCTAAGGGTTTGGTGACCTGGTGAGGGCAGCACCTGGGAGGCCTCCCCCGCCAACCTGCTCCCTCTCTTGGCTTGCAGTGCCCTGGTGGGCGGAACCCCTGGACCGGGGTATCCCAGTTCCTGCAGACATCTCAGAAGATCATCCAGTTTGCTTCTGGGAAGGAGCCCCAGCCAGGGGAGACAGTCATCTACGTGGCTGGTGCCTTCGACCTGTTCCGTATCCTCTGGGCCTCTGCTGCTCCCTACGTGTGCCACATGGGGTGGGACCCAGGGGCCTCACTTGACTCCTTGGGGCCCCCAGACTGGGCTGGCTGGTTTGCAGGGAAGCAGCTGTCGGCAGGGAGGATGGCGGGGAGGCCCTTAGGCATGAGCTGTCGGGGAGCTGTTCCCTGTCATCCCCATCCCGACGGCTTCTTAACCTGGGTGCAGACATCGGGCATGTCGACTTCCTGGAGAAGGTGCACAGGCTGGCCAAGAGGCCCTACGTCATTGCGGGCTTACACTTTGACCAGGTCACTGCCCTCTTGCTCCCTGGGCCCCTGGGCAGCTGATGGGCCCTCGAGGGGCCCTAAGGGTTGGTGTTAGGTGCAGGTGGTCTCTGGGAAGAGGCCCCAGGTGGAGTCAGAGGAGACCCGGGGCGTGATCGCAGGCTTGTGGGGTCCAGGGCTGTCCAGTCCGGGGCATCCCCACAAGGGCGGGCAACCTCCCCAACTTCTTCCCATGAGGGACAGCTGGGAGGGGCACACCCTGTCCCCTCAAAGTCTCCGGGCTGAGCTAGCCTCACTCTGGCCGCAGGAGGTCAATCACTACAAGGGGAAGAACTACCCCATCATGAATCTGCATGAGCGGACCCTGAGCGTGCTGGCCTGCCGGGTGAGTGGGGGCCAGGAGCCAGCCCAAGGATGGGGGACATTCCCACATCCCCCCACCAAGGGCTTCCCTGAGCCAGGGCAGGGGGGCTTGGGTCACTGGCAGAGCCGTACCCAGCACCCCGAGTTCTGTGGCACCCGCCCACACCTGTTGGTTGAGGCAGGAGGAGGGGTGGTCGGATCTCCAGATGCTGTTCCTTCTTGCCTCATGGAGGAGCCCCAGGGGTCTCCAGCCTGCCCAGCCCATCCCTGCTACTCACTGGCAGCCCCGCCCCATGTCTGGGCCATCTCTCACTACCCTGTGGCCCTGGCTTACCAGTAGCAGGGACTGAGCAAGTCTTTCTGTCCCCACTGTCCCCACAGTACGTGTCAGAAGTGGTGATTGGGGCCCCGTACGCGGTCACAGCAGAGCTCCTGAGTCACTTCAAGGTGAGGCTCTGCATGGGTTCACCTTGTTCGCTCTGTTCACCTCTGTTCCTGCATGGGCTGGGAACACAGGCTGGCTATGGGCTCCTAGGCGGGGCCTAGGAAGTATCTGGGCTGAGGAAAGGGCAGGGCCAGCTCTCCCAACCCCCGGGGCCTGTGCTGGGCTGTGGGTGGCGACGGCGGCTGCCTCCCCGAGGAGGGCTCCTGACCCCCATTTCTTTTCCAGGTGGACCTGGTGTGTCACGGCAAGACAGAAATTATCCCTGACAGGGATGGCTCCGACCCATACCAGGTGGGTCATGCTGGCCCTTGCTGGGCACAGGGGTTGCCATTGGTACCTCCCAGCCATTTAATGTCACACTCTGACTGCCTGGGAAACAGGCATGGTGGCCACAGCTGCTCTGACGGCACCACTCCCTCGGGACCCTTGGCGCTGGTCTCCCTCTGGGGCAGGGCATCAGATGGATCTTGGGGAGGTCAGCAGGGACCTTCATCCCGCTCCTCCTCTCCGGACCCCCAGGAGCCCAAGAGAAGGGGCATCTTCCGTCAGATTGACAGTGGCAGCAACCTTACCACAGACCTCATCGTCCAGCGAATCATCACCAACAGGTGCAGCTGGGCGGGGCCACCTCGGAGCCGCCTCATGGGCGCTCTCTGCTAGACTTACCCTTCCCCTCTTGGAGCCGCCTCATGGGCGCTCTCCGCTAGACTTACCCTTCCCCTCCCAGGTTGGAGTATGAGGCGAGAAACCAGAAGAAGGAAGCCAAGGAGCTGGCCTTCCTGGAGGCCGCCAGGCGGCAGGCGGCACAGCCCCTGGGGGAGCGCGATGGCGACTTCTGACCTGGCGGAGGCCCTGGCCGGCCCTCCCCCTGCTCTGCTTCTGCGCCTTCTGCGTTTGGACATAGGACTCTGCAGGGCCGCCCTCTCTAACTGGCCTGCCTCTGGAAGGGCTGGTGAGGACTCTGCCTCCTGCCTGCCTTCAAGGTGCCTGGTTTGCAGCAGGCTCTCCGCCCTTTCCAGCAAAGCTGCTCAGAGAGGGTGTCCAGCACAGTGGAGAGGCCGGCAGTGAGATGGGCAGACGGCACCTGCAGCCTGAAACGCACCGCTCCTGCGTGCACCCCCACCTGGTCCCCAGATGCCCCCACCACCTGGACAGAGGCCACACTGACTGCCCACCCAGCTGTGGCGGAAGGTGCAGAGCAGAGGGCTTTAGGGAGCAGTGACTGTGGTCACCCCTTTAGTTCTCTGGGTGTAGACCACACCACCTCCCACTTGGCACCCCCCAACACGGTGTCCTGTCACCCGGCGCCTGGCTCCAGGAAAACACGCTTGCCTTCCTTCCCGGAAGCTTCGCTGCTCTCCTTATGGACTCTGTTCTGTTTGTACATGGCTGATGTAAATCTCTTTGGTACAACCGAATAAAGCCTGGTGGCAGTGCTGTGTGGGGCTCCCAGCCCTGCTGGGAAGGACCAGGGAACCACCCAGCAAGGAGAGCCTCTTGGCCCTGCCCCCACCATGCACCCAGCAGCCGGGAGTGCAGCACACAGCCTGGCAGTGAGTGAAACCCGGGCCTCCAGTCCTCCAAAGCCTGGGGCCACCCCCTATAGCAGGCGATGCTAGAATAGGGAGGAGAGCCAGAGCTGAGGCTCCTTGCCTGTTGGCCCCTCCAGGGGCCATGGGATTTCTGTCTCCCGTACCCCTGTCGGGGCCCACCTGGAGCAGCCCAGAGGCCGAAGAGGCTCTTACTGCAGCCTCTGGGAGGTGTCTAGGGAGGCCATAGATTGCCTGGTCTCACTGCACTCAAAATGAGGCTTATGATCAGTACTTTTTTCAGCCCCACACTCCTCTCCAGAATGGCCTCTGTCCTACAGCGCCTGGCTCACGTGGGGCCCCATGGGCCTGTCCTCTGCTGTTGTGAGGTCGACCTCAGGACCCAGCACAGGAGCTGGAGGCGAGGTGCACGTGAGGGTCTCCACAGCCCAGGAAGGCAGCCTCTCACCCTGCTCTCCGAGCCAGGGGCCAAGGTGTGAGGGGCACAGGCCATCCTCGTCCTGCCAGGCCCCCGCTTTCAGGAGTGGAGTGGTGCCAATGCTCCCACTCAGAACCCTGGACTGCGGGGTTCCCTGAGCAGAGGGACCAGCCAGTTCCCCATAGACAGATTGGTGCCGGACAGGGGCTGCCTGGGCCCCAGGCTTGGGGAGAGTGGAAAGGTCCTGTGTGCTGCTGCCTGGGCCCAGAGGTGGGCCTGGCCCCTTAGCAGCATTGGAGGCCAGAGCCCAAGCCAGTTCCGGAGTCACACCCAACAGCCGAGGGAGAACCTATCCGTCTCCCACCCTCAGCTCTGGGGATTCATGCTCTGGGCCTCTAGAGCCAGGGCGCAGGCCCCCAACTCTCCTCCGTGCCCCTGCACCCTCGGACTTGGCCTGGCCAGAAGGGATGGGGGCAAGGGGAAGGCAGCCAGGGGCTCCAGCCCATGCCCTCACAGATTTGGCTCTCGAGTCGGGGAGCGAAGGGCTGGGGAAGACACTGGGAACCGGGCCAGCGGTGGCCCTGCACTTTCCCCCAGGGAGCACCAAGGCTAGGCGCGGCCTCACCGCAGGGCTGGGTCGTGGCCAGCTTCGCCCCGGGTCTGAAGACCTCTGGGCGGCCCAGGCCAACCTTGCCCTGCTGCCGCACACCTGGCTGCCCTGTCATAGCCAGGCTTGGGGATTTCCAGGTCCTGTTCCCCTCGTGGCCTGGCTGCCACCTCTGGCACCCCTCACTCCGAGGCCGCCTCATTTATTTATTCGTTTGCCATTAACTGCGGGGTGAGTGGAGTAGGGGAGAGCTAGGGCGCCATCCCGCGCCGGCTGGGGTCCCCGAGTGGGACGGTGGGGACGGGGGGGCCCCCATTGGTGCCAGGAGAGTTCCGGGCTCAGGCGGCGAGGCAGTCGGCTGCGCGCAGGGACAGGAAGACGTCTGCCTTGCACTGGTAGGTCCTGCGGCCGTCGGGGAGTCGCTCACACCTCTGCAGGTTCGGGGCGACGTCCTGGACGCACACAGCCTGGGGCATGCAAGCAAAGGCTGAGGGGCCGCCGCACCCCCACCCGCGTCCTGCCGCCACCCCCCTCAGCCCCCGGCCTGCCGGACTCACGAGGCTCCGCAGCCTGGGGTGCAGTTGCAGCTCCGGGGAGGCTCCGGCCCGGCCCAGGGGTTCCGCCCCTCTGTAGGGCTGAGAGCGCCGCCCGTACGGGGACCTGCGGAAGCCGGACAGCAGCCCCGCGGCGCGGCCCACGGAGTAGGAGCTGCGCCCGGCCGCCGGCTTGTACCACGCGAGGCCGGGCGGCGCCAGCAGCAGGCACAGCGCCAGGGCGGCGGCCGCCAGGGTCGCGGACCGGGCCATGGGGACGCGGGATGGCTGGGGGGCGGCGGCGTCGGAGCTCGGAGCAGCCACCGCCTGGGCCGCTTTATATCTGCGGCGGGGGCGGGCCGAGGCTGCGGAGGGCCGGGAGGGGCGGCGGGCGGGCGCGGAGGACCCGTCGCACCTCCGCATCCCAAATGAACCAGCCGCGCGGGCGAGCGCTGGAGGCGCGAGGGGATCTGGCGCTTGGTGGGAGCCCAACGCCCCCTCAAGCTCCCCAGCCACGCCGCTCGCGCCCTTCAGGCCCGGCTTGCGTGGGCCTCAGTGGGAACAGGGGAGGGCCCATGGGCGCCCAGCCCTAGGAGTCGTCCCCCAGGCAGTCCCCAGTACTCCTGAGGCTGGAGAGCCAGCCACACTGCGCAGTGCCCCGGGGTCGCTTTCTCCCACCCTAAGGGGTATTCTTGGCTTCAGGCATCAGAGTCCATGTGGCTTGTGGGGTCCTCATTTCCTTCATGCCCCTTGGGGAAGGGTCCACCAGCAGGGCTGCTACTGGAGGGGTCCTCTGGGAGGGGGGCAAGAAGGCCAGCCACACCAAGGCACTGGAGCTCCATGATTCCTGGCCTTCGATTGATTGGAGGCCCCTCTCTGCCAGCTCTGCCCCTGGGGGGGGCACCAGGCAGGACTGCCAGCCGCTCTCCTGGCAGGTGACATCAGCCTTCAAGCTCACTGTGCCCTCACCATTTCATGCTCCCCAAGGTCCTGGTCATGCCTTCTTTTGGATATCCCCCCAGGACAGGCACTGGCACTGGAGCCCTGGCACTTGTTTCTGGGTTCCATGCTTCCCAGGTGTGATGGTGAATGCTGAGTGTCAGCTTGATTGGATTGAAGGATGCAAAGTATAGTCCCTGGGTGTGTCCGTGAGGGTGTTGCCAGAGGAGATTCCCATTTGAGTCCGTGGGCTGGGAGAGGCAGACCCACCCTCAATACAGGTGGGCACCACCTAATTGGCTGCCAGCACAGCCAGGATACAAGCAGGCAGAGGAACGTGGGAAGACTAGACTGGCTGAGTCTGGCCTCCATCTTTCTCCTGTGCTGGATGCTTCCTGCCCTCACACGTCAGCCTCCAGGTTCTTCAGCTTTTGGACTCTTGGACCTACACCAGTGGCTTGCCAGGGGCACTCCAGCCTTTGGCCACAGGCTGAAGGCTGCACTGTCGGCTTCTCTACTTTTGTTTTGGGACTCAGACTGGCTTCCTTGCTCCTCACCTTGCAGATGGCTTATGGGACTTCACCTTGTGATCATGTGTCAATACTCCCAGTAAACTCTTCATATATACTCTTCAAGAGAGTCCTGTCTCTCTAGAGAACCCTGACACAGATTTCAGGTGAGGCCTGGTTTACTCTTCAGGGTGCTGTGAGGAAGGAAGTGTCAAGAGACACACTGGCCACGGGTCACTGGCCCCATGAATGCCAAGGGCTCCCTAGGTTACTGGAAACACAGCCTGTGCTCTGTCCAGAAGCAGCCTGAGACACCGAGGCTGCCACTCCCCCAGTGGCCCCTTCCCACCACAATTGTGGGGAGCAGAGGCACACAAAGGAGCCTCCCAGGGCCACCCTTCCCTAGGAAGGGAAGCCTCAGACATGTGTGGACACACTTCCCAGTGTCAGGACACTGATCCCTACACTGTGGGAGGCCCAGCCCCGCTGCAGACAGTCCCAGTGAGAACAATGGACGCCCGCTCAGAGATGGTGGCCTTCAGTCTGGAGGCACCACGAGCAGTGGCTGCCAGCTGTGCACAGCCAGGGTCCCTCAGAACCAGCCCGAGGGAGGGTCCCAGGGCTGCCGCTGGCAATCCAGCAGGCCAAGAGCATGCCCTAGGCTCTACCGTCTGATCCTGCTCCTTCTCTTCCCAGTCGTGACTCAGGGTTTGACGAGGGCCTTGGTGTTTCACGGAGATGTTTATTCATGAGAGTTTTCATATCAAAACACACCGAGACCGCATCAATATGCCGAGAACACAGGCACCCAGAGGCCTCCAGCAAGATTTGAGTAGTTTAATGAGTTTTTACTTATTGGATAAAAGTGTCAACATAGTGATGGGAAAACAAACGCAGCTCCAGCCCTTGTTTCCACCTTGTTGCAGCCCAGGGGCACTGTCCCCAGCAGCCATCGGCGCCAGCATGAGGAAGGGGTCTCAGGACGCCCCTCCAGCGAGGGCCAGGTCGGGCCTCACTCCTTGAACTTCCATTCCTGGCGGCACATGGGGCAGTGCTGCTGCACCTGCTGCGCGTGCAGCCACTTGAGGATGCAGTGCATGTGGAAGCAGTGGGAGCACTGGCCCCACACCAGCGGGCAGTCATCGCCGGGCACCTTGCCTACGGAGGGGAGGTGGGGAAAAGGACAGGCGTGACCAGGCTGGACACAGAGCATGTGACAAGCCAGGCAGGGGTGCAGGTAGGGACCCTGGGCAGTGGCTCCAGCATTGCAGTCTCTCATGTTTCAGAGAAGCCGAAATCAGGAGTGTTACCCAATCAGTCTCCTGACCAGCCCGCCCCCAGGCGAAGACCAGCAATGACCAACAGACACCAGACACGCAGCCTCCACCCAGGGCAACCGCAGCAGGCGCCTCCCCTCACCCAGGCTCATCATGCTCAGTGGGGAGCCCAGGGGCCTGAGGAGGTGGCGCTCTGGCCTAGCCCACCATGTGTCCCCCTGTGCTTGAGGCTGGGGAAAAAGGGCAATGTCTGACCTACAGGCCCTGGGCTCATCCGCAGACACTTGATCTGTGATGCCAAAAAGGTCACATGAATGGTCAAGGCACCAAGGAGACGTGCATCTGAGTAGTGAACTGGTCTCTTGATCAAGGGCAGGAGGGGTGGGGCCTGGGGACCTAGAAGACTCTTCCCTAGACATCAGGGATCCGGTGTGCTGCCCAGGCGTTGGGGACGCCGTATTGATGGGCACCTGTGGATGGGCCCTGCCTCCCAGGACAGGCACAGGCTGCGGCACCAGCCCAAACACCTAGAAATGCTTTCTCCATGGAGAGTGCCTGACACAGAGAGGTATACTTGTATCAGCCATGATCAAGAGAAATGAGTGTCCCTGATCCCCAAGAGCCTGGAAACCCCCATGGAACAGCTGCTGCCAGCAGAGCACAGCAAGTCCCAGCCCCAGCCCCATGGCAGGGTCGGGCCAGCATTGTGGAGCTGGAGCTCGTGGCCACCCTCCTGTCCTGGTGGCACCGGCCCCAAAGCATGCCCACTCCCAGCCCTGGGAGGACCTGCCCATGGGGGCTTTCTAGCCTCAGCACAACTCTGCTTGGTTTCAGCCCTTTCAAATGAGAACTGAAGCCTGCTAGCCCCCTGAGGAGAGGGGTCTGGGCCACTCTTGAGTACTTGGGGGAGGCCTCGTTTAGTCAAAGGTGCCGCTTCATTCTAGTGCGTTCCCCACCCGAAGCCGGCCTGGGGTGTCTGATAAGTCCGCAGATGCACTGAGCGTGACTCATTCGAGGACCTGATGCTCTCCTGATTGCATTTTTTTAAATTAAAACTCCTCTCGGCAAAACTGCACTGCCACGAGTCCTCTGGGATGCGGGATGGACTCATTGTTTACCAGCCTCGGGCTCCCACGGTCTTTGTTGAACTTAGTCACTCTGAATTTTTCACAGGAGTTCAATTTTAGCAAAAGAAACCTGGTGCTGCTTAGCATGGAAGCACATTGGACTCGTCAAACGCTTAGTGCATTAACACTGACTCACTATAACTTAACCACCAGCAGGTCCATAAATTAGACTCAACTCCTGAGTCTCTACAGCCAACAGGCCCCATGTTAAACAAAGCCTGAGCACACTGTGCCAGCCGAGAGATGCTGAGTGTTCAGGGCAACACCCTCTGGATGCCCCATCACAGGCCCAGCTAGCATGGTGCAGGCCAGGTTCTGCAGGCTGCCTGTGGACCCACCACTGCAGTCACTTGGGGGCTACCTAGTGCCACCTCTAATCCACAGGATTCGCCACCCACATCTGGCCCACGGATGCAGCCAGACTAGGTGTGGACACATGGTTTGGAGGAATTTCAGAAGTTAACCTGCTGCTGTAGAAGTCGAGTGCCTGCCCTCAGGGCATCCCGTGAAGTCTTGTTACGTCCTTAAGAGCAATTTATTTTTATTTTTATTTTTTTTTGAGACGGAGTCTCGCTCTGTCGCCCAGGCTGGAGTGCAGTGGTGCAATCTCGGCTCACTGCAAGCTCCGCCTCCCGGGTTCCCGCCATTCTCCTGCCTCAGCCTCTCCGAGTAGCTGGGACTACAGGCGCCCGCCACCACGCCCGGCTAATTTTTTTGTATTTTTAGTAGAGACGGGGTTTCACCGTGGTCTCGATCTCCTGACCTCGTGATCCGCCCGCCTCGGCCTCCCAAAGTGCTGGGATTACAAGCGTGAGCCACCGCGCCCGGCAAGAGCAATTTAAAAGAGATCAAATAAAACTGTGCCTTGTGAATTTAGTTATTAACCTAATTAGCTATTAACTACAAATCCAATCAGGTAGAGTCAATCAATAATTTCCTAAGATTACACCCTACCTATTTGATTAAATGAGGATTAATTCCTGAGTGATGAGATTTCTGTTTAGCTAGGGCCAAGGTAAAAGTTAAGCCTAGAATAAAAAGTATTTGTACTGGCCAGGTGCCACACCTATAATCCCAGCACTTTGGGAGGCTGTGGCACGACACAGTCAAGAGTTTGACACCAGCCTGGGAAACATAGTGAGACTCCATTTCCACAAAAAAAATTAAAAATTTATGTAGTTTTGTTCAGGCATGGTGGCTCACGTCTGTAATCCCGGCACTTTGGTAGGCCAAGGCAGGCAGATCCCTTGAGCCCAGGAGTTCAAGACTAGCCTTGGCAACATAGCAAAACCCTGTCTCTACAAAAAATAAAAAAAAAATTAGCCAGGCATCGTGGAGAATGCCTGCGGTACCAGCTACTTGAGAGGTTGAGGTGGGAGGATTGCTTGAGCCCAGGAATTGAAGGCTACAGTGAGCTATGATTTTGCCACTGTACTGCCGCCTGGGTGACAGCAAGACCCTGTCTTAAAAAAAAAAAAAAAAATTGTACTAAGATTCAGTCATCTCAATTTCACCTTAAGAAGCAAAGACGCCGGGCGCGGTGGCTCACGCTTGTAATCCCAGCACTTTGGGAGGCCGAGGCGGGCGGATCACGAGGTCAGGAGATCGAGACCACGGTGAAACCCCGTCTCTACTAAAAATACAAAAAAATTAGCCGGGCGTGGTGGCGGGCGCCTGTAGTCCCAGCTACTCGGAGAGGCTGAGGCAGGAGAATGGCGGGAACCCAGGAGGCGGAGCTTGCAGTGAGCCGAGATTGTGCCATTGCACTCCAGCCTGGGCGACAGAGCGAGACTCCGTCTCAAAAAAAAAAAAAAAAAAAAAAAAAAAAAAAAAAAAAAGAAGCAAAGACAGGGGCAGGTGCAGTGGCTCACACCTGTAATCCCAGTACTTTGGGAGGCCGAGGTGGACGGATCACCTGAGGTCAGGAGTTTTAAGACTAGCCTGGCCAACATGGTGAAACCCTGTCTGCTAAAAATACAACAAATTAGCTGGCTGTGGTGGTGCACGCCTGTAATCCCAGCTACTCGGGAGGCTAGGCCAGAGAATCGTTTGAACTCAGAAGGGCGGGGGTTACAGTGAGCTGAGATGGTGCCACTGCACTCTAGCCCGAGCAGCAAGGAAAGACTATCTCAAAAAAAAACCAAAAAAACAAAAAAAAAACACACAAAAAAGCAAAGCCAGATGAGTGTGGTGGTATGCTACTTGGGAGGCTGAGACAGTAGGATGGCTGGAGCCCAGGAGTTCACGTCCAGCTTGGGCAACATAGTGAGACCCTGTCAATCAATATGGGCATGCACCTGGCCCTACAAAAATACGCCTGGTTACTTGGGGTAGTGAGGAGCTTCTCAGTTCTCTCCATTCCCCACTGTCCTCCCCATTCCCCACTGTCCTCTGGGGAGTTCTTCTTGTCCTCCCTGGGCAAAACCTTGACCCTTGCTTCTGCTTTACGCTCATTTTGGTCTCATGAAAAATCATTTCGCTGATGCAAAACTCTGCTTTCAACCTAAACATAATCAAACATTTCCACTTTTTTTTTTTTTTGAGACGGAGTTTCACTCTTGTTGCCCAGGCTGGAGTGCAATGGTGCGATCTTGGCTCACCACAACCTCTGCCTCCCAAGTTCAAGCGATTCTTTTGCCTCAGCCTCCTGAGTAGCTGGGATTACAGGAACGTGCCACCATGCCCGGCTACTTTTCTGTATTTTTAGTAGAGACGGGATTTTACCATGTTGGCCAAGCTAGTCTCAAATTCCTGACCTCAGGTGATCCGTCCGCCTCGGCCTCCCAAAGTGCTGGGATTACAGGCATCTGCCACCATGCCCGGCTAATTTTTTTGGATTTTTAGTAGAGTTGGGGTTTTGCCATGTTGGCCAGGCTGGTCTCAAACTCCTGGCCTGAAGCGATCTGCCTGCCTTGGCCTCCCAAAGTGCTGGGATTACAGGCGTGAGCCACTGCTCCTGGCCTATGCCATTCAATTTTGAGAATTTTCAAATAAAAAGTTTAAACTAATCTTTTTTTTTTTGTTTTTTGAGATGGAGTCTTGCTCTTGGCTCACTGCAACTCCGGTCTCCCAGGCTCAAGAGATTCTCCTGCCTCAGCCTCCCCAGTAGCTAGGATTACAGACACACGCCACACGCCCAGCTAATTTTTGTATTTTTAGTAGAGATGGCATTTCACTATGTTGGCCAGGATGGTCTCAATCTCCCGACCTTGAGATCCATCCGCCTCAGCCTCCCACAGTGCTGGGATGACAAGTGTGGGCCACCACACACCCTGCCTCCATCTCTTGACCCTGTGATCTGCCTGCCTTGGCTTCCCACAGTGCTAGGATGACAGGCGTGAGCCACCATGCCGGCCTCGATCTCTTGACCTTGTGATCCGCCCGCCTTGGCCTCCCACAGTGCTGGAATGACAGGCGTGGGCCGCCCACCCAGACTCTAATCTCTTTTTAATCCCACGTATTTCACAGCCGAGTTTCATCCTATGGAGTCTGCGGCAGGATCTTTATATAAACACAGGTCCCAACCACCTGGCTTTTTTTCTATCAACTTTTCTTCACGAGATGAAAATGAAAATATTGGGGGAGCACGGTGGCTCACGCCTGTAATCCCAACACTTTGGGAGGCTGAGGCAGGTGGATCACCTGAGGTTGACAGTTCGAGACCAGCCTAACATGGAGAAAGCCTGTCTCTACTAAAAAATACAAAATTAGCTGGGTGTAGTGGCACGTGCCTGTGATCCCAGGTACTTGGGAGGCTGAGGCAGAAGAATGGCTTGAGCCCAGAAGGCGGGGGTTGCAGTGAGCCGAGATCGTGCCATTGCACTCCAGCCTGGGCAACAAGAGAGAAACTCCATCTCAAAAAAAAAAAAGAACAGAAAAAGAAAATGAAAATGTGGGCCAGGCAAAGTGACTCACACCTGTAATCCCAGCACTTCAGAAGGCTGAAGCGGGCAGGTCACCTGAGGTCAGGAGTTCAAGGCCAGCCTAGCCAACAAGGCAAAACCCTGTCTCTACTAAAAATAAAAAAATTAGCCCAGCATGGTGGCGCATGCCTATAATCCCAGCTACTTGGAAGGCTGAGGCAGGAGAACCATTTGAACCCGGGAGGCAGAGGTTGCAGCAAGCTGAGATCGTGCCATTGTACTCCAGCCTGGGAAACAAGATCGAAACTCGGTCTCAAAAAAAAAAAAAAAAAAAGAAAATGAAACTGGGGATTTCGTGCAGGTATTTAACAGGAGCTACGAGACTAGTCCAGCAGGGAGCAGACAGCACAGAGGGGACACTCACAGTCAGGGCAACAGCCGTTAAATGCCATCCTGCAGATGCCACAGTTCTCATCATTGGCCACCCAGAGCCAAGTGGCCACGCCGTTCCAGCACTTAATCTTCACCTTCATGGCAGCAGAGCCTGCGGCGGAGGGGAACAGGACGACTGGCTAAATTGAGTCTTCAGAGCTAGAACATTTAGGCACCAAAATAGGTATAAGCCTGCCACAGTGTAGTCCCAGCTACTCAGGGGGCCAAGGCAGGAAGATCATACCAGCCCAGGAGTCCGAACCCAGCCTGGGAAACATCGTGAGCCCTGCTTCTATTTTATTTTACTTTTATTTTTATTAATTTTTTTTTTTGAGATGGAGTCTCACTCTGTCACCCAGGCTGGAGTGCAGTGGCATGATCTCAGCTTATTTCTTTTTTTTTTTTTTTTTTTTTTTTTGAGACGGAGTCTCGCTCTGTCGCCCAGGCTGGAGTGCAGTGGCGCAATCTCGGCTCACTGCAAGCTCCCCCTCCCGGGTTCACGCCATTCTCCTGCCTCAGCCTCTCCGAGTAGCTGGGACTACAGGCGCCCGCCACCACGCCCGGCTAATTTTTTCTATTTTTTAGTAGAGACGGGGTTTCACCATGGTCTCGATCTCCTGACCTCATGATCCGCCCGCCTCGGCCTCCCAAAGTGCTGGGATTACAAGCGTGAGCCACCGCGCCCGGCCGATCTCAGCTTATTTCTTGTGCCTCAGCCTCCTGAGTAGCTGAGACTATAGGCACGCGACTCCACGCCCAACTAATTTTTGTATTTTTAGTAGTCGAGGTTTCACCACGTAGGCCAGGCTGGTCTTGAACTCCTGACCTCAAGCGATCTGCCGCCTCGGCCTCCCAAAGTGCTGGGATTACAAACGTGAACCACTGTGCCCTGCTGTGAGCCCCGTCTCTATTAAAACCCATAACAAGTAAAGGGCTCTGGGCCCAGAGGGTCAGGGCTACAGGGGAGCTACTGGAGAACAGCAAGCCCCAGCAGCAAGCCGCTTTGTGGCTACACCTATAATCCTAGCACTCTGGGAGTCCAACTCGGGAGGATGCCTGAGCGCAGGAGTTTGAGACCAGCCTGTGTAACACAGTGAGACTGAGTCTCTACCAAAAAAAAAAAAAAAGAAAAAAAAAAAACTATCTGTGAGGTTTCTTTAGCCATCTAGAGAAAGGGCACACTCGTCTCTCCAAGGGAAGGGACTCAGCTCCTTACGGACAAGGAGATCACATTTGGAAGCACAGGACAGTCAGGAGTTTGGTTTTACCTCACGTTGAGGGTATCTTCAAAGATCTCAAATGGGCCTGGCCAACATGACGAAACTCCGTCTCTACAAAAAATACAAAAAAATTAGCCGTGGGTGGTGGCTCATGCCTGTAATCCCAGCACTTTGGGAGGCCGAGGAGGGTGGATCACTTGAGGTCAGGAGTTTGAGACCAGCCTGGCCAACATGGTGAAACCCCATCTCTACTGAAAAAACGAAAATTAGAGGCCGGGCACAGTGGCTCACGCCTGTAATCTCAGCACTTTGAGAGGCCGAGGCGGGCAGATCACAAGGTCAGGAATTCGAGACCAGCCTGGCCAACATACTGAAACCCTGTCTCTACTAAAAATACAAAAAATTATCCGGGTGTGGTGGTGGGCACCTGTAATCCCAGCTACTCGGGAGGGTGAGGCAGGAGAATCACTTGAACCTGGGAGGCGGAGGTTGCAGCGAGCCGAGATCACGCCATTGCATTCCAGCCTGGGCAACACACACACACCCACACACACGCAAATTAGCCAGGTGTGGTGGCACACACCTCTAATCCCAGCTCCCAGCTATTCGGGAGGCTGAGCCACAGGAATCGCTTGGACCTGGGAGGCAGAGATTGCAGTGAGCCGAGATCACACCACTGCACTCCAGCCTGGGCAACACAGTGGGACTGTCTCAAAAAAAAAGCCAGCTGTGGTGGCGTGCACCAGCTGCCTGAGAGGCTGACGCTGAAGGATAGCTCCAGCCCAGGAGTTCAAGGCTGCAGTGAGCCAAGATCACACCACTGCACTCCAGTCTGGGTGACAGAGGGAGACCCTGACTCAAAAAAACAAAAACAAAAGCAAATATCTCAAAACAACTTAAAATCCATGAAACGGGCTGGGTGTGGTGGTTCACGCCTGTAATCCCAGCACTTTGGAAGGCCAAGGCGGGCGGATCATCTGAGGTCAGGAGTTCAAGACCACCCTGGCCAACATGGCGAAACCCTGTCTCTACTAAAAATACAAACATTAGCCAGGTATGGTGGCACGTGCCTGTAGTCCCAGCTACTCAAGAGGCTGAGGCAGGAGACTCGCTTGAACCTAGGAGGCAGAGGTTGCAGTGAGCCCAGATCGCCCCACTGCACTCCAGCCTGGGCGACAGAATGAGACTCTGTCTCAAAAAAAAAAAAAATCAATGAAATGGTACACTGGTTTTCATTAAGAAGTTGCAAAAATATGTCATATAATTTTTTTTTGGAGACAGGGTCTGGCTCTGTTACCCAGGCTGAAGTGCAGTGGTGCCATCACGGCTCACTGCAGCCTCGACCTCCTGGGCTCAAGCAATCCTCTCACCTCGGCCTCCCAAGTAGCTGGTAGTACAGAAGCGCACCACCATGCCCAAGTAATTTTTTTTTTTAGAGATGGGGTCTCACCATGTTGCCCCGGCTGGTCTCAAACTCCTGGGCTGAAGCGAATCTCTTGCCTCGGCCTCCCAAAGCGCTGGGACTACAGGCGTGAGGCCCGCGCCCAGCCCGCACGAAAACTTGTAAAGGATATGACTAGCAAAATGTGACAGTGCAGACTTGGGGGGCTGCAGGTGGAGACCAAAAAACCAACCCGCAGCTCGTCTGCAGCGGCTGCCGCCCGCCGAGGCCGCGCCCGCCGGACCCCACAGCGAGCGGAGCGCACAGTCCTGGGCGGGAGCGGAAACAAGCACTCTCAGCAGCTCCTGGGCACCCGCCGCGCCCGCAGCGCCCCCAGCCCTGGCCGATCGGGCGGGGCGTGCGGGAAAGGAGGGGCGCGTAGGCTCCGCCCCCAAAGGCCACAGCCCCACCCCCTGCGCCCTCGCACCTTCGCCAACCTAATCATGCGCCGCCCTACCCGCCCTTCCGTTGGCAGCGCTGGCGTCCGCGCGGGAAGGTATAAAAACGACCACAGTCGCGGCCCGACTCACTCAGCAGCGCCCGCCGAGTCTCGCACGCCAGTGCGCACGCGCCTCCCCGCCTCACCCCGTCCCGCGCGCGCAGCCGTCCGCCGGCGGCCAATCAGCAGCCGCTCCGAGGCCGTGGCACCGGAAGGCCTCACGCGGCGCCGGAAGTGACGTGCTGGCGTGCTGACGCGCGGGCTCGAGCCGATGCCCGATTCCGCGCCCGCCATGGCCGACAAAATGGACATGTCTCTGGACGACATCATTAAACTGAACCGGAGCCAACGAGGCGGCCGGGGCGGGGGCCGGGGCCGCGGCCGGGCCGGCTCCCAGGGCGGCCGCGGCGGTGGGGCGCAGGCCGCCGCGCGAGTGAATCGAGGCGGCGGGCCCATCCGGAACCGGCCGGCCATCGCCCGCGGCGCGGCCGGCGGAGGCGGCAGGAACCGACCGGCGCCCTACAGCAGGGTGAGTGTGGAGGCCGGCTGCGCCGGAGAGTGGGAGGGGGCCAGCCGGGGCCGGGGCGGCTTGCGGCGGAGACCCGGCCCGGCGGGCGGATAGGGCCTGTGGAGCGGCCGCCCGGAGGTCCGGAGGGTGCATGTGGGCGCGAAGGGGGAAGTGGGTGGGAGCGAGGTCGTTCTTTCGGGGCCCTGTCCCGGAGGCTGAGACCCTTCCCGGCTCTTTGTTTGTTCCGGACGCTGGGGCCTCGTGGCAGGAGAGGAGGGGACGCTGGTCGCGGCACCGGCGGCGGGAAGTTAGTCTAAGGGAACTGAAGTTGTTTGGCTGCGGTGGGACCGTGCGGCCTCGGGCTGGGGCAGCTGCAGCGCCGGAGGGAGCGCTGGCGGCCCCGTCTCGGCCGGATCTTCTCAGGCCGGGAAAAGGAAGGGTCCGGAGTAGCCGTGAGGGCCAGGAAAGCCCTGGACTGAGACTCACTGATCTGCTGTTGTTGCGGTTTTTTTCTTCAGCCAAAACAACTTCCCGACAAGTGGCAGCACGATCTTTTCGACAGTGGCTTCGGGGGTGGTGCCGGCGTGGAGACGGGTGGGAAACTGCTGGTGTCCAATCTGGATTTTGGAGTCTCAGACGCCGATATTCAGGTAAGAGACGAGGGCTTCTCGGTGAGCCGTTCGCCCTGCACAGGACGGATCGTGATTTGGGGGATGTGGCCCTGAGTCCCCTTCCCCCCTTAGCGAAGGAAGCCCTCCCAGCTCTGAAGGGCTGCAGGACAGACCTAGCTCTAGTAAAGCCGGGGTCAGTCCGCAGGCAGGTGCGAGCCTAGCCGAGCCTGAGGAACTGCTGCCGTTAGTCTGAAGATGGGTTCTGTGAGTGAAAATCCCCTGCCAGGGCTTCCCGTTTCTAACAGGGACAAAGACTGACCAAATGTGAGTGGTTTTTGGCTGTTAGACCCAGCCCAGTTGCTTTTTAAATTTTGTGCCTGTCTTAGTGGGTTAATGTGAGAAAAAGAATTTTTATGTATCTTATGAAGCACAGGGAGCCTGTGTGTTTTTCTGGCTCTGTTTGCCTTGAGTGTTGTCTTATAAAGACCTTGTATGCTGTGGTTTTATCACTCCCCACCCCCGTGTCCCGTCAGTGACATGACTCAAATCCATCTTTGGTTGAAGCTTTTCTTTTTTAAAAAAAGAAAAATTGAATCCCAATGGCATTTAAACTTGTTTTCTGGTTAAGAAATGACTTTTTGGGAATCAGTTTTGGAGATGGCTGGGCAGGGTTCAGTTGCCCACAGCCCAGCCATTTGCCTTGGGAGGACAGAGTAGGGCCAGTGAGCACTCACAGTGTCTCAACACTTTTTTTAAGGTGGTTTCTAGCATCCACTGGAAACCGCTTTTGGTGAACTCCAGTTCCCGCTGTGTGCCTGCGGCCGGAGTATCCCCACACTCTGGGTTCCCTCTCCAACTCCCAGCCTGCCTGAGGTCAGGGCAGTTTCCATGGCAGCGCTTGACTTCAGACTTTGCCGCAGGCTTGAGTAGGAGGAGAGGGAAAGGTGAGCCAGAATCTGCCTTTGGGGGAGGGGCTGGGGTCAGGGCTCCCAAATCTACAGGCCCTTCAAACGGGTCTGATATCGGACTGCTTCCCTTGCTCTTGATCTTGGCCTTTACGGTTTCTTGGAACAGCCCTTGGGTGTGTTGTAAATTTTCCTTTGTTGAAGAGGATAGTGGCTTAATTTTGTGCCCGTGCCCGTTGCTAATGGGCTTTGCAACTTCCTCTACCTGCAGAATGGTACATGTGTCAGGTCCCCACAATGGCAGGAGCCCTCAGACCCAGGTGCTCTTGGAAGTTGCTGTCCCTCCTACCCCGCCCTTCCCTCATTTCCCGTTACCACTGTCCTGCCTCCCAGAGAACCACCCCCAAAGCACCTCACGCTTCCAGGGCCTGTCCCTGGGCCACCAGAAGGAGCACAGTTTTGTTGCTTTTCTGACAACTGTTCTTTGCAACTCCCAGGAACTCTTTGCTGAATTTGGAACGCTGAAGAAGGCGGCTGTGCACTATGATCGCTCTGGCCGCAGCTTAGGAACAGCAGACGTGCACTTTGAGCGGAAGGCAGATGCCCTGAAGGCCATGAAGCAGTACAACGGCGTCCCTCTGGATGGTGAGTCTGGGGGTGGACCCACGCTGACTGTGGGGCTTGTGGAGTTTGGGGCTGGCACCTGTCCAGGTAGGAATATGGGGTACCCCTGTGGCTGAGGACACTTTGCATTTGCCCCTTTGTCTCTCTCTTCCATCTGCCACCTCTCATGCTGCCCCACACATCTGGACCAACCTCTTGTGAACCCCCATCCAGCAAGCTACATCCCTCCCCTCCTTCAGCTCCTTCCGGAAGATTCACTTCTGTGAAGCCTTCTCAGAACCGCCATAGTACACCTCTGAGTGCGGGGCTGTAGTCGTAAAGACAAAGGTACCGGTTCTTCTTCGTCAGGTCACCCACACCTCTCCACCCACGAGCACCCCGATACTTCAGCAATCAGCCCACCTAGTCTGGACTGAGAAGGAGTGAGGAGGTGTTGGTGGGGTTGCTTCCTGGCCATTTTGTTCTCCCACCAGTATCTCCAGGCCATTTCCCTTGTCGGGGGCATTTGAGACGCACAGAGGCCCTTTCCAGTGTTTGCATGGAGACCAGGGTGTGGTGCCAGCTGGGTTGGTTTTAGAGCCTCTCATTAGAACGTGCCCTCTTGTATTCTTTGCCGCAGGCCGCCCCATGAACATTCAGCTTGTCACATCACAGATTGATACACAGCGGAGACCTGCACAGAGGTGACTTCCGGGGCCTCTGGGGAAGAGTATTGGCCTAGGGTGTGGCTGTATCGCTCTTGGGGTCCTTCCAGGTATGTCAACAGTTTCGTTTTCCTTGCTAGCATAAACAGAGGTGGCATGACTAGAAACCGTGGCGCTGGAGGTTTTGGTGGTGGTGGAGGCACCCGGAGAGGCACCCGTGGAGGCGCCCGTGGAAGAGGCAGAGGTGCTGGCAGGAATTCAAAGCAGCAACTTTCGGCAGAGGAGCTGGATGCCCAGCTGGACGCCTATAATGCGAGAGTGAGTCCCGGGGGAGCCAGCTGGGGGCCTGGTCAAAGCCACCGTGGGGAGCAGGCTTCCTGTGAATGCAAGCCTCTTTCTCCTCTGTGTTTCAGATGGACACCAGTTAAACAGACCGGCATATCTGCGTGTGGAATAGGACCCAGGCGTCTCCTCTTGCTCCCTGGTCGGGGGGCAGTGGCTGGGGCCGTGTGTCCAATGATGGATTTGTTTCTTTTATGTTTTAAAATAGGATTTAAAAACTCATGTAAAGGTTTTTTTTTTTTTTTTTTTTTTTTTTTAAATTCTGAAACAGACCTGTTTTGTACCGAGTTATTTTTGGGATAAATTTTACTGGTTGCTGTTGTGGAGAAGGTGGCGTTTCCACCTTTTCCATAATAAAATAGAAATGTGTGTAGAACTGGAACTGTTTGATTCATCCCACTGTTGGAGTCCAAGCCTGGGCCAGGACTTTGGTGTCTGTCCAGCTGGGAGGGGGTGGGAGAACCTGAGTTGGGGATGGAGCAGCCCCATCTGGTTGGACACCAGAAACTGGCATGGGTTGTGGGGGTGGCAGGGGGTGGGGTGTCACCGCTTCTGGAGGGCCGAAGCTGCCTGCCTCCTTTCTCATCCTCTTTCCTGCCTCACACCTAACGCCTTCCTCTCTAACTCACCAGGTGGGAGGACACCTTTGCCCGGAGCCACCTGTTGACCCCTGTGCCTGTGCCTCCAGGTGAGGGGAGGTTGGGGTGGGGCGGGCTGCCCTGTGTGCTGTCCACAGGCTTCCCACAGCCAGAACATCTCTGGGCTGTTCCTTGCCTTCTTGTACTCTGGTTTTCAGAGAAACATGGATTCAGCAGTTTTGACTCTGTAGTGTAATTCCTTTGTTTTTATGTTTGTTTTTTTGTTGTTGTTTTTAACCTTGCCACGGAGCAAGGCATGAGGATCCTCTCTAAGTTGTATATTTGATGAAGTGGCTGGTGGAAGCTGTGACAATCTGTCCATTTAAGAGTGGGGTGGCCGGACGCGGTGGCTCACACCTATAATCCCAGCACTTTGGGAGGCTGGGGCACGCGGATCACCTGAGGTCAGGAGTTCAAGACCAGCCTGGCCAACATGGCGAAATCCCGTCTCTACTAAAAATACAAAATTAGCTGGGTGTGGTGGTGCATGCCTGTAATCCCAGCTACTCGGGAGGCTGAGGCAAGAGAATCATCTGAGCCGGGGAGATGGAGGTTGCAGTGAGCCGAGATTGTGCCATTGCACTCCAGTCTGGACAATAAGAGTGAAACTCCGTCTCAAAAAGGAGTGGGGCAATGCCTGATACCTGTAATCTCAGCACTTTGGGAGGTCAGGGCAGAAGGATCTCTTGAGCCCAGAAGTTCGAGACCAGCCTGGCCAACATGGCAAAACCCTGTCTCTACTAAAAATACAAAAATTAGCTGGGTGTGGTGGCGTGCTCCTGTGGTCTCAGCTGTTCTGAAGGCTGAGGTGGGAGGATCGCTGGAGCCTGGAGGTTGGCTGCTGTGAGCCATTGTCACGCCACTGCACTCCAAGCTGGGCAGCGGAGAGAGAGCCTTGCCCCCTGATGCTGAGTTGGTGACAGCACTTTGAGAATGAGATGGGAAGGGGGACAAGGGAGCTCCAGAGTTCTGCCTGACCCCACTGTCCCACAGCTGGGATGTAAGGAAGACCCAGGGCAGTGGCCAGTGGTAGTGGAGAGACAGACGGGAATGCATGTGGTGTCTGCTGAAACCTTTCCTTGCACCAGCGGCTCCTGCAGTCGCACATCCCAGGCTAAGCTTGCTTCCATGCTGGGATGGACCTGGCTGAGTCATGGGCAAGGGAGTGTGACTAAGGGTGGTTCTTTCACTGTCGGTCACAGATGTCACTACAGATCAGCAGCTGCCATCTAAGCAGCTTGCCCCATGCCAGCCAGGGCCACAGTCTAGGAACCCAGATGAACAGGATGACTAATCTTGGCCCTTCCAGAAGCCCAGTCTAGCAGGAGAAAGGATTACTAAGTGCCCAGCTTTAGTTGCTGTGAATGTGACAGAAAATGTCATCAGTTCAGTGAGTTAGAGTCAGGTTATCCCCAAGCAGGTGCCCTTGGCCTGGGCCTCAGTGTTGGAGCAAGGCCTGAGCAGGCCCGTGCCAGGCAGGGGGTCTGCTCTCTGGGGCCATGCTAGGACTGGCTCCCTGCTGCTTAGGAAGTGGAGAAGGCACCTGGTGGACTGGTGTGGTCAGCCCCTACAGGGTGTGACAAATGACAGGACTGACAAGCAGCACTGCTTTGGTTGTGCAGTAATGGGGTAACAGGCATTTGGAGGGAGGAATGACCAGGATTTGGGACTTACTGGCATTCTCGGGAGTGAGGGGCATGGGAATGAAGTATTATGAGGCCTTGGGGAACTGGGTGGGTAGGTGTCGTTGGAGAGAAGGCCCCAGGAAGGAGCCAGCTGAGGGGCGTCAGCATTGGACAGGCTGGGCAGAGGCACCAGCTGGCCCACAGGAGAGCATTGCTTAGAGCCGGACCTCTCCAGTTTGTCAGCTGATAGCATGTGGACACGTTGAAGTAGTGTCCATATGTGGCATGGTCTTGGGAGGGTTGGAGGTGAAGGAAGTAGAGAGAATGATGTCATAGAAGCAACAGCTGGCATTTGCTGGGGGGCCAGTGGTGGGGTCATTGAGGCAGGTGCTGCTGAGTGCTCGAAGGAGAATGACCTGATTCTGTTCCTGTGGTGGGGGTGGGGCTGGCCATTTATAACTATGGTAGAGGCTGGGTCTGGAAGCCATCGGGGCTTCTGGTGGGCAGCAGGTCAGGTAGCTGGGCCGAGCTTCATCGTACCCGGTCTTCATTTCCTTATTCATAAAACACAAAACCTTATTTTACTTCCAAGGCCAGAGGACTGTTTATTGTCCCATTGGGGTGCTTGTGAGACAAAGAAGAGCAGGGCTCTTCCACTGACTGCACAGACAGCAAGTAGACATGAGGCCTTGGCCAGCTGGGCTGTCTGGTCCCCTCTTGAAGGGTGCTGCCAGTCCTCTGGGCACAGGGCCTTGGAGGGAAGACACTCCACACTGCCCAGCGCCCTGCTGCCCCCCACGTGGTGACTGAGTGATGCTTTGCTCAGACAGCGAGCTATAGCCGACAAACTGAACCGGCAGCCTGTGCCCCATGGGCACTTGGGGAACCCCCTCTGCCTCTGGCAGTCCTGTGGTTCCATGGTGCCATGCACCTGTAATCCCAGCTACTCCGGAGGCTGAGGCAGGAGAATCACTTGAACCCGGGAGGTGGAGGTTGCAGTGAGCCGAGATCGCGCCATTGCACTCCAGCCTGAGTGAAAAAGAGCAGCATTCCTGTGGGACTTGGAGCTCTTCCAGGGTGGCTCATGGTCTGCCCAGCTCCGTCTTCAGCCTGAGGTCCTTGGAGAGGGTCTCAGGTGTGAGCGTGCAGCTCCCACAGGTGCTCTGGCTTCTGGCTGGTGTGTACAGAGATCTAAGGAGCAATCTACACTAGGCAGCTGATTGAATCATGTTCAGCCTCACATGGATTAAGGGGCTACAATGTTACTCTCAGACATCCTTTCAGATCTCATGAGATGGCTATGTCTGTACCTGGCAACAGAGTTGTCATGTAAATGGTAACTTTTGGTTCTTAGCCTGCAATGAACTGATGGTCTAATACAGGAAACATACAAGTGATAGGTTGCAGTGTAGCCTAACAGGAGTGGAGTGTGGGGCATGGTTGGAACTCAGGCTGCAAGAGCACTCCTCTCTCAGGCTGCACAAATGGTCAGCCAGTGTCTGAGGCTGCACCTCTGCTGGATGTTCTACGTACATTTCATTTATCCTCTCAGCAATTTAGGAATACAGTCTTTCATTTTAGAGGTTTTTTTTTTTTGAGACGAAGTTTCGCTCCTGTTTCCCAGACGAGTGTGGTGGCACGATCTCACCTCACCACAAGCTCTACTCCTGGGATGAATCCATTCTCCTGCCTCAGCCTCCCAAGTCGCTGGGACTGCAGGCGCCTGCCACCACACCCAGCTAGTTTTTTGTATTTTTAGTAGAGATGGGGTTCCACCGTGTTAGCCAGGATGGTCTCGATCTCCTGACCTCATGATCCGCACGCCTCGGCCTCCCAAAGTGCTGGGATTACAGGCGTGAGCCACTGCGCCCAGCCTATGGTTTTTTTGGTTTTTGTTTTTTTGAGACGGAGTCCTCTGTCACCCAGGCTGGAGTGCAGTGGCGCAATCTCCACTCACTGCAAGCTCTGCCTCCCAGGTTTACGCCATTCTCCTGCCTCAGCCTCCCGAGTAGCTGGGACTACAGGCGCCCGCCACCAAGCCTGGCTAATTTTTTGTGTTTTTAGTAGAGATGGGGTTTCACCATGTTAGCCAGGATGGTCTCAATCTTCTGACCTTGTGATCCGCCCGCCTTGGCCTCCCAAAAGTGCTGGAATTACAGGCTTGAGCCACCGTGCCTGGCCACTAATTTTTTGTATTTTTAGTAGAGACGGAGTTTCACCATGTTGGCTAGGCTGGTCTTGAACTCCTGACCTCAGGTGATCCGCCTACCTCTGCCTCCTAAAGTGCTGGGATTACAGGCATGAGCCACCACGCCCGGCTTCCAGCCAGCGTTTTTTGTTGTTGTTGTTTTGTAAGACAGAGTCTTGCTCCGTCCCCCAGGCTGGAGTGCAGTGGCGTAATCTCGGCTTACTGCAAGCTCTGTCTCCTGAGTTCACACCATTCTCCTGCCTTAGCCTCCCAAGTAGCTGGGACTACAGGTGCCCACCACCACGGCTGGCTAATTTTTTTTGTATTTTTTAGTAAAGATGGCGTTTCACCGTTAGCCAGGATGGTCTCTATCTCCTGACCTCGTGATCTGCCTGTATCGGCCTCCCAAAGTGCTAGGATTACAGGTGTGAGCCACCGCGCCCGTCCCCAGCCAGCATTTTTAAGGTATATCTGTGTTGTACCATGTCTAAGACTTCCTTTTTATGGTCGACTACTGACATGGATATACCACATACTTTTTTTTTTGTCCATCTGTTCATGGATGTTTGGGTTGTCTCCACTCCGTGCCTTTATAAGAATAATGCTGCTGTGAACATTTTTATATACGTTTTATATTAACATCTTTTCAATTCTCGAGTAGAATTGCCAGGTCATGAGGTAACTTTAATTTTTTGAGGAACTGCCAGACTTTTCCAAAGCAGCTGCAGCATTTTATATTTCTACCAGCAATGTATGAGGGTTCCAATTTCTCCACATTCTCACCAACACTTACCTTTTTTAGTTTAGTCATTCTACTGGGTGTGAAGTAATATCTCATTGTGATTTTGCTTTGCAGTTTCTTCTTATAATCTTTTTTTTTTTTTAAATGTCTTTAATCTCTCTTTTTTTTTTTTTTTTTTTGAGACGGAGTGTCGCTCTGTAGCCCAGGCTGGAGTGCAGTGGTGCAATCTTAGCTCACAACAACCTCTGCCTCCCGGGTCCCCGTTCAAGCAATTCTCCTGCCTCAGCCTCGAAATGGCTGGGACAACAGGCACGTGCCGCCATGCCCAGCTAATTTTTGTATTTTTAGTAGAGACGGGGTCTCACCATGTTGGCCAAGCTGCTGTTGATCTCCTGACCTTGTGATCCGCCCACCTCGGCCTCCCAAAGTGCTGGGATTACAGGTGTGAGCCACCACGCCTGGCCCTCAGTCTATCTTTTTTATATCTGGATTGAATAGACTTTACCATGGATAAATCTCCACCCTGGCGGATTGAGGACTTTACTTGGAAATACAGATATCCT
Organism: Symphalangus syndactylus; assembly: GCF_028878055.3. NCBI lineage: Eukaryota > Metazoa > Chordata > Mammalia > Primates > Hylobatidae > Symphalangus > Symphalangus syndactylus. The sequence goes on along the minus strand of NC_072436.2, from coordinate 15,842,071 downwards.
AAATGGAATTAAATGTCCTATTATCAGTGGCATTCATCACATTCAACAAAACAGTATCATAAAAGTTGATATTGTTGAGTGTAATAAATACCTGAACTCTAGTTACATAAAGATGAGAATCATGTCTCTTCATATTACCTTATGTCATTACGTTTTGTAGAAAAACTTGTCTCAGGCCGGGTGCGGTGGCTCACACCTGTAATCCTGGCACATTGAGAGGCTGAGGCAGGCAGATCACAAAGTCAGGAGATCGAGACCATCCTAGCTAACATGGTGAAACCCCATCTCTACTATAAATACAAAAAATTAGCCAGGCATAGTGGCGGGCGCCTGTAGTCCCAGCTACTTGGGAGGCTGAGGCAGGAGAATGGCGTGAACCCGGGAGGCCGAGCTTGCAGTGAGCCGAGATCGCGCCACTGCACTCCAGTCTGGGTGACAGAGTGAGACTCCGTCTCAAAAAAAAAAAACAAACTTGTCTCAAAAGTACTATGATATTCTTCCTGAAATGGACATTGTAGCATCTCAATATCTTTTTTAAAAAAACAACTAAATTTTTGAAAAACTGTGTTTTGAGACAAGGTCTCCCTCTGATGTCCAGGCTGGAGGGCAGTGGCGCAAACATAGCTCACTGCATCCTGGAACTCCCAGGATCAAGGGATCTCCCACCTCAGCCTCCTTAATAGCTGGGACTACAGGCACCCACCACTGCGCCAGGCTGATTTTTAAAACTTTGTATAGATGGGGTCTCACTATGTTGCCCAGGTTAGTCTCGAACTCTTGCGCTCCAGGGATCCTCCTGCCTTGGTCTCCCAAAGTGTTGGAATGACAGGCGTGAGCCACCACACCCAACATAGCCTATTAATGTCAGCCTATTTCTCTATGAATTTTCTGAAGTGTTATATTCAGATTTATAGAAGCTTTTGTCTTTTATGACCTTGACACTTTTAAAGGGTACTGTCAGCTATTTTGTAGACTGTCTCTCACATTGGGGACTCTGACCTTAGGACTGGACAAGGTTTTTTTTTTTTTTTGAGATGGAGTCTTTCTCTGTCTCCCAAGCTGGAGTGCAGTGGTGTGCTCTCAGCTCACTGCAATCTCTGCCTCCCAGTTTCAAGCGATTCTCCTTCCTTAGCCTCCTGAGTAGCTGGGATTACAGGCACCCGCCACCACGCCCGGCTAATTTTTGTATTTTTAGTAGAGACAAGGTTTCACCATGCTGGCCAGGCTGGTCTTGAACTCCTCACCTCGTGATCCATCCGCCTTGGACTCCCAAAGTGATGGGATTACAGGCCTAAGCCACCACGCCCTGATGGTTTATTTTATTTTTTGGCATGAATACCACAGCTGGGATGTCCTCTTCTCAATGCATAGTGGAGATATGCAGTGTCAGTCTGTCCAACTCCTGGTCGTGTTCAGGTGGTGGCGGCGGCTGCAGGGGCTTCTCTGCTACATAGTTACTGTTTTCCTTTTGTCATCCATAAATACCTTGGGGAGATACTTCCAGATTAAGTGAATGTCTGTTTCACTTCCAAGTTTTTTATTTTTTTTTTTTATTTTTATTTTTTTTTTTGAGACAGAGTCTCGCTCTGTTGCCTGGGCTGGAGTGCAGTGGCACGATCTTGGCTCACTGCAAGCTCCGCCTCCCGGGTTCATGCCATTCTCCTGCCTCAGCCTCCCAAGTAGCTGGGACTACAGGCCCCCGCCACCACGCCTGGCTAATTTTTTTGTATTTTTAGTAGAGATGGGGTTTCACCGTGTTAGCCAGGATGGTCTCGATCTCCTGACCTCGTGATCCACCCACCTCGGCCTCCCAAAGTGCTGGGATTACAGGCGTGAGCCACCGCGCCCGGCCACTTCCAAGTTTTACCCACTAATTTTTGTTTGTTTGTTTGTTTTTTGAGATGGAGTCTCACTCTTGCCAAGGCTGGAGTGCAGTGGCACGATTTCAGCTCACTGCAACCTCCGCCTCCCAGGTTCAAGCAATTCCCGTCTCAGCCTCCCAAGTAGCTGGGATTACAGGCACGCGCCACCATGCCCAGGTAATTTTTTTTTATTTTTAGTAGAGATGAGGTTTCACCATGTTGCCCAGGCTGGTCTCCAAGTCCTGAGCTCAGGCAGTCCACCCGCCTCAGCCTCCCAAGGTGCTAGGATTACAGGTGTGAGCCACAGCGCCTGGCCTACTCACTAATTTCAGCATCCACTGATGGTTCTTGCAATGCAGTAATTATTAACTTAGTTTTCAAAGGTGATTTTTGCATTTTCCTCATTCATTTGACGTTTATTAATTGGAATTCGTCTCTAAGAAAGAGCAGTCCCTTCAGTTTTTTTTTTCTTTTTTTTTGAGACAGGGTCTTGCTCTGTCACTCAGGCCACAGTGCAGTGGCTCGATCATGGCTCACTGCAGCCTCGACCTCCTTGGGCTCAAGTGATCTCCCATCTCAGCTTCCTGAGTAACTAGAATTACAGGTGCTCACCACCATGCCCAGCTAACTTTTTGTATTTTTTGTAGAGATGGGGTTTCCCCATGTTGCTCAGGCTGGTCTCAAATTTTCGAGCTCAAGTGATCCACCCGCCTTGGCCACCCAAAGTGCTGGGATTGCAGGCATGAGCCACTGCACTTGACCTACGATTTCTTTCTTTATATATCAGTATGAACGCAAGGGCTGTTTGTTTGATTCTATGAGTCATAATCTGATACTGTTTCGACGCTTTGGCCATTGGGAGGTCCTGGAGATTGTCTCCTGTTCCCCATCCTTATTTAGGCACTTCTTTATTTTGGGATGTCTTCAGTTTTCCTTGTCCCAGCTCTGCACCCAGCTGCTTCTCCAGGGAGCCCTCCCTCACTGAAGACTGGGATTTAGCAACCAAGACCTGGGCACTGGCTGTGTTTGTTGCTTCTGGGCCCTCCTGGGACGACAGAGGTGGGAAGTGGATCTGTGACACGTGCTTGTGCATTTACCCCCCCGTTGGTTTCTGTAGCTGTCTAGTTCCTGCTGTTCCTGTCTCACCTGCCCCTTTCCTTATGTGTAGTTTCTTCCTGTGACAGGGAGAAACCTGGCTCTCAGATTGACACGACATTCGCTTAGGCCATGTCAGTGCTGTAGGTGAACTGCTCAACCTGTGCCCCCAGGAGGCGCAGTCACTATGGAGGCACCTTACTTCCTTAATCGTGTACTGTTGTTTTTGTGTTTGACCTGTAGCATCTAAGTACTGGTTTCAAATGTTGCCTAGATGAGTTCTTTTCTTTCCACCTCATCCTGCAAATTATGTGATTTGCATAATTTGTACATAGTTAGGTTCATTTGTTAGTCTGTATTCCTTTTGGCTTCCCCCATATCCTCGTTGACTTTTTCTTTCTTTTGTAACTTACATATGTTACTATGAAATTTATATGAGGGTATATAATTTTCATAAATGTTTATGGTTTACATGTATTAGCTGTTATTATTAAGAAGTCACCCTGGGATTGACTGGCCAACCATTTCGTGGAAGATAGCAATAAATAATACATCACGAAAGACTTTAATGTAAAAATAAAGCCATGAAAGTACCAGGAAATAAATCTTTTCATTTTAATTACATCAGCTTGTCTGTGATCATGTAGCCTAAGGTAGGCCAGAGTTAATTTTTGTGTTATCTATACACGTTATTGAAGCGAATTATAAAATGTTTTAGCATGCTAATTACTTGTAAATTAACATCTACATATAAAAATGTGAGCGTATATTCTATTTAGTATATAAACCCTTCATAAACAAGTAATTCAAGTTAGTATTAATGATATCTTAAGACTTAACATTCCTTTTTTAGTTTGTGTTGAATAAATCAACATCTAAGAGTTCATGACGATGCTTAAGGAAAGAAGCCTCATGTTTACCTTTGGAAGTTGTAAGGCACTGACTCATAAAAATTGGCAAATAAAAGGAAAGAATCAGGCATTTAATGTCTTTTCTGTATGAACTATTTAATTTTCGGGCAACAATTGATGACAAGGGGTCCTTTTTTTTTAAAAAAAAAAAAAAAAAAAAAAAAAAGAATTCCAGCTAAGAAATACAGGCCAGGCACGGTGGCTCAAGCCTGTAATCCCAGCACTTTGGGAGGCCAAGGCGGGCGGATCACGAGGTCAGGAGATCGAGACCATCCTGGCTAACACGGTGAAACCCCGTCTCTACTAAAAATACAAAAAATTAGTCGGGTGTGTTGGCGGGCGCCTGTAGTCCCAGCTACTCGGGAGGCTGAGGCAGGAGAATGGCGTGAACCCGGGAGGCGGAGCTTGCAGTGAGCCGAGATCACGCCACTGCACTCTAGCCTGGGGGACAGAGCAAGACTCCGTTTCAAAAAAAAAAAAAAAAAAAAAGAAATACAGAAATAATTAGAAAATCAGGCCAGGCACAGTGGCTCATGCCTGTAATCACACTCCAGCACTTTGGGAGGCCGAGGCATGAGAACCACTTGAACTCAGGAGGCGGAGGTTGCAGTGAGCCGAGAGTGCACCACTGCACTCCAGCCTGGGCAAAAGAGCAAGACTCTCTCAAAAAAAACAAAAACAAAAAAAACCCAAAATGAGAAAATCACCATTTTGAAGTGTCCAGTAAAATGATGCATATGAGAAACAGTGAAAATTGAAGATGACAGTTGAGGAGGCCACTGATAATGGGTGGACCAGCCCAGCTTCCCAGAACCAACCATAACTCACTACAGGTAGGACCAGAAGACAAGTCCAATGAGGTGAAGCAGCAGGAGGCCCTCAGCACCGCCTCTAAAACTTGAACTGGGCTCATCCTGTCTAAGAAGTGCAGAGGATGGGAGAGGGTTCACAGGACATCTGGAGGGTTCAGCCCAGCAAATCCAGAACACAGGACATTGTCAGCAAAACACCCTGGCTCCTGGACACCTGGGTGGCACCAAGTGCAGAACAGGAAATAGAGGCAGTGGGCAACCCAGTGCACAGTGTGGTCTCTGTCCAGATCCTGATGTGGGGACACAATTGCAAGAAGAGACTTGGGGAAAATTGAGCAGAGACTATTAGATGTCAGAAAGCATTGTCAGTTTTGGCGGGTGTGTTCATGGTATTGTTAGGTAAAAAAGAGTCCCTATCTTTGCAGGACAGTAAGGACTTTTTAAAACTTCTGTAGGCAGGGTGCAGTGGCTCACGCCAGTAATCCTAGCACTTTAGGGGGCCAAGGTGGGCGGATCACGAGGTCAGGAGATTGAGATCATCCTGGCTAACACAGTGAAACCCCGTCTCTACTAAAAATACAAAAAATCAGCCGGGCGTGGTGGTGGGCGCCTGTAGTCCCAGCTACTCGGGAGGCTGAGGCAGGAGAATGGTGTAAACCGAGGAGGCGGAGCTTGCAGTGAGCTGAGATCGCGCCACTGCAACTCCAGCCTGGGTGACAGAGCGAGACTCCATCTCAAAAAAACAAAACTTCTGTAAGTCACCAACCTGGGCAACATGGCAAAACCCAGCTCTACCAAAAAAAAAATACAAAAAGTACCCAGACTCATTGCTGTAACATAAAGAAAAAGAAAATAACTGGGCATGGTGGTGCCACCTGCAGTCCCAACTCCTCGGGAGGATGAGGTGGGAGGATCCCTTGAGCTCCAGAGGTGGAGGCTGCAGTGAGCCAAGATTGTGACACTGTACTGCCTGGGTGACAGAGCAAGACTCTCAAACACTTCTGTAAATCAGACAATCTCACAAATTCAAGACAACCTTGGGAAACATTTACCACCAAGAACATGAATAGGCAGTTTACAACCATGGAAAACGCTAGAAGCTGGACGAAATGGTACATGCCTATAGTCCCAGCTACTTGGGAGGCTGAGGAAGGAGGATCACTTGAGCCCAGGAATTTGAATCCAGCCTGAACAACATAGATCCTATCTTAAAAAGTTGTTTCGTCTGGGTGTGGTGGCTCACACCTGTAATCCCAGCAATTTGGGAGGCTGAGGTGGGCGGATCACAAGGTCAAGAGATCAAAACCATCCTGGCCTAAATGGTGAAACCCCGTCTCTACTAAAAATACAAAAATTAGCTCGGCATGGTGGCGTGCGCCTGTAGTCCCAAGCTCCTCATGAGGCTGAGGCAGGAGAGAATCACTTGAACCCAGGAGGCGGAGGTTGCAGTGAGCCGAGATCGCACTATTAGCACTCCAGTCTGGGCAACAGAGCCAGACTCCGTCTCAAAAAAAAAAAAAAAAAAAGTTGTTTCTGGCTGGGTACGGCGGCTCACATCTGTAATCCCAGCACTTTGGTAGGCCGAGGCAGGTGGATTACAACGTCAGGAGTTCGAGACTAGCCTGGCCAACACAGTGAAACCCCACCTCTACTAAAAATACAAAAACTAGCTGGGCATGGTGGTGCGTGCCTGTAGTCCCAGCTACTCAGGAGGCTGAGGCAGGAAAGTTGCTTCAACCTGGGAGGCGGAGGTTGTGGTGAGCCGAGATCGCACCATTGAACTCCAGCCTGGGGAACAGAGCGGGACTCCATCTCAAAAAATAAAAATAAAAAAGGTTTTTAAATAACAAAATTATTTTAAAAGTTCATCCTTTTAGTAATGCAAGAAAGCCAGTTAAAGTAATGTGATGCCATCATTTTCGGACATAGCATTGGCAACAACATATATGTCTGTGTGTCTTTTTTGTCTTTTTTTTTTTTTTTTTTTTTTTGAGAGACAGGGTCTCTCTCCTGCCCAGGCTAGAGTGCAGTGGTGCCATCTCAACTCACTGCAGCATCTGCCTCCCAGGTTCAAGCAATAATTCTGCCTTAGCCTCCCTAGTACCTGGGATTACAGGCACCTACCACCACGCCCAGCTAATTTAGTATTTTTAGTAGAGATGGGATTTTTACCATGTTTGCCAGGCTGGTCTTGAACTCCTGACCTCAGGTGATCCATCTGCCTCAGCCTCCCAAAGTGCTGGGATTACAGGTGTGAGCCACTGTGCTTGGCCTTTTTTTTTTTTTTTTTTTTTTTCTTTTTTTTTTTGGAGACAGAGTTCTGCTCTTGTCACACAGGTTGGGGTGCAATGGCGTGATCTCGACTCACTGCAACTTTTGCCTCCCAGTTTCAAGCAATTCTCCTGCCTCAGCCTCCTGAGTAGCTAGGATTACAGGCATGCGCCACCACGCCTGGCTAGTTTTATATTTTTTAGTGGAGACCACGTTTCACTATGTTGGCCAGGCTGGTCTTTTTTTTTTTTTTTGAGACGGAGTCTCGCTCTGTTGCCCAGGCTGGAGTGCAGTGGCGCAATCTCGGCTCACTGCAAGCTCCGCCTCCCAGGTTCACGCCATTCTCCTGCCTCAGCCTCTCCGAGTAGCTGGGACTACAGGCGCCCGCCACCATGCCTGGATAATTTTTTTTGTATTTTTAGTAGAGACAGGTTTTCACCGTGGTCTCGATCTCCTGACCTCGTGATCCGCCCGCCTCGGCCTCCCAAAGTGCTGGGATTAAAAGCATGAGCCACCGCGCCCAGCTCCAGGCTGGTCTTGAACTTCTGACCTCAGGTGATTCACCTACCTCGGCCTCCCAAAGTGCTGGGATTACAGGCATGAGCCACTGTGCCCAGCAACAGGGTCTCCTTTTGTCACCCAGGCTGGAGTGCAATGGCATGATCACAGCTCACTGCAGCCTTGACCTCCCAGGCTCAGGTGATCCTCTCACCTCAGCCTCCAGAGTAGCTGGGACTACAGGTGTGCGCCACCATGCCCAGCTAATTTTTATATTTGTTTTTGTAGAGATAGGGTTTTGCCACATTACCCAGGCTGGTCTCTAACTCCTGGGCTCAAGCAATCCTCCCACCTCAGCCTCCCAAAGTGCTGGGATTACAGGTGTGAGCCACCATGCCCAGGCTCAGAACGGTTTTGAAGAAGAATAAAGGAGGATTTATACCAGCTGATTTCAAATTTTCCTACAAAGCTACAGTAATCGCCAGGCACAGTGGCTCACGCCTGTAATAGCAGCCCTTTGGGAGGCCAAGGCGGGTGGATCACGAGGTCAGGAGATTGAGACCATCCTGGCTAATGTGAAACCTCGTCTCTACTAAAAATAGAAAAAATTAGCCAGGTGTGGTGGCGGGTGCCTGTAGTCCCAGCGACTCGGGAGGCTGAGGCAGGAGAATGGCGTAAACCTGGGAGGCGGAGCTTGCAGTGAGCCGAGATGGTGCAACTGCACTCCAATCTGGGCGACAGACCGAGACACTGTCTCAAAAAAAAAAATTAGCCAGGCATGGTGGCGGGCGCCTGTAGTCCCAGCTACTCAGGAGGCTGAGGCAGGAGAAAGGAGAACAGCGTGAACCCCAGAGGTGGAGCTTGCAGTGAGCAGTGACCGTGCCACTGCACTCCAGCCTGGGCGACAGAGCGAGACTCCGTCTCAAAAAAAAAAAAAGCTACAGTAATCAAAAGACTGTGGTATTAAGCAAGGACAGGAGTATCAATGGAGAGAATTAAGAGCAGCAATAAACCCTTCGATTTACATGAATAAATTTTTTTTTTTTTTTCAGATGGAATTTTGCTCTTGTTGCCCAGGCTGGAGTACAATGGCACGATCTTGCCTCACTGCAACCTCTGCCTCACGGGTTCACACCATTCTCCTCCGTCAGCCTCATGAGTAGCTGGGACTACAGGCATGTGCCACCACCCCCGGCTAATTTTTGTATTTTTAGTAGAGACGGAGTTCCACCATGTTGGTCAGGCTGGTCTCAAACTCCTGACCTCAGGTGTTCTGCCTGCCTTGGCCTCCCAAAGTGCTGGGAATACAGGCGTAAGCCACTGCACCCAGCCTATGGTGAATAAATTTTCAGCAAAGGCGGTGAGACATTGCATTGGGGGAAATGACAGTTTCTCAACAAGGGGTGCCAGGACAGGTGGATGTTCCTACACACAGAAAAGATGTTCACTCCACATGAAAAGTTAACCCAAATATGGACTGTATATCTATATGTCAACAAACATAAAATATAGCGGAAGATCACAGAAAAAATATGAGAGAAAATCCTTACAATATCCGGTTGGGCTAAGAGTTTGTTTTTGAGACAGGGTCTCTATCACCCAGGCTGGAGTGCAGTGGTACAATCATAGCTGACTGCAGCCTCGACATCGCAGGCTCAAGTGATCTGCCTACCTCAGCTCAGGAGTTCTTAGGATAGCAAAGGTGTGCCCCATGTGGAAAAAACTACTTCACTAGAATAAAAGGTTTTGCCCTTAAGAAGACATCATTAAGAAAATGAAAGACAAACCACATAAAATGTCTGCAAATCACCTATCTTTTTGGAGACAGAATTTTGCTCTTGTTGCCCAGGCTGGAGTGCAATGGGGCAATCTCAGCTCACTGCAGCCTCTGCCTTCTGGGATCAAGCGATTCTCCTGCTTCAGCCTCCCAAATAGCTGGGACTACAGGTGTGTACCACCACACCCGGCTAATTTTTGTATTTTTGGTAGAGACGGTTTTTTTGCTATGTTGGCCAGGCTGGTCTCGAACTCCTGGCCTCAGGTGATCCGCCCGCCTCGGCCTCCCAAAGTGATGGGATTACAGGCGTGAGCCACTGCGCCTGGCCTCATATATCTGACAAAGGACTGTATACAGGATATGTAAGTACTCATAACTCAATCAGACAGCCCAATTAAAAATGAGCAAAAGATTTAAATAGGTTTCTGCCCAGGAAGACTCATTGGTGAAGTGCAGGTGTGACCCACAGTGTGACACAACACTGCTTCACATTTGTACAGCCGGGATCAAGCACAGCAGGTGTTGCCGAGCCTGTGGCTACCTGGAGCAGCCCAGCGTTGCTAGGGGGTGCAAAGTGGCACACCTACATTGGAAAACATTTGGGGACTTCCACTCAGGAATCTACCCAAGAGAAATGAAAGCACATATTCATGAAAAGGCTTAATGCAACATTTATAATGGTTTATAATGTTCGTAAATGTTTATGGCAGTATTATTCATAATGGACAAAAAAGAAACCAAATGTTTGCCAACTGGAATGGTTACAAACAAAATGTATACCCACACAATGGAATATTTTATTTTATTTTTGTCATGTTGTTTGTTATGTTATTGTATGTTATTGTATGTTATGGTGTTATGTTATGTTATGTTTTATGTTATGTTATGTTTATTTTGATGGAGTCTCGCTCTGTCGCCCAGGCTGGAGTGCAGTGGCAGGCAGGATCTCCGCTCACTGCAAGCTCCGCCTCCCGGGTTCAGGCCATTCTCCTGCCTCACTCTCTGGAGTAGCTGGGACTACAGGCACCTGCAACCACGCCCGGCTAATTTTTTGTATTTTTAGTAGAGATGGGGTTTCACCGTGTTAGCCAGGACGATCTCGATCTCCTGACCTCGTGATCCACCCGCCTAGGCCTCCCAAAGTGCTGGGATTACAGGCGTGAGCCACCGCGCCTGACCACGATCGAATCTTAAAAGGATAAAATACTCTCTAAAACATGAGTGAGCCTCAAAAATGTTACATAGTGTAATCGTCATTTATGTTAAATGTCCATCAAAGGCAAGTTTATAGATACTGAAAGCAGGTCTGTGATTGCCTAGGACAGGGTGTAGGGTGTGGGTGGTGGGAGCAGGCATCAACTGAAAATAGCTCAAAAGAATTTTGGGGCTGGGCAGAGTGGCTCATGCCGGTAATCCCAGCATTTTGATAGGCTCAAGTGGGTAGATCACTTGAGCCCAGGAGTTCGAGACAAGCCCGAGCAACATGGTGAAACCATGTCTCTACAAAAAATATAAAACATTAGCTGGGTGTGGTGGAGCACACCTGTAGTCCCAGCTGCTTGCGAGGCTGAAGCAGGAGGATCACTTGATCCTACAAGTTTGGGGCTGCAGTGAGCTACAATTGTGTCACTGCACCTCAACCTGGGCAACGAAAACAAAAGAAAAACGAAAGGACCCACCATGCTATACATTCACAGGGCTCTGGCTCCTGTGGGTCTGACCGCCACACCCCAGCAGGACGGGGAAACAGGAGTATGTTCCACACTGGGGTGCAGTGTCCCCAGCCAGGCCCGGGTGTGGGAGACTCCAGGGAAGCACCTCTGTCCTTCAGAACACTGCAGGGGGTAAAAGGAGGCCGGTGGGGGTGGAAGGGTGTATCCTCCCAAAATTTGTATGTTGAAATCCTAATGCCACGGTGATGTTACCAGGAAGTGGGGGTTTTGGGGGTAATGAGACCATCACGTACCGAAGGACGCCGTCCTCACCAGGCACCCAATCTGCTGGCACCTTCTTCTGGGACTTCCCAGCCTCCAGAGCGATGAGAAATTTCTGTTGTTTATACGCCAGCCAGTGTATGGTGTTCTTGATAGCAGCCCAACTGGACTAAGACCAGTTCTATTGATGAAGAGAGACTCCAACTTAATGCAGTGTATGCAACATCATTTGATTCTCGCTCTGTCACCTAGGCTGGAGTGCAGTGGTGCGATCTTGGCTCACTGCAAGCTCCACCTCCCGGGTTCAAGTGATTCTCCTGCCTCAGCCTCCTGAGTAGCTGAGACTACAGGCACCCGCTACCATGCCCGGCTAATTGTTTTGTATCTTTTTTTTTTTTTGAGACGGAGTCTTGCTCTGTTGCCCAGGCTGGAGTGCAGTGGCGCAATCTCGGCTCACTGCAAGCTCCGCCTCCCGGGTTCACGCCATTCTCCTGCCTCAGCCTCTCCGAGTAGCTGGGACTACAGGCGCCCACCACTACGCCCGGCTAATTTTTTTGTATTTTTAGTAGAGCCGGGGTTTCACCATGGTCTCGATCTCCTGACCTTGTGATCCGCCTGCCTCGGCCTCCCAAAGTGCTGGGATTAGAAGCGTGAGCCACTGCGCCCAGCCTGTTTTGTATCTTTAGTAGAGACAGGGTTTCACTGTTAGTCAGGATGGTCTCGATCTCCTGACCTTGTGATCCACCTGTCTTGGCCTCCTAAAGTGCTGGGATTACAGGCCTGAGCCACCGCACTCGGCCTTGATTCTATTTTTTTTTTTAAAGAATTCACAATACGATCAAGGAAAACATACCTGTGGAAGCTGGTGGCAGTGCTGCTTTGGCCTTTGTGGCATTTGGAGACTCCAGTGCGTGTGCCGTGGTCTTGCCCCCTCCCACTGCACCAACGTGGGTCTGTGTGGTCCACAGGGCAGGCCAGGTAATAAAGACACTGTGGTTCCCTCCTGGGTGTCTGCTCTCCCTCTGCCTGAGGCCTCCCTTGGGGGAAGCCAGCTGCCTTGCTCTGAGTAGCACTAGGGAGAGGCTGGGGGCTGTGGGTGGCAGGGAGCTAAATCCTCCCGCCAACAGCTTCCCAAGGACTTGAGGCCTCCTGCCACAGCCCTGTGCACAGGATCTGAAGCCTTCCGGACACCACAGCCTGGTGCCAGTGTGGCCTGATGAGAGCGGGAGCCAGAACCGCCCAGCTGAGTTGCTCTCTGATTCTTGGACACTGTGTAAATGATAAATGTTGATTGTGTGAAGCTGCTAAATTTCAGAGTACTTTTTTTTTTTTTTTTTTTGAGACAGAGTCTCACTCAGTTGCCCAGGCTGGAGTGCAGTGGCGTGATCTCAGCTCACTGCAACCTCTGCCTCCCAGGTTCAAGCAATTCTCCTGCCTCAGCCTCCTGAGTAGCTGGGATTACAGGCTCACGCCACCATTCCTGGCTAATTTTTGCATTTTTAGTAGAGATGGGTTTTCACCATGTTGGTCAGGCTGGTCTTGAACTCCTGACCTCATGATCCGCCCACCTCGGCCTCCCAAAGTGCTGGGATTACAGATGTGAACCACCACGCCTGGCCCAGCGTACATCTTTTGCAGTAATAAATTACAAGTAACATGTGTTTGGAATTTTCTGACAGTTTTGTTGTTTTTTTGAGACAGGGTTTCGCTCTTGTTGCCCAGGCTGGAGTGCAATGGCGTGATCTTGGGTCACCGCAACCTTCATCCCCTGGATTCAAGCGGTTCTCCTGCCTCAGCCTCCCGAATAGCTGGGATTACAGGCATGCGCCACCACGCCCAGCTAATTGTGTATTTTTTTAGTAGAGACGAGATTTCTCCATGTTGGTCAGGCTCATCTCGAACTCCCAACCTCAAGTGATCCACACACCTCGGCCTCCAAAAGTGCTGGGATTACAGGCGTGAGCCACCACACCCGGCCAACCGTTGTTTTTTTTTTTTTTTTTTGAGATGGAGAGTTTCACTCTTGTTGCCCAGGCTTGAGTGCAATGGCACTATCTCAGCTCACCACAACCTCCACCTCCTGGGATCACGCGATTCTCCTGCCTCAGCCTCCCGAGTAGCTGGGATTACAGGCATGTGACACCACACCCAGCTAATTTTGTATTTTTTAGTAGAGAAAGAGTTTCTCCACTTTGGTCAGGCTGATCTTGAACTCCCGACCTCAGGTGATCCGCCTGCCTCGGCCTCCCAAAGTACTGGGATTACAGGCATAAACCACCACGCCCAGCCAACAGTTTTTTTTTGTTGTTTTTTGAGACGGAGTTTCGCTCGTCGCCCAGGCTGGAGTGCAATGGCATGATCTCAGCTGATTGCAACCTCCACCTCCCAGGTTCAAGCAATTCTCCTGCCTCAGCCTCCTGAGTTTTAGTAGCTGGGATTACAGGCCCCCGCCACCATGCTCAGCTAATTTTTTTTTGTATTTTTAGTAGAGACAGGGTTTCACCACATTGGCCAGGCTGGTCTCCAACTCCTGACCTCAGATGATCCACCTGCCTTGGACTCTCAAAATGCTGAGATTACAGGCATGAGCCACCGTGGCCCGCCATTTTTTTTTTTTTTTTTTTTTTTTTGAGACGGAGCTCCCTCTGTTGCCCAGGCTGGAGTGCAGTGGCGTGATCTCAGCTCGATGCAAGCTCCACCTCCCAGGTCCACACCATTTTCCTGCCTCAGCCTCCTGAGTAGCTGTGACTACAGGTACTCACCACCACGCCCAGCTAATTTTTTGCATTTTTAGTAGAGACAGGGTTTCACCGTGTTAGCCAGGATGGTCTCGATCTCCTGACCTCGTGATCAGCCTGCCTCGGCCTCCCAAAGTGCTGGGATTACAGGCGTGAGCCACCGCGCCTGGCCCAACAGTTTTTTTTTTTAAAGCACTTGGGTTATTGGAAAGTTGGGCAACATGATCACCTGCACAACAGGCTCTGAGTCTTTAACGGTGAAGCATTTCACACCTGATTAGGAAACGCTGTGCTGATGACATGGCACTGGCAGTGTGACTCAGTTACAGAAACTCACAAAGATCCCTCCAACATTGAGAAATCTTCAAAAGACACCAAGCTCGGTATTTTGCATAGTTCTATCCCCAAAAATGCTCTCCTGTGTTCATTTCTGTGTCTGAAGAAAGCAGCTGTGTGTGTGTGCGCGCGTGTGGTCTCCACTTCTCTTGGTCAGCCTGGGTTCCCGGCCAGAAGCCTGGCAGTATGGGCCAAACAGACAGGGCCCTGTCTGCATGGAGCTCAGGAGTGATTAAAAGAGGCTGGGTCGCCAGACATGGTGGCTCACACCTGTAATCCTAGCACTTTGGGAGGCTGAGGCAGGAGGATCACTTGAGCTCAGGGGTTCAAGACCAGCCTGGGCAACATAGTGAGACCCCGTCTGTACAAGAAACAAAAAATTAGCGGGACATGGTGCTGCACACCTGTAGTCCCAGCTACTCGGGAAGCTGAAGTGGGAGGATTGCTGGAGCCCAGGAGATCGAGGCAGCAGTAAGCTGAGATTGCACCACTGCACTCCAGCCTGGGCAACAGAGCAAGACCCTGTCTTTAAAAAAAAAAAAAAAAAAAGGTTAGGCACCCCGGTGGCTCATGCCTGTAATCCCAGCGCTTTGGGAGGCTGAGGTGGGTGCATCACCTGGGGTCAGGAATTCGAGACCAGCTTGGCCAGTGTGGTGAAACCCTGTCTCTACTAAAAATACAAAAATTAGCTGGGCATGTTGGCTCACACCTGTAATCCTAACTACTCGGGAGGCTGAGGCAGGAGAATCGCTTGAATCTGAGAGGTGGAGGTTGCAATGAACCGAAATTGTGCCATTGTACTCAAGACTAGGCGACACTGAGACTACGTCTCAAAAATAAATAAATAAATAAATGAAAGAGGCGTCCACGTTAACGAGTCCACAGTCCTAACAAGTGCTGCAGGCTGGACGTGGGGCAGCGTCCCACCCAGTGCCTGGTGCAGGGCATTTAGGGGCTTGGCCTCCAGGAGAGGCGAGCCCAGGGCTGGGTGCGAACACTGCAGCTGGGCCAGGCCACTCACGCTATGCGGCCGTTCCTGATGCTTCAACAGGGTCCTTGTGGGCGAATGTGTGAAATCTCGGAACGAGTGGAGTGGGGAACAGGGCGTCAGCGGTGAAGCCCAGGCTGAGGCAGCCCCTCATCTGCTCACGGTGCCAGGAGCTCCCTGCCTCCTGGTCCTGAGGAGCCGCGGGATTCCTCAGGGACACAAGGGTCCCTGCAGTGGTGCCTGAGCCAGGCAGCCCCGCGTGCTGCGCACGAATTCTGTCTCAGCCTGGAGAAAAAAAACCCCGCTGCGCCCTCGCCCACCACGAGCTTTCCGCGGGGCGTGGGCGTGCAAGGGGCTCCTCCTCGCCCCACAGCCCTGTCCTTCCACGGGGGACACCAAGGCCCTGGAACGGCCCGCGCGCCGGCGCTCTCGCCCGTGTTTAACGAGAACTTAATCCCCGTGCCCGTCACCTCCCCTAAGTCCCGCGACTAGGTGACAAGGCCCCGAAGCAAGAGTCGCAGTCGGACCCACTGGGCCGGGAAGGACAGCGCACTGCACCTGCGCGGGCTTCCACAGCCTACGCGGCCGCCGCAGGCCTCGAGTGGGCGCGGGTTGGACAGCGGCGAGAGGCGGGACCGGACCTCGCCTCCCGGGTGCGAGCGCTCTGGGCTCGCGTAGGGAAGTGCCCTGGCTTACAGAGGTGACCACTGACAGGGCTTGGGGTGGAAGGTGACGACGCCAGAATCCATGCGGAACGCGCCCACGAGGCCCAGCCGCAAGATGGCGACGGCGTGCCCCCGGCCACCCGCGCGCCGCGCATGCGCCCTGGCCTTCCCCGCCCGAGTGAGCGGAAGTCTCGTGACCCCGGAAGTGACAGGCAGGGCGGGCGGGCGCGGCGGCCGACGACGTTCGTCATTTAGTGCGGGAGGGAGCCTGAACCGCGCGGCCGAACCCTCCGGTGAGTGGCCGTGGCGGGGCGGAGACGGCGGGTCGGGGCGGGGACCGGCGGCGCCGGCGGGGGCGGGGGGCGTCGGGGTGGGGGCTTCCGCCTTTGTTCGCGCCCCGCCCTGAGCCCGCGGCGGGGTCTCGGCGGGCGGGGGCGCGGTGACAGCGGGCCAGGGCGGTGCGGGCTAGGGCGGGGCCGGGGCGGGACCGGGCGGCGGCGGCCCCGGCCCCACGTGCGGGGCCCGGGCCGGAGGGGCGGCGGGGGCCAGGGGAGTGCCGGCCCCTCCCGAGCGGCGCGTAGCTTCTTTCATGGCCGCCGAGGCGCGTGGGGCCCGGGCCAGACCCGAGGGCCCCTCCCTGGGGACGCAGGGGGCGCCGGGCAGGCAGCCGCGGTCCATCGCGTTCTGGGGCGACGCGGGGATTGGGGCGCGGCCTCCCCGAACGCCCGGGCCACGCCCGGCGCGGATTGCGGGCCCTGCGGAAGTGCGGGCCGCGCCCTAGGATCCCGGCGCCTGCGGCTATCCTCGCGCGGCGCAGAGGCCCCAGCGCCTGGAGGAAGCAGGGCGGCCTGGACCCCGACCTGGGCGTCCCAGGTGTGCTGCTCTCTGACCCACCTCCCACGCTGCCGGGAAGGATCTGAGCCTGACAGACTCGCGCTCGGGTCCCTGCCGGGTCAGTGCTGCCCCGGGCACTCCTGGCCCACGATCTACAAGAGGGCCCGAGAGTACTGAGTGGCTGTAGTAGCTCCCAAGTTGTAGGTCACAGACCCTCACAATTGTAGAGAAACCGGAGATACTAAGGATCCCCGTGTGCCGTTGGCCCCGTGCGGTATTCTGGCTTCCCCTAACATCCGAGCTCCGGGGGTATCCTGTTTGAAGGATGAGGCTGAGCCGACCACACACGTTTACATGTGACTACCACGGCCAGAGGAGCATCCCTACTGAGGGATACCGAGTCCCGTCACCCCGTAGGGCTAGGGCCTGGGCAGCTCAGGAGCAGCAAGACCCTAAGAGAGGGTTTAGTGTGGGCCCAGCCAGTTGATTCTGGGGCCTGCTAGCCCCGCCCCACACATAGGAGGGGCTGCTGCCTCCTCCATCGTGGAGGAGGAGGTGTGCCCTCTCTCCCCAGGACCGGCTGCAGTTCCTATTTTGTCTTAGATGTTATGCCTGGGTTGGGGGCACCTCACACTGCCCCAGAGGATGCCCCTGAGGAGGAATCGGGGGGTGGAGAGGAGCGAGGGTGGCCCCCTTGGAGCCCTTTTGGAGCTCTGGCTGCAGCTCACACTCCTGCTCAGAAGTGCGCCTCCGTTGGGGATCCAGGTCCAAGGCCTGTCACTGTCCCGCCCACAGGTATCCCAGCCCAGGCTAAGCTTGAGCATGGCTGAGCAGGAACCCACAGCCGAGCAGCTGGCCCAGATTGCAGCGGAGAACGAGGAGGATGAGCATTCGGTCAACTACAAGCCCCCGGCCCAGAAGAGCATCCAGGAGATCCAGGAGCTGGACAAGGATGACGAGAGCCTGCGAAAGTACAAGGAGGCCCTACTGGGCCGCGTGGCCGTTTCCGCAGGTGAGTCTGGGCTGCGGGAGCCGGGTGGCCGCCCGTGCACTCCAGCTGTCTTGCCGCTCCCCAGCCCCTACTTCCACTGGTGGGGGTGGGGCCCTCACCTGCTATCACTCCCCAGACCCCAACGTCCCCAACGTCGTCGTGACTGGCCTGACCCTGGTGTGCAGCTCGGCCCCGGGCCCCCTGGAGCTGGACCTGACAGGTGAGTGCCCTGCAGCCGCGGGGGTTCGGGCGGCCCCTGGTGGGGATCTCGGGAAGTGCAGCCACGGGGCTGCGCAGGGCTGGGGGCCCCAAGGGCTGCTGGGCAGTCACTGAGGGAGAGGTCCCCCCAACAGGTGACCTGGAGAGCTTCAAGAAGCAGTCGTTTGTGCTGAAGGAGGGTGTGGAGTACCGGATAAAAATCTCTTTCCGGGTAAGCTACGGGCTGCTGTGGCCAGGGAATCGAGGCGGGGCTCGGGCTGGAGTCCGGGCAGACCTTCCCTGATCTTGGTTTCGGGTCCTGCAGGTTAACAGAGAGATAGTGTCCGGCATGAAGTACATACAGCACACGTACAGGAAAGGCGTCAAGAGTGAGTGGGGCCCTGGGCAGGGCAGAGGGGGCCGCTTGGGTGCGTGCTGCCAGGCGGGGAAGCAGGGCCGCTGACCACCCTCTTCCTTGTGCCACAGTTGACAAGACTGACTACATGGTAGGCAGCTATGGGCCCCGGGCCGAGGAGTACGAGTTCCTGACCCCCGTGGAGGAAGCACCCAAGGGTATGCTGGCCCGGGGCAGCTACAGCATCAAGTCCCGCTTCACAGACGACGACAAGACCGACCACCTGTCCTGGGAGTGGAATCTCACCATCAAGAAGGACTGGAAGGACTGAGCCCAGCCAGAGGCGGGCAGGGCAGACTGACGGACGGACGACGGACAGGCGGATGTGTCCCCCCAGCCCCTCCCCTCCCCATACCAAAGTGCTGACAGGCCCTCCATGCCCCTCCCACCCTGGTCCGCCTCCCTGGCCTGGCTCAACCGAGTGCCTCCGACCCCCCTCCTCAGCCCACCCCTGCCCACAGGCCCAGCCTCCTCGGTCTTGTGTCTCGTTGCTGCTTCTGCCTGTGCTGTGGCGGGGAGAGGCCGCAGCCAGGCCTCTGCTGCCCTTTCCGTGTCCCCCCAGGTTTTATCTCCCCGTCACACCCGAGGCCTGGCTTCAGAAGGGAGCGGAGCAGCCATTCTCCAGGCCCCGTGGTTGCCCCTGGACATGTGCGTCTGCTGCTCCGGGGTGGAGCTGGGGTGTGGGATGCAGGGCCTTGTGGGGGCCGGGCCGTCCTCCAGCCCCGCTGCTCCCTGGCCAGCCCCCTTGTCGCTGTCAGTCCCGTCTAACCATGATGCCTTAACATGTGGAGTGTGCCGTGGGGCCTCACTAGCCTCGAACTCCCTGTGTCTGCATGAGCATGTGGCCTCCCCATCCCTTCCCCAGTGGCGAACCCAGTGACCCAGGGACATGTGGGGTGTGCTGCTGCTGCTCCCCAGCCCACCAGTGCCTGGCCAGCCTGCCCCCTCCCCTGGACAGGGCTGTGGGGATGGCTCCGGCGGCTTGGGGAAAGCCAAATTGCCAAAACTCAAGTCACCTCAGTACCATCCGGGAGGCTGGGTATTGTCCTGCCTTTGCCTTTTCTGTCTCAGCGGGCAGTGCCCAGAGCCCACCCCCCTAGAGAGCCCTCAATGGACAGCCTTACCCACCCCACCTGGGCCCAGCCAGGAGCCCCGCCTGGCCATCAGTATTTATTGCCTCCGTCCGTGCTGTCCCTGGGCCGCTGGCCTGCCGCCTGTTTCCCCAGGCTCTCAGTGCCACCACCCCCGGCAGGCCCTCCCTGACCCAGCCAGGAACGAACAAGGGACCAAGTGCACACATTACTGAGAGCCGTCTCCTGTGCCTCCCCCGCCCCATCCCCGGTCTTGTGTTGTGTCTGCTGGGCTCAGGCAGAGGCGCCTGTCCCTACATCTTTTCTGACTGGGAAATAAATGCCCCTGAAGGAGCTGGGGGTGTCTGCTGCTTGGCATCTCCAGGGTGTGGCAGGGGAGGGCCTGGCTCCTCTGCTGCCTCACAGGCTTTAGGAGACAAAAGGGAAGATGGGGACCCTGGTGGGGTGGTGGGAGGGAAGGGTAGGGCCCCCTTGAAGAGCTGTGGCTGCTGGGCTTCTTGCAACTATCTGGGGAGAAAGGAATGTGACTCCCAGCTACACCAGCCCTAGGCAGCAAGTCTAGAACAGTGCAGAAGGCCTTGGCTGGGGTTGCCTGTCCTTGCTGAGGGAATGGGGAGACGGGCCTGGCCTGTGCAGCTCAGATGCTGCCAGAGAGCTGCTTGATTCCCTGGCCGGGGTCGGAGGTGTCAAGTTGGCCTGGCTGTGAGCGTGCCCTCCAATGACTGGATCCCAAGGAAACCCAAGGAGGAATAGGCCCAAGCCAGGGTCAGCCTTGTGGCCCCTGGCGCATGTGGGCGCAGCTGTGGCTGAGGCAGGAAGTAGGTGCCCAGGCAACGGGGGCCACAGAGGTGCCTAGAGCACCAGCCCTTCACAGCCGCAGCCGCGTGCCCTCTGGGATCGGGCAGTGCCAGGAGCCCCACAGTGAAAAGGGTTGGTGTGATGGGATTGGTAGGAGACTGAGAGCATCCTCGCTGCGATGCAGTGCAAAGGGGCTACTAGGGGAACCACGCAGGGCCTCCTGGGGCAGGTGCACTCAGCCAGGGATCCCAACCGTTGCAGCGTCCAGGAAGCCCAGCTCCTCCGTGTCTGCAGAGACGTGTGGGTGGCACTGCCTCCTCTCTGAGCACCATCTCCAAAAGCCCCCTGGGAACTTCAAACCCATGCCCCTCTACCCTGCAGGAGGAAGAGGCAGATAAGTAACAAAGCACCACTTAGAAGTGTCCACTCAGAAATTCTTTTTCTGGCCTGATGCCAGTTTCAAAATCTGCCTTCTGTGGTAAGGTGTTGAGAAAAATATTTCACACAGAGGCAGCTGGGGTGGGCAGCTGCTACCCTGGGGCCCTCCTACTGGTCATTGTGACACAGGCCATACCGCTTTGGGGTTTATCAGCAAGGTGGGCCCCGTCAGGGGCTTATCGCCAGCTGGGGTGGGCAGGGAGATGCCCTCATGCTTCAGGTCACTAACCACACACCTGTGCCAGGGCAGTGTGTGCAGGCACCACTGCCACCTTGCCCCGTCCTTGCCCGGCCTTTGTGGGGGCCACAGAGGCTGAGCCTAGAGCTGACCCTGTGTCAGACACCCCAACAGAATGGCGCCTTCCTGCAGAAGCTAGTTCAGATCCAGATCTGAGAGCAGCCATAGACAAAGGCTGGGTCAGCCCCCAGCCCTTGATTCCACAGGGAGCAAAGACCCTACCGAGCCTTTCCCAGAACTGCTGCTGGCCCCAAGCGAGGTGGTCTCGTGTCGCATTGCTGCTTCTGCCTGTGCTGTGGGGGAGAGAGGCGGTAGGGTGGTGAAACCACAGGATGGAGGCTAATCCCACTGGACGGACACCAGCACAGCCAGGGAGGGTGAGCTCCGAGGCAGCAACTCCTGCCAGGCAGTTTCTTTCACACTCCTAGTTCACTTCTTACATGATCCAGGGGAGTCCCCAAGCCCAGTGCCAGGGTGTTGTCAGCAGTTCGGCTCATTGGGCAAGGGTCTTCTGAGCTTGGGCAGAGCCAAAAGGCTTCGCCTTCTTGCTCCTGGATTTTCCCAGCTTTGTTAGACATGTGAACTCAGACCCAGGTGCCAAGCTGTATGGGCATGCTGCCAGCAGCCAGGACTTTGGGCTGGCCCCTCCCCTGGTGCAGGATAACATGAGGTGGCACCTGCACAGTGGGCATGACGTGTCTCTCGGGTCCCAAGTCTAACCTGATCCTCGTGGCCCCACCTGGGACCTGTTTGTACTGCCTGGCGCTCCAGACAGGCCTCCCCGCCTCCAGCAGCCTGCGTCTGCAGTCTCCTCTCCCAACCTCCGCAGGTCCGTGGCTCCCAGCAGTCCCCTAGCATCCACCTCCTCAGCCACCCCCAGGTGGACACTTCTTCCATTCAGGAGGGTGACAAGTCACAGTGCCAGCCAGTGCTAGGTCAGGGTCTAGGATATGACCAATTAACCATGGGTTACTGTGGTTTCTGAGAACCTTCTCTGTGCCCAGCACTGCCCTGCACCATAATGAGCGCCTGCCACACTCCGCAGGGCCCACGCTCACCACCGCGCTGCTGCTGGATTTCTCGCCTCCACTCCGGGCACGGCGGGCTGCTGCTCAGTGGGAACGCAGGAGGGACCTCGGAGCACTGCCCAGGTACCCATGAGCCTGCTGTTACCCCCACCACACCTCTGACTGGACTGCAGGTTGAAAAGGAGCTGTTTTGCTCTGAGAACTCTACTTTTAAGAGTAGTGTCTGGCCAGAAGCAGATCACTTGAGCTCAGCAGTTCAAAACCAGCCTGGGCAACACAGGGAGACCCCATCTCTAAAAAAATAAAAATTAGGAGGGCATGGTGGTGCACAACTGTAGTCCCAGCTACTCAGGAGGCTGAGGCAGGAGGATCACCTGAGGCCAGAAGGCAGAGGCTGCAGTGGGCCATGACTGCACCACTCGCTCCAGCCTGGGTGACAGAGTGAGACCCTGTCTCAAAAGAGTAATATTATACACACACTACATTTTAAAAGCTGCATCAATCAAAACATTTAATCACTAACCAGTTGGCTGGGCATGATGGCTTACGCCTGTAATCCCAGCACTTTGGGAGGCTGAGGCAGGAGGATCACAAGGTGAGAAGTTCGAGACCAGCCTGACAAACATGGTGAAACCCTGTCTCTACTAAAAATACAAGAATTAGCCAGGGTTGGTGGTACGCACCTATAATCCCAGCTACTCAGGAGGCCGAGTCAGGAGACTCGCTTGAACCTGAGAGGCGGAGGTTGCAATGAGCCAAGATCATGCCACTGCACTCCAGCCTAGGCAACAGAGCAAGACTCTGTCTCAAAAAAAACAAAAAACAAACAAAAAAACCCAACTAACCAACATTTAATGGGTCCCTTCTCCAAGCCTGAGACTCCCTAAAGGATGTCTGGAGCACCTGTGATGATCCAAAGAAATACCAGCCACGGGGGCTCTGACCCTCAAGGGCACACTCCTCGAAGGGCCTGGGCATGAGGTGAACACGGCCCATCTTCTTACCCTAGGGTTAGAAGGCACAGGAGCAGGCCTCAGGAAAAGGACATCAGCCCTCTGTAGGTGCCCAGCAGAACCAGCCTGCATTCTTGGGGGCAGGACCTATGCCCTGCACATTTCCATCCACTCAGCAACCCCCATAGAGGAGGGCGTCTGAGGCCATCGCAGACCAGACTTCCTCCTCCAGCCTTACCAGAGCCCACGTTTGCTCAAGCACCTGTCAGGTTGGTGTAGGAAGCCAGTCCGAGGGCAGAGGCACCTTGAGAGGACACTATGGGCAGCCACAGCATCTGTCTAAGACACTGATTCGGCTGGGCATGCTGGCTCACACCTGTAATTCCAGTGCTTTGGGAAGCTGAAGAGGGGAGGATCCTTTGAGGTCAGGAGTTCGAGACCAGCCTGAGCAACATAGCAAGATCCTGTCTTTAAAGAAAAAAAAATGCTGCCATCTATCTAGGTTAGTCCTGGTTGGGCACCTGGTTTTCATAGGAGAATGTCAGGTCGGCCACAGCCACCTGGGCTGCTGTTCTGTAGCCCTGCCCTCTGCTACCCTGGCTAGGCCTTCACCTGCACTGAGGTGTGTTCCACTGGCCCAGAGCCAGCCTGAGACTTATCCACGGCCACTGGGATCCTTGCCTGGTCTGTGTGCCTTGAGTATTCTCCACTTGGTCCCAGTTTTCATTGTCTGTGAACACTTTTCCTTTTTACTGTATGCTCTGGCCTAAGCTGCCACCAAACCATCACAAGCTAATCAACATTATGGTATGTCAAATCTCTTCACTCTTTCCCCAACGGTGGACAAAACACAAGCTCCAATATTTAGGCATCTGAACTCTGACCTCGTATCTAGATGTGGTACAAATGTGGGGTGGGGTTTTTTGTAAGATACAGGGTCTCTGTCACCCAGACAGAAGTACAGTGGTATGATCATGGCTCACTGCAGCCCCGACCTCCTGGGCCCAAGCTATTCTCCTGCCTCACCCTCCAAAGTAGCTGAGATTATAGGCATGCAACACCATGCCCAGCTTGTCTCAGGCCCCAAATTGTGGTCTGTACAACAGTTCATGGCAACCACAAAAACGTTGGAAGACAGTGCAGTGACCTGAAGCAATTTCCATCGTCCAGAGAGCAGAAGGGACAATGCCTGCAACCAAAATGATTTATGAAGAGATGGTGTTTCCTGAGTGGGCTCCAGGCCAGTGCTCAGGGAGGCACATAATCATATTCCTTCTAGGCCGGAAAAGTCACCCGGAGGAAGCAGACAGTTCTCCCAGCAGGTACAACTTATGCTGCTGACTGACCTTTGCTCCGCTGGCACTGGGGGGAGGGGCACAGGGGACCCAGTCTTGACCACAAAGAACTCGTATTCTAGTGGAGGGAGTTCCCTGTGGGAAGGAGAAGCATGTTCTCAGGAACAACTGATCAACAAACAGAAACTCTCAAAGTACAAAAGCAACTTGCTCTACGTTTTACCATTTCAAAAGTCAGGATGCTATTGCAGTCAACGTGTATACATTTAACGTGGGAGTACCTCCGTTTTGCCTGACAAGTTTCAACTTTAAAATCAGTGGTGGTGCCGATTCCCAGCGGAGGAAAGTGAGGAGGAACGGAGAGGGCAGGCACCTGGGGAAAAGAAGAGCAGCACATGCCAGGCAGTGAGGGAGAGGGAGGGCTGCCAGTGTCCAACAGTAACAAAATGCAGACCATCTATGTAATTTTAAAGTTTCTAAAAGCCACGTTAAAAGATAAAAGAGAGGCCGGGCGCGGTGGCTCACGCCTGTAATCCCAGCACTTTGGGAGGCCGAGGTGGGAGGATCACGAGGTCAGGAGACCGAGACCATCCTGGCTAACACAGTGAAACCCTGTCTCTATTAAAAATACAAAAAATTAGCCGGGCGAGGTGGCAGGCGCCTGTAGTCCCAGCTACGCGGGAGGCTGAGACAGGAGAATGGCGTGAACCCCAGGGGGCGGAGGCTGCAGTGAGCCGAGATCGCGCCACTGCACCCCAGCCTGGGTGAAAGAGCGAGACTCCTTCTCAAAAAAAAAAAAAAAGATAAAAGAGGAGGCCTGGTGCGGTGGCTCACGCCTGTAATGTCAACACTTTAGAAGGCCAAGGCAGGTGGATCACCTGACATCAGGAGTTCGAGACCAGCCTGGCCAACATGGTAAAACCCTGTCTCTACTAAAAATACAAAAATTAGGGTGTCGATCTGTCGCCCAGGCTGGAGTGCAGTGGTGGGATCATGGCTCACCGCAGCCTCAGCCTCCTGGGCTCAAGTGATTCTCCCACCTCCACCTCCCAAGTAGCTGGGACCACAGGTGCACACCACCGCGCCTGGCTAATTTTTTTAATTTATTTTTTGTAGAGACGGGGGTCTCACTATGCTGCTCAGGCTGGTCTCGAACTCCTGGGCTGAAGGGATCCTCCTGCCTCGGGCTCCAAAAGTGGTGGGATTACAGGAGTGAGCCACACAGCACCTGGCCTCAATATTATTATGTAATCCAACGTATGCATACAGAGTATTTCAACATGTAGTAGTCAATGTAAAGCTATTAACGAAATACCGTACCTTCTGTCCCCCAGCCCCTACACGCAGTCTTTTTTTTTTTTTTTTTTTTGTGACAGAGTCTCGCTCTGTTGCCCAAGCTGGAGTGCAATGGCACGATCTCGGCTCACTGCAACCTCTGCCTCCTGGGTTCAAGCGATTCTCTTGCCTCAGCCTCCCGAGTAGCTGGGATTACAGGCACGCGCCACCAGGCCTGGCTAATTTTTGTATTTTTAGTAGAGACTGGGTTTCACCATGTTGATCAGGCTGGTCTCCAACTCCTGACCTCGTGATCCGCCCGCCTCGGCCTTCCAAAGTGCTGGGATTACAGGCGTGAGCCACCGCACCCGGCCCCGCACACTCAGTCTTAGAAGTTTAATGTGCATTGCGCACTCACAGCCCGTCTCGGGTGGACTGGCCACATTTCAAGTGCTCAGGAGCCTCAGTGGCGGGTCGAGTCGGGAGGTAAACCCAGCTGCTGCCTTCGGAGTGAAGCAGCGCCCAGCGCCCAGGGTATTTCCACAGCTGTGTAACGGCTGCGAGGTCTCCTAAGCCGACCATAGCATCTGAGAAGCACCAGAGTAGGGGCAGCGTCACAGAATGTGGCAACCCGTGGGAAAGGAGGGAAGAGATCGCACAGGGAAAAGGGCCGCTCCCTGAAGGCCTTAGCCGGGAGTACCTTTCCTGCGGCCGCTCCACGCATGGGCAGCGTCTTCCTGGGGCTTGGGAGCCGGCAGGTCCCAGGCGCCCAGTTCCTGCCCCTCCCGCCCGTCTCTCCAGCCCCATTCTCCTAACCCCCGCCCTGTGCTCTCATCCCCTCCGAGGGTTCCTCGCCCTGTGCGCACGATTCCCGTGCCCAGGCCCTGCCGCCATGCCTCGGTGGGTGTCTCGCGTGACCTCGCGGAGCGCGTCGGACCGGGCCGGCTATCACACACCGAGCCCACCGCCGCCCCTAGATGGCCGACCCCACCTTCCAGGGCCGCCGCCGCACGCTTGACACGCGCGCCGGAAATTGCGTCACCCCAGCTTCCGGCCCGGGTCCGGGGGGGCGTGCCAGTTGGGTACGCGGTCCAGTCAGAATGCAACACGAGGGGTTTCGGAGGCGCAGCCGCAGCTCCGCCCCTAGACCGGGAACTCCGCCCCACTGCCACGTTCGACGAAGGAACGCGCAGAGTGCGCGCATCCCTTGGCCAATCAGGAGGCGCAGAGCCCGGGCTACCGAAAGTGGCAGCCATTTCAGACCCGTGGAAGGTGTAGGCGAAAGCCACCAATTAGAAGCCAAGGCAGAAAAAGTTCTCGTCGGGAGCCAATGAGAGGCTAAGAAAGACAGCGAGCGCGAGGTCCTCGGCCAATCCCGGGCGAAGGCCAGGGAACCCTCAGAAGCGTTTCCGAATCCGGGGCCAGGCCTAGTGTGAGTGTCCAATCCGAGAGCGGCAAAGACGAGCCTCGAAGTCCGCCGGCCAATCGAAGGTAGGCCCCAGGGGCGCGTGCGCGCCGCGGCCAGCGCGCGCGGGCGGGGGGCAGGCGCGCCCGGGACCCAGGATTTATAAAGGCGAGGCCGGGACCAGCGCGCGTTCTCGTTGCCCCCGCTGTCCCGGCGGCGCCAACCGAAGCGCCCCGCCTGCTCCGCGTCCGGCATGCTGCGCCGTGCTCTGCTGTGCCTGGCCGTGGCCGCCCTGGTGTGCGCCGACGCCCCCGAGGAGGAGGACCACGTCCTGGTGCTGCGGAAAAGCAACTTCGCGGAGGCGCTGGCGGCCCACAAGTACCTGCTGGTGGAGTTCTGTGAGCGCCGGGCCTGGCGGGCGGGCGGGGCTCTGGGCCGCTGGGCCAGGCTCTTGGGATGCAGGCACGGCCCGGCAGCCCCCGGAGCCGGGACCCCCGGCGCGCCCGGGACTGAAGGGCTCCCTTCCTGCCCGCCTTGGGGGCCATGTCCGGGGCAACTTGGGGGTGAGAGTCGGGCTGGGAGCCGGGGGGCCGTCCCGGTGCCCGCCCTGCGCACGGCAGGATCTTCCTGTTAGTGCAAGAAGAACAGGATCGACCTGTGTGAGCAAACAGAGCAAGCCAGTGTCCAGCCTTGCCGAGTCCTCCCCGGGGGCCGACCCGGAAGGCGCCCCGCTCCTGCCCATCCCACCTTCAGCTTGCCACAGCAGTCCTTCCGATGGTGTCTCAGACGAGAATCCCAAGGCTTCCTCATGTCCATAAGGATTTGAGCTCTGTCCCTGGGGTGGGAATCTTGTGCCCGACACAGTTGCTAACTCTTGACAGATCGTCTTATTCCCTCACCCTAAGCAACTCAGGGCCTGTGTGCACGGATGTGCATCTCATACTCAACAGCTAGTGCTGGTACAGGCCGCCACGTTCATTTCTTCACTTTTGTCTGTAATCTTGAAGGGAAATTCTAGGGAGACCCTTGCCTTAGTTGCCTGCAGGTAATAAGAAGTCAGCAGCCATTGAAAGGTTTGTCTTGCTGTGCTGATGGTGACCTAGCAGAGTGGGGGCTGGTGTTGGTTGGTGGTAGATTGTCGTTCACGGCCTCTGTCCTGATACTGCCCAAGAACACCAGGCTATCAGCTCAGCCTTGTGCGTTAGGAGGGGTTATCTTGGTGAGTAGATAAGGTTTTTATGAAGGGAAATGCCAGAGGAAAAAGGGAAGCACTGCCGAGGCATCAAGGCTGCTTTCTAGCATCTCATTTACGCTTCCAGATGCCCCTTGGTGTGGCCACTGCAAGGCCCTGGCCCCTGAGTATGCCAAAGCCGCTGGGAAGCTGAAGGCAGAAGGTTCCGAGATCAGGTTGGCCAAGGTGGACGCCACGGAGGAGTCTGACCTGGCCCAGCAGTACGGCGTGCGCGGCTATCCCACCATCAAGTTCTTCAAGAATGGAGATACGGCTTCCCCAAAGGAATATACAGGTGTGGCTGTGGCACTGCCCTTGAACTGTCTTTAGAGAGGGACTGGCCTGCCGACTTGGAAGGGCATGGGCAGCTGTCTGAGCGGTGGGGAGGCCGGGTTCCAGAGGCTTGGAGGGATCCCGTTCCTCAGGCCGGGTTCTCTGTCCACTTGTGCCCTGAGGGTCCTGTGAGGAAAGTTTTCATCCTGGAAGAACCTTCGAATGGAGAACCTGTCTTGTCTGGTGCCATCCTGGGGGTGGCTGGCTGAGGTCTGTTTGGAGACTGACCATCAAGGAGAGGGAGACTGGTGCCTTTCTGGCCACATGGGCTGTTTGTGCTGCCCCTGTTCCTAGGAGCAGCAGCATAGCTATAGCTCTCGGGGTGACACCTGCTAGCTATTGTTTGTAGCGTGCCAGCTGCCACGTCACGTGCTTGCGTGATTTCTCCTTGCATCTTCTCTGTGAGGCAGGCTTTTCCCAGACAAAGGGCTGAGGCTTGGAGCAGCTGAGTAACAGCATCGCGCCTGTCGGTAGCAGACCTCGAATCCAAGCCCACCCCACTCCGTCTGTAGCACAGGCCCTCAGCTGCTCGTCTGCCTCTGAAGCTGCCTTAGTGGAGGCCGAGCCCCTGTGTAGCCAAATCAGTGACTGTGGCAAAAGAAAACTCGTTTATAAAACCAATTCTGTGGCATGTCAGATGCAAATGATGGGTAGCCCAAAAGCAGCTCATTCCAGTGTTAGCAGGGTTGTCCCCTTAAGCAGGTGTGCCCTGTCCTGTTCTAGTGGCAGCACCTCTGTGGTTGCCTCTCACTTGACTGTTTTGATGTTTCCTTTTTTTTTTTTTTGACAGTCTCGCTCTGTCCCAGCCTGGAGTGCGGTGATGCGATCTCTGCTCACTGCAACCTCCGCCTCCCGGGTACAAGTGATTCTCTGCCTCAGCCTCCTGAGTAGCTGGGGCTACAGGTGTGCACCACCATGCCTGGCTAATTTTTGTATTTTTAGTAGAGATGGGGTTTCACCATGTTGGGCAGGATGGTCTCCATCTCTTGACCTCGTGATCCACCCACCTTGGCCTCCCAGAGTGCTAGGATTACAGGTGTGATTGATGTTCTCATTTTTTACCATGTTCACTTTTGGAACGGGAAGTGCTCTGTCAAAAGTCAACCGTGGTTCTGTCACTAACACTCAGGTTTGCAGATGAGCACTCCTAAATCCACTTGTCACTGGTGACCGTCTTGTTAGCACTGGCAGAATCCTTCTACATCTGAGTGGGGTTTTCCCCATTCGGACCAGGGAGTCAAGTTCTAGGAGGGAAAGGGTCATCATTCCTTAGCCTCAGTCTCCCAGGAGGAGTAGGTTTCTTCCCTGTCAGTTGACTGCCTTTGGTGGCATAAAAGTGTGTCATCATCTTCCTGGTCTGGGAGGCATGTAGGGTGGGCCATTGGCGAGAACTCCTGAAATGCCTGGGATAAGTTAGGAGGCGGGAGTTAGGTGGGCTAGGTGTCAGCCTGTTCCCATAGGTAGAAAAACTGGCACTGAGTTTTGAGTTACTGTCCACCTCTCTAAGATGAGGCCTGCTGTCAGACTCCTGGGTGAGAACGTGTGTGTTTGATGGATGTACATGTCAAAGAAAATTTAGAAAACGCAGAGGACAGGCTGGGCGCAGTGGCTTATGCCTGTAATCCCAGCACTTTGGGAGGCTGAGACGGGTGGATCACCTGAGGTCAGGAGTTCGAGACCAGCCTGGCCAATATGGTGAAACCCCATCTCTACTAAAAATATAAAAATTAGCCGGGCGTGGTGGCGGGCACCTATAATCCCAGCTACACGGGAGGGTAAGGCAGGAGAATTACTTGAACCCGGGAGGTGGAGGTTGTAGTGAGCCGAGATCACACTATTGCACTCCAGCCTGAGCAACAAGAGCGAAACTCCGTCTCAAAAAAAAAAAAAAAGTTGGGTGTAGTGGCACATGTCTGTGGTCCCAGTTACTTGGGAGCCTGAGGTAGGAGGATTGCTTGAGCCCAGAAGTTCGAGGTTGCAGTGAGCCATGATCATGCCACTGCACTCTAACCTGGGTGACAGAGCAAGACCCTATCTTCCAAAAAAAAAAAAGGCTGGGATTGGTGGCTCATGCCTGTAATCCCAGCACTTTGCAAAGTCGTGGTGGGCAAACTGCTTGAGCACAGGAGTTAAAGACCAGCCTGGGTGACATGGCAAAACCCCGTCTCTACAATAAATACAAAAATGAGCTGGGTGTGGTAGCATGCACCTGTACCCCAGATACTCGTGAGGCTGAGGTTGGGAAGATCGCTTGAGCCCAGTGGGTGGAGGGTGCAGTGAGCCAAGATCCTGCCACTACCCTCCAGCTGGGTAACAGAGTGAGCCCCTGTGTCAAAAGAAAATGCAGAGAGATCAGAGAAAAAAAATGGGTTTGTGATCTTGTTATTCAGAGACAGAATCACCCTCTTCTCTCTCCACTCCCCATAAACACAACCACAGTCTCATGTACACGGGGGTTTAGGAGGCGGGCAGACGGCACCAGACCTCTTCCATGGTGGGAGAGCATCTTGCTTAGGTTGATTCAGGTGTCCTGAGCCTGGCTGGCAGAGAGCAGAGACAGGAACAGGCCCGGCAGGGCAAGCGGCACTCCCTGTTTGAGAGTGGAACCTACATTTGTTTGGGGTTAGCTGGCAGAGAGGCCGATGACATCGTGAACTGGCTGAAGAAGCGCACGGGCCCGGCTGCCACCACCCTGCCTGACGGCGCAGCTGCAGAGTCCTTGGTGGAGTCCAGTGAGGTGGCTGTCATCGGCTTCTTCAAGGTAGAGACCAGAGCGTTATTCCAGTCTTCCTTCCTTCTGTCATCCATTGAAGAGGGGTCCACGGCCTGCGGCTGGCAGTTCTGCACGTGTCCCCCCTGGCCTGGGCACTACAGGGTCTGCCCTACTGCTTGGTGCTGGGGGATCGTGACTACCTCTGCTTCTCCCTCCTCATTCAGGACATGGAGTCGGACTCTGCCAAGCAGTTCTTGCAGGCAGCAGAGGCCATCGATGACATACCATTTGGGATCACTTCCAACAGTGACGTGTTCTCGAAATACCAGCTCGACAAAGATGGGGTTGTCCTCTTTAAGAAGGTGAGTGGCCCCAGGCAGCTCTGCCCAGGTTAGTTCCGGGGTTGGTCTGCAGAGGGTGGCGTTGCTCTCCTTATCGTTAAGGGAACCTTGCTCCTGGCACCTTTGGCCCAATAGGTATGTTCTGCAGCTTTGCCAAGTTGGGGTGTAGGAGGCACTGATGCCTGTGGCCTTCACATTCAGCTGTGGGCCTTCTGGCCACTCTCCTGCCACAGCCACCTCAGAAGAGCTGCTTTTGAGTGTTAGCTTTTTTTTTTTCTTCAATTATGATAAAACATGTAACAACATTTGCCCCCCCCCCCCCACCTTTTTTTTTTTTGGAGACGGAGTCTTGCTCTGTCGCCAGGCTGAAGTGCAGTAGCACGATCTCGGCTCACTGCACCCTCTGCCTCCTGGGTTGAAGTGATTCTCCTGCCTCAGCCTCCCAAGTAGCTGGGACTACAGGCGTGCACCACCATGCCCAGCTAATTTTTGTTTTAGTAGAGGTGGGGTTTCACCATGTTGGCCAGGATGGTCTCAATCTCTTGACCTTGTGATCCACCCACCTCAGCCTCCCAAAGTGCTGGGATTACAAATGTGAGCCACCACGCCTGGCCCCATTTTTTTTTTTTTGAGATGGGGTTTCTCACTCTGTCTCCCAGGCTGGAGTGCAGTGGTGCATTCTCAGCTCACGGCAACTTCTGCTTCTCAGGCTCAAGTGATCCTCTAACCTCAGCCTCCCAAGTAGCTGGAACTACAGGCATGTGCCACCACGCCTAGCTAAGTTTTTGTATTTTTTGGTAGACATGGGATTTTGCTGTGTTGTCCAGGCTGGTCTTGAACTCCTGAGCTCCGAGTGGTCTGCCTACCTGAGCCTCCCAAAATGATGGGATTACAGGCGTGAGCCACCGCGCCCAGCCACGTCTTAACTACTTTAAAGCATTAATTACATTCAGAGCGTCATGCAGCATCCCTCCTATTTCCAGAACGTTTTCCTCACCAGAGGTCTGGAGTATTGGCTCTCTGGGCATGTTCCCACCCAACTGGCACCCATACTTCGTGTGCCCCTCGGCCCCAAGGGCATTACGACTCCTAAAGATCCACTTTGAAAACTGCCGTCCTGATCCCGCTGTCCTTCTCCTGGGGAAGGGCTCCTGGACAGTGTGGCCTCTTAGCCGCCTCTCCCCGTTACCAGGACACAGCAGGGTCCTTGTTTGCACAGCATCATGATGGGGCCTGTGGGTTTCTGTTGTCTCTTTTCTCGGTCACCAGGCAGGTGGGGCTGGGGCCGCACGCTTGTGCTCTAGGGACAGCTGAACCTGGATGTGGGTGATCGTGGGTTTGTGCCGCTTAGAGCCAGGGTAGTGTGGATAGGAGAGAAAGTCTCGGGAGAGGAGGGACCTGGGGAGTGAGGGGCAGGAGGGCGGCCGGGGGCAGTCGGACCTTCAGCTCCTGTCCTGTGTCATTTCCAGAGGGGAGAAGAAGAACCTTTTAGACAGCAGCATCATAAGGCAAACGGTCAGAGGGGCAGCCTCTAGGATTGGGGCTGAGTGGTTTTGGACATGAGGAACCCATTCACTTTCTTTTTTTTCTTTTTCTTTTTTTGAAACAGAGTCTCTCTGTGTTGCCCAGGCTGGAGTGCAGTGGCGCGATCTCTGCTCACTGCAAGCTCAGTCTCCCGGGTTCATGCCATTATCCTGCCTCAGCCTCCCAAGTAGCTGGGACTACATGGCGCCCGCCACCACACCCAGCTAATTTTTTTGTATTTTTAGTAGAGACGGGGTTTCACCGTGTTAGCCAGGATGGTCTCGATCTCCTGACTTCGTGATCCGCCTGCCTTGGCCTCCCAAAGTGCTGGGATTACAGGTGTGAGCCACCGACCCATTCACTTTCTGTAGTAAGCACTGAGCATCCAACACTCCCTGGGACCAGGTAGGAGGGAGGGTAGAGCCAGCTTCCTGGAGCGTGGTGGTGCGGGTGGGTCAGGATGGCATGCTTCCATGTTCTTGTTCTTGTCATTTAGCTGTTTTTGCAGCCACTTCCTCAAGATAATTCAAGACTGTAGATGCGGACCGGGCGCGGTGGCTCACGCTTGTAATCCCAGCACTTTGGGAGGCCGAGGCGGGCGGATCACGAGGTCAGGAGATCGAGACCATGGTGAAACCCCGTCTCTACTAAAAATACAAAAAATTAGCCGGGCGTGGTGGCGGGCGCCTGTAGTCCCAGCTACTCGGAGAGGCTGAGGCAGGAGAATGGCGTGAACCCGGGAGGCGGAGCTTGCAGTGAGCCGAGATTGCGCCACTGCACTCCAGCCTGGGCGACAGAGCGAGACTCCCGTCTCAAAAAAAAAAAAAAAAAAAAAAGACTGTAGATGCTCTTTACCAGGAGACATTCTCTTGATGTTCCCTGAAGGGAAGAGAGTTGCTAAATTAGTCAATTGCCATTGCAAGGTGCCCAGAAAATTAAACATCTGACTAGAAAAAGCCAATGAAGTGTTGGATAAAGTTGAGGGAACCAAAGGTCTTTTTAGAGCTTTTATTAAAGAGAAAGTTCCAAGTCTTGTCCTGAAACTTGGGTTCTGGGGGAGACTTTCTCCAGGGCCCACGAAACTTGCGAACCCTGTTTCGTCACACAGCCCACAGCTCCTTCAGTGCCCTGGATGTCTGCAGTGGCCGCTGTGACTCTGGACAGTTTGGTGATTGTGTGTCTGTGAAGGCTGGGAGGGTGGTTTCGTTGCTCTTGCCTGCCAAGGCTCACACGTGGCCATCCATGTGGGCTCCCCACAGGTTACCGTTCTGCCTCCGTTTTCTGGAGTCCACTAGAGCTGGGTACAGACAACCCCACTTGGGTTTGATGCCAGTTGATGGGTGGCGCTTTCTTGCCCACCGAAGGTGGCCTAGGTGTCTGTGATGGTGAACGTGGTCGTTGCAGGCAGCTCCAGGCAGAAGCCCGGCCCCCTGTCTGGTGCACGCGGTAGGGGCTGCCCTGGAAGTCAGAGCTCACCCCACAGCTGAGAGGATGAGTCCAACTTGTTCCTTTTCCACTAGGCTGTTAACCCCCATCCCTCAAAGTGAGTGAGGCCTTCCCGTGTGTGCAGTGGCCACAGTGGGCAGCCTGGCTGAGTAGGGTGCTCCTGTGTGGCCTGCTCTTCCCTTCCTTCCCTAGCAGGCACTGCAACCCAGGAAAGCCTCTGCGGGGGCTGCTGGTCACTGGCACCGTGGGTGTGAGAGCTTCTGATATTTCATTTTTTCTTCACCAGCCGGCAGCACTGGGCCTGTTACTGTTGTTGTTTGAGAAAGGGTCTCGCTCTGTTACCAGGCTGGAGTGCGGTGGCACAATCACAGTTCACTGCAGCTTCGACCTCCTGGGCTCAAGTAGTCCTCCCACCTCAGCCTCCTGAGTAGCTGGGACCACAGGTGTGCGCCACCGCACCTGGCTATTTTTTAATACTTTTGTAGAAATGGGGTTTCACCGTGTTGCCCAGGCTGGTCTCGAACTTCTGAGCTCAAGCAATCCTCCTGCCTCGGCCTGCCAAAACATTGGGGTTACAGGCGTGAGCCATATCACCCGGCCTGCATTGGGCCTTTCTATGCTGTGGGTCACTGTGGCCTGGCAGGGCTGGCCTCCTGCCGCTGTGCCCTGCTAAGTGGACCAGTTTCCCTTCCCACAGTAGACCGTGATTGAGTGTGGTGTGGCATCTCTGCTGAAACGATGGCAGCCCTGGGACAGCTGCGGCAGCGTCTCCTCCTGGCGTCTTGGCATGAGATGGTGTAGGCAGTGTCTGACACTCTGGAGGGAGCCGGAGACATTGTTTCGCAGGGGTGGGGGGATTTTCTGTTTGCCTGCAGTTGCGGCCCAGCGTTACTCCTGGGCACAGTGCGAGCCCACCAGTGCCACTGGGAGCCCGGCTGTGATCAGCAGCTCATGTTCCAAAGGATTGCCTCCAAGGGCCTCCTGACCTTGGCTTTTCTGCCTCTTCTTATCCACCTTTGCCCCTCTGGGGAAGAGGTAGCAGGCTTAGAAGCCTCTGCCCCTCGGGCTCGGGAAGGGTGGTTGGTGCTTGTGTCCTGATTTAGCATCAGCTCTTTGCCAGTGAGGCCAGGTCAGGGTGGCCCAGGCACAGCATGCACAAGAGCAGGAAGTGGCACCTGGTCTCCAAGTTACTCTGAGGACGCATACATGGAAATGGCCAGAGAGAAAGGATGCGTGATTTATTTCCCCAAGTCTCATTTAAGAAGTTTGAGGGGGCCGGGCGCAGTGGCTCACGCCTGTAATCCCAGCACTTTGGGAGGCTGAGGTTGGTGGGTCACGAGGTTAGGAGATTGAGACCATCCTGGCTAACACGGTGAAACCCCGTCTCTACTAAAAATACAAAAAATTAGCTGGGTGTGGTGGCGGGCACCTGTAGTCCCAGCTACTCAGGAGGCTGAGGCAGGAGAATGGCGTGAACTCAGGAGGCGGAGGTTGCAGTGAGCTGAGATTGCGCCACTGCACTCCAGCGTAGGCGACAGAGCAAGACTCTGTCTCAAAAAAAAAAAAAAAAAAGGGGGGGCCGGGCGCGGTAGCTCAAGCCTGTAATCCTAGCACTTTGGGAGGCCGAGGTGGGCGGATCACGAGGTCAGGAGTTCGAGACCATCCTGGCCAACATCGTGAAACCCTGTCTCTACTAAAAATACAAAAAAATTAGCAGGGCATGGTGGCAGGCGCCTGTAGTCCCAGCTACTCGGGAGGCTGAGGCAGGAGAATGGCGTAACCCGGGAGGCAGAGCTTGCAGTGAGCCGAGATGGTGCCACTGCACTCCAGCCTGGGGGACAGAGCCAGACTCTGTCTCAAAAAAAAAAAAAAAAAAAAAAAAAAAAAAAAAAGGTTTGAGGGGACCAGGCTTGGTAGCTCACACCTGTGATCCCAGCACTCGGGGAGGCTGAGGCAAGAGGATTGCTTGAGGCCAGGAGTCTGAGACCAGCCTGGGCAACATAGTAAGACCATCTCTACAAAAAATAAAAATAAAATAAATTTTTTTTGGCTGGATGCGGATTGCTCACGCCTGTAATCTCAGCACTTTGGGAGGCCAAGGCGGGCAGATCACCTGAGGTCAGGAGCTTGAGAACAGCCTGACCAACATGGAGAAACCCCATCTCTAATAAAAACACAAAATTTGCCAGGCGTGTTGGTTCATGCCTGTAATCCCAGCTACCTGCGAGGCTGAGGCAGGAGAATTACTTGAACCCGGGAGGCGGAGGTTGCAATGAGGCAAGATCGAGATTGTGCCATTGCACTCTAGCCAGGGAAACAAGAGCAAAACTCAGTCTCAAATAAAATAAAATAAATAAATAAATAAATAAAAAAAAGTAGTTCGGGCCAGGTGCAGTGGCTCACGCCTGTAATTCCAGCACTTTGGGAGGCCGAGGCAGGCCGATCACCTGAGGTCGGGAGTTCAAGACCAGCCTGACCAACATGGAGAAACCCCATCTCTACTAAAAATACAAAATTAGCCAAGCGTGGTGGCGCATCCCTGTAATCCCAGCTACTTGGGAGGCAGAGGCAGGAGAATCGCTTGAACCCGGGAGGCAGAGGTTGCAGTGAGCCGAGATCCTGCCACTGCCCTCCAGCCTGGGCAACTAGAGTGAAACTCAAAAAAAATAAAATAAAATGGTTCGGGCCGGGCTCAGTGGCTCACATCTATAAT